>NC_050579.1:6619166-6966666 GCF_011100635.1 Trichosurus vulpecula
GACTCTCCCAGGGTCACACAACCAGTAAGTGTCTAAAGCTCCATTTGAACTCTGATCTTCCTGACCCCAGGCCCCCCTCCCTCCCCCCTGCCCCCCCAGCTGTAGACGTGATGCTGTCTGGGAAATAAATAAGATGATGGGAACAAGGAGATTAAGGTGAGCTGCTGAGTCTAAGGACATTTCCGAGTCGGCCTCACAGACGGGCCTGCGTCCTGCTGTCTCACCTGGCGTGTCTAAAGTGGCATTTGCTGAGTTTTGAAGACAAACAGATTCTAAAAGGCTTTAAGGTTCGAGAAACCTTTCACAAATATCCTTTCTCTTCACAACCAGCCTGATAAGTAGGTGCTTCTGTGATCCTCAGTCCACAGATGGGGAAACCTCAGCAGACGGTGGTGAGGGCGCTGAGGGCAGTGGCGGCTCACTAAGTGTGAATGGAAGTTTGAGGCCAGACTCGGAACAGATGCGGTTTTCTAGAGTAGAGAGTCATTGAAATCACCTCCCCAAATGACATGGTTCCTGATATTTCACATACCTTAAAGAAAATGGCTGACGTTAAATCCCGACGCAATGGTGTTTGTCTTTCCTCAGGACGGGCAGTGGGAAGATGGTCTCCAACGTGATTATCGACTCCCAGAACTCAGACGACGAGGAGGACAGCCAGTTTGTGGTGGAGGCCGCCCCCCAGCTCTCCGAGATGCCAGAAATGGACACGGTGTGTGAAGCCGGGCCTTGGGGAGCCCGCTCTCTGCACCTCCCTCTGTCCTGGCGGCACGTGGCCTGGTCCCTCCTTGAGATGCCATGTTTCACGGGCTGACCAGGTTTTTTCTAACTTGGGGATTCCTTTTCAAGTCTTTTAATGTTGCATTTGTGCCTTTGGGTGTCTCATACGGGTGAGGTGAGCAGAAGGCAGCAAAATCTAACATGCTTTGTGTTTTTGTCCAGACGCCAGCCGTCGAATTGGAGGAAGACGAGAAGCACGGTATGTTCTGACTTCCTTTCGTTATTTCCTCACTTCACTGGTTATCAAAGAAACAGACAAAATGAGGAGTGAGATGCTGCCCAGACCCTGGGCCCTGAATCAGACACAAGCAGACAAGCTAATTAACCCCAGACACACAGAGAAAAGCTCACCGGCTGATGTTTCACGGCCAGTGCTCCCTGACCCCCTGACCTCCTGTTCCTCTGCCCTGCCTCTGTCTTCTTCCTCCCTTTCTTCCCTTTCCTTTCCTTCTTCTCCTCTCCCTCCTCCACTTCACTTTTGTTTTCTAACTTAGCTTGTTTTTCTAATTGTGACAAATACACAGTTTTCAAGGACCTAAGGAAAACTACCGGCCTCTTTTTGCCTTGAATTCTGAGTCAGGGCACACAATGACTCTGGGCTGTCCTGTCCCTGGCAGTAGTCAGGATTTGTTCTCTTAAGGGTAACCTTTGTGCCGGGAGCTGAGGAAGAGGATGCTAACCCCTGGTATTTATGTAGCCCTGGAACTCATGCTGGCCAGTTCCATTGGTTCATTAGTTCCACGTGAGAGCCTTGTGAAGGAGACAGTATGGTCCTCCTTTTACAGATGAAGAAACTGATGCTCATAAAGGCTTTTCCCTGGTCACAGCTAGTGTCGAGGCAGAGATAGGAATGGAGCTTCTCCAAACTCCAGGTCCCGTTGACTGGGTCCCGTTGCTTCTCCGCTGTGTATGGTTGTCTTCAGCATCAAACTGGGCCAGGAGTCAGAAAGTCTGCTTTCTGGTTCCTGACCCCACTTTGGAACTGACCCAATCATCTTTGCTTCCTCACCTGTGGCCAGCTCCTTGGGGTGAGGCCTGTTGGGACAAGGCTTTGTAAGCCCAGCACAGTGCCATACACGTGGTAGACTTTTCCAACATATCTGAGATCCTCTCAAGCTCTACCGTTTTATGATGATGAAATATTTCATTAAATCGGGGAAACAAGCTACACGGAAGAGCCAGGGTCTCCTTAGCTCTTACTACTTAAAATTGTAGTTCTTTTATGTGCAAGATTTTGAGTTGAGGAAGCCCACCCCCCCCACCGTGGCCCCAACCCCAAAGCATGTGGCCATAGTTGGACAGCATCCTCATGGGGGCCCTGCCCGTGGGATGAGTTTTGGGAACTGAGAAAACTTTGAAAGCAATGAGGGCAGTCAGCAAGGCATAAGGGAAGGCAGGTCAAAGACAGGAATCTAGGCTGTCCATTCAATGTGGAGACTCCCAGCAGAAGGTCAAGTTTGCCCTCCCTAAGAGAGGATGATAGGCATATGGGAGAGCCTACCTGTCATACAAGGCGATTGTGGACCACTGTCATTCATTGAGCCTTTATTAAGCCTCTGCTCTGCAATTCCCTGTCAGGAACTGGAGGAAGAACAAATAAATCATCCTACCCAATTTGATTAAGCTCTGCCCTGTGCCAGTGCTTCTTAAGCGGTTCCTACTCTCGACCCCTTCAGCACTTCTTAAACTGGGGGGTGTGACCCCATTTGGAGTTGTGACCCCCAGTTTACAAAGCGCTGCTCTATGTGAGGCACTCCGCTAGGCTCTGAGAATGAAGGACAGAAGCAGAGAAGCATCCCTGTGTTTAAGCAGCTTATTCTGCTCTGTAAGAGAGGAGCACCTGGCTACTCTGGGCAGCAGAGAGAAAATGCTGCCATTTCCTGCAGCCCTGGCCCGCTTCCGTTTTCTTTTCCTCTTAGTTCTGACTCAGTCAGCTGCTCTAATGGCTTGTTGGTCAGAACCTCCCAAGCCCTGGGCTGAGCCAGAAGGCTGCCTTCCTGGTCCCTGCCCCTGTGCAGGGTGGACGGAGGGAAGGAGCCGGTGCCTCCTCCAAGAGCTTGCTTTCTGAGGGGAAAGAAATAAGGCTGAAAGATGGGGGAGTACAAGAGCATTGGAGAAGGGGCCATGTGGTTATCATGGGGATTAGAGAAACTTTGATGGGAGCTGGGCCGAGGCCAGAAGGAAGTGAAGGAACAAAGATGAGATGGAAGGGAAGCTGCTAGGGGCACCACAGCGCCCAGCCTGGAGTCAGGAAGAAAGCCCCGAGTTCAAATCAAGCATCAGACTTTGACATTCCCTGTGGGCCCTCAGCTATAATATGGGGATCTTAATGTAACCTCTGCCCCAGGGCTGTGAGGAACAAAGGAGATGACATCTGTGCAGCGCTTAGTAGGTGCAGCAGAAGTGCTCGTTCCTCACTATTCAGTCGTGCAGGATTGAAGCTTTGAGAGACACTGAGGTTGGCTCTAGGGGTCTGGGAGTCATTGCCACAGAGATCCCAGTTATACTCATGGGAGCTGACAGTGGGGGAGGGTGAAGAATCAGGTTGGAGGAAGGAGGCATCTGGAGGGGTAGAATGTAAGGAGCTTAGGGTCAGAGGACTGGCTGTTTTTAATTAGGAAACAAAGCATTTGTGGGTAATGCTTAGACTCAGTGGGTATTTGACCGTCCCTTTTTGTGGTTGCCATGGGATTCAGGAGGAGGGAGGTCACAGGACTTAAGGAAACTGAGGCAAAGGGAGTCAAGGAAGCCTCGAGGCAGATGTGGAAGTCCCTTAGTCTAAGGCCCAGCATTGAGGAGAGGAAGGTGTACCCAGGCCGAATTTCAGATAAAAGAGAAAAGGACAAGGTGCTGGCATACACTGGCCACCGTAGATAACTGAGACCTTCCAAGGAGGAGCATTCCCGAGTAATGGGGCTTGCTGGGAGTGCTAGAGGGGATCCAGGAGCATGTTGGTTCCGTCTGTCCCCAAGGGACTTGTCTCTCCACCAGGGGGTAAGGCTTTTGTCCCCTGGCTGGCTCCCCCATGGAGGTCCCTGACATCCCCTAAGGGATTTGGCAGTCATCTGTGTACCAGTAGCAGTAGAGCCCAGAGAAGTGGCGCTCACCAATGAGTACAGGCAGGGAAGAGCAGAAAGCCTACGTCAGGGCCTGGGAGTGTCCAGGGAGCAGTGATAGCCCCTACCCCAGGCGCTGCTTCTAGGGAGGCCTAGCCCACTGTCAGCACAAGAATCCAATTTAGAACTTACAGTTCAGTTATCCAGCATGGCCTCATGGAGAGAAGGATGGACGAGTCAGGAAGACCTGAGTTCCAATCCCACCTCCCACCCTTACTTGCTAAATGACTGTGTATGAGTCACATGAACTTTCTGAGCCCCAGTTGCTGCTGTAAAATGTGGATAAAAATACCCGAGATAATGTATGTAAAGGGCTTGGCAAACTTCAGAACTCTTGTAAATGTCCAGCTTGTGATTATTATGGTCCTTACAACATAAGACTTGATTTTCAACAGGTGGACTCGTTAAAAAAATCTTAGAGACCAAGAAAGATTATGAAAAACTCCAACAGTCCCCAAAGTCTACAGAGAAGGTAATGTACTCATTAGCTGTAAGACTGAGCACTTAACAAAGACTGGAAAATCTCCTGCCTTCCTACATTTCTAGGTCCGAAAGCTGGACATTCATGCCGTGACTGCGTGTTTTATCACTTGGGCCTTTTACTTGCCTTCCCTTCTCCAAACGTGTGGGTTTAGGGGCTGAGCAAATGCCTTGATTTTTCTGGGGCCCTTGTTCCTGTGGGGCTTGGCATGCTGGCCCACATCCTTGTAGGGAGCAGCAGCCTTGTGGAGCACCTTGATGGGTATGTTGGGGATCCTGGCACCACGGAGTAACTTGCCTTTGGGCCTGTTCCTCTCTGGCAAGACATGGCCAAGATCTCTATCGCTGCTTCCTCTTAGCTATGCTCATCTCTGCCATGGAATAGAATGAGGGCTGGCTGCCACACACTAATGTGCTTGTGGGTGAGAAGTTGTGGATGCTTCCCAGTGTGAGAAGCCACACATAGAGTCCCTCCTCATGGGGCTATTGGCCAACCGATGCCCACAGGGCCAGGGTGTGGGAGCGCTTGGCGTTTGATCATTGGAGCAGTGTGATGTCAAGGGGTTCGATTGAGCTCAGAAAGCTTCAGTGACCCAAGGCTGCCAAACCAACTCTTGGCCTAGTGGTCTGGTCACCTCAGTCACTGGGTCCATGCTGTGTGTTCCGTCCTGATGTGTTGATTTGTCAAGCCACACTTTGATGTCTCTTGGATAATCACTAAATATGCCAGACATGACTTCAGAGTAGAGTGGATTCCTTTGTGTTGCCTTGTAAGAGACTGTGCGATTGAGAACTAGACAGACCGGAGAGTCCCTCGGGGCCAAGGACCTGCGGTGGTTAAGTGACTTAGGGTCTTGGGGCAGGAGCTTGAAGGGCTCCAGAAGCCATCAGAAGTCCAGCCTGCTGGGGTGTCCCTCAGTGGGAGACTGGCTTATTCCTCCAGGCTCCATATATGAGTCTCTCTTTGAAGTTAAGTAGATTGGTTTACATTTGCTGTCCAGGCCTTGTGTCCAGCAGACTGAAAGCTCCCTCTAAAATGCTGCTGAAAAGCAAACCTCCTTTGGGCAGTGACTCTCGGCTCCATGGGCTCCCCAAGGCAGCTCTGAGGGGCACAGCTCCATGGGGCCAGAACGCGGGGCATGGGCATGCTATGGTGTGGGCATGCCAGAAACCAAGGGGAGCAGAGCAGCATCTTTCACTTGTGAGCAGGGGCTGGTTTGAGGCCACTCTCACACTGACTGAAAGGTCACCTTTTTAAGCAGTCAGAGCAGGTGTCCCTCTCACCCACGCATGGAGGCAAGACCAAGTCGACTCCAGCACCACTCACAAACCTCATGTTACATGCGCAGCATCCTCTTACCCCTGTGGGGCTTTTCTGGGCTTAAAGACCTGAATCAGCCAGTTATTAGCCTCAGACCTTCAGGCCCAGCCCTGCTTAAGCTCCCCATTCTGTGTCGCCAGCAGGGGACGCTGTGGGCTCCTAGAAAGTTCCCCAGTCCTGGCTTTTACTCAGCAGTTTGGTCCAGAAAGCAGCAATTTGTATTCTGGGTATATCCCAGGCCAGTCTTTGAGGTTGCACTGGAAGAAAATCCATTTCCATTTGTATTCATCCACTTGAATAAAGCATTCCAGAAGCAATTGGGGATCAAATTGGTTGAAGCTTGTTCTCCATCCTGCTCGAGGATTTCCTCTTCATTTCCAAGAGGAAATGCATGCTGTCTGTGGCATTCAGAACAGCGGATTAGACTTGGTCTGGTGAGGAGCAGACAGCTCCCCGGGCTCAGTCCTCCAAAGGCCTCCAGTGCTCCTTAAGGCCAGTGTTTGGGATGCTTTCACCACAGTGTAGAAAGGTGCTTGTGGATGTTTCTCACCTTTCTCTTTTGGGTTTCCTTTAATTTTCTTTTCCCTTTTATGTTCTAAAATGTGAATTGCAGATTTTTTCCCCTCTCATTTGATTTTCTTTAGTATTCTTATGCCCACTTGTGCTTGGTAGAATTAATGGATTTCCTAAGACACTTTGCATAATTGGTTTATTTGGGAGTCACTTCCTATTAGTTGCTGGTCTGGATGGTCAACCACTGCAGGCAAGTTCTCTGCTGTCTCTTTAGGCCTTTCCTGAATTTAATCTGTTCAGCACAGGGTCCAACCACCACACTCACGTCGAGTCATGAGATCAGGACATAGAGTAGGATGGGTCAGGTCAGGGTCAACTGAGAACTAGGAACCTATTGATATCAGTGGCATAGGGGTCTTCCAGGTAAGGAAACTCCATCTGACAATGCAGGTGGTACCTCCTCTGGGGTGACTCCATGCCTTAGGGTCACCCAGACACTGGGCGTGTATCAGAGATGTGACTTGAACCCAGGTCTTCCTGTTATTGATCTTTATCTGTGAGGTCATAAGGCAGTTCTTAATTTTGTAACTATTACACAATAGGTTATTCACTGTTGAGTTGTTTCAGTCATGTCCAACACTTTGTAATCCCATTTGGGGTTTTCTTGGCAAACGTACTAGAGTGCTTTGTAGGGGTCACAGAGCTAGCAAGTGTCTGGAGCTGGATTTGAACTCACAAAGAGGAGTCTTCCTGACTCCAGGCCCAGGTTCAAATTCGGCCTCAGACACTTGCTGTGTGACCCTGGGCAAATTAATAGCACCTTCCTCTCAGGGCTCTTTGCAGGATCAAATAAGGTGGTAATTGTAAAGGCCTTTGAAAACTTTGTAGTGTCCTCTAAATGCTAGTGGTGAGGACGAGGATGAATTGCCCCCCTGCAGTGGTGGCTAAATCCTTACTAATGACATAACAGGTCTATAGTTACTCTTCTCCCCTGTTCTTCTCCCCTTCCCGCCCCCCTGCCCCCTCAAAAAAAGTCAGGCTCCTTGGATGCTTAGAATTGGAGCCGGGAAGGCTCTCGTTTCCCCAGTCGCTGTTCCTCAGTCTTACCACGAGGGGTCACTGTTGAACCACTCTCAGAGCACCTCTCCCAAACCCTGGGTGACCCTCACTCTGGTCCTGAGCTCTTTTGGACAGGACTTTGCTAGGCATCTTGCCTGGTACTGGTACCCCCTCCAGTAAAGCTTCTGGCAGAATCAGTGAAGCCCAGAACCAAGGGAAGGGCATCAGAAATGCCTTCCCTCTATTTGCTTGTGAGTTGCTGGGCTGTGTTTAAAAAAAGAAAGACCCTTCAAATGCCTTCGGAATGCTTGGCTCAGAGGAGGCCGGAGACTGTCTTGTTTCAGGGAGGACAAGTGACCCTTCATGCAGATGGGTGCTGCACCGCCCCCCCAGGCTGGCCAGATGTCCATCAGCCACACTGCTTTCATGGTCTCTGGAGCCATGAGGGGCTTCCAAATTAGCTACTGTAGACAGTCCGGCCCAGGAGGATACCAGAGGAAAACTCTTTCTCAGCATGTGAAGGTAGTATCGAACTATGAGAAACGGCTCTATCTGCCAGGAATAGCTCAGGGCTTTACTGAAATGGATCACAACCCTCAAATCAGGCTTCTCTCTTCTCTTTACAATATGCAGTTTTAAAAAACGTTGTTAACGGGAGGAATGCTGCCATATTCCCCAAGTCATTGTAAGGGACCTTCTTGGGAGTCAGGGGTTCCCAGGCTCACAGGGGACTTTCAAGGGCTTTACTGTTTAGTCCATCCTTCAGCCCAACCAGAAGCCCCTCAGTGACATCCCTGACAAGTGACCATGCCCAGCCTCACCATCCATTCCACTTCGAGACAGCTCAGATTTCTGGGGAATTTTTCAAGGTGTTCAGCCTCAATCTTCCCTTCTATAGCATGACACATTTTTTATAGTCCTTGATTTGGGGCCAAAGAAAACAAATTTCATCCTTCTTCTAAGTAATAATCTTTCAAATATATGAAGACTAGAAATTGCCCCCTTCCCACCAAAAAAAAGTCCTCTCTTTTGGGTAAACATCTTAAATTCCTTTAGTTCATCCTTGAATGGCATGATTTTAAGGTCCTTTGGCATCCTAGACCCATAGCTCTCAGGTTTTCATTGTCCTCCAATGTAATTCCTGTAACTAAACCTGGGACTCCAGATTTGGCCTGATCAGGGCCCAGGTCAGTGAGTGATGATCACCTCCTATATTTAGGGCATGACCCAGTGACATTAACTTGTCATCTACTGCTGAGATTGTAGCCACCCAGAACCCACACAGGAGCCACTGGCCATCCGCACCCACACCACCCGCACCTACATGACCCACCACTAGCAAATCAGACTTTTGGAAGCCCGGGGAAAGACCAGATTTGTTCCACTCAGACTGCATTTTTGTTCATTTGGTTATTCTGGCCTCTTGAGCCTTGTGAGTCCCAGGGTGTCAACAAGGGTGTTTCTTCCCCTCCAGCATCTTCATACACACCTTTGACAGGCTTGGCTCTGTGCCTTCTGTGAAAGTGTTTTCATTGATGAGAAGTGCCGAGTAGCTCAGGAACGAGGATACATGGGGCTTCCCACCAGAACTTTTAGAGTTGACATTGGCCCATTAATGATTCCTTTGGGGGCCTAGATCTTCAGCTAGTTCAGAATGAGCTCACCTGGATTACAGTCTAGCCCACCTCTTCCCATTTTGTCTCCAAACAAATAAACGCTTTGCTGAAATCTAGATATGTTGTGCTAGGTCCTTCTCCTGGTCTGACATCCGGACACCCTGCCACCTTTCCAGAATCTCCATTTCACTTTCTAAATTCTCATGGATAATTATCCTTTAATAATATATTCTAGATTTTTACCACCTCCATTTGTCTGCAAGTTACAGAGGCAGCTATTGGTGCAGTGGACGAAAGGCTGGACTTCAGGGAGACCCGAGTTCAAGTGTTGCCACGTGTGCTTTACCAGCTCTTTGGCCTGGGACAAGTCAGTTTCCTCATCTGTAAAATGGAGATCATATTTGTAAAGCACTTTGTAAATCTTTAAATGCTCCATAAATGTGCGTCGTTCCTGTCATCATGACGCCGCCTGCCTGCCCCTCTTGTCCCTCTCCAGCATGTCCCAGAGATCCCCAGTGGTGCTTGGCACTTAGGTCTCCCAGTTTTTCCTGTGCCCCTGGGGGGCCTGATAACTAACTTCATGGGGGCTGTGAGCTGCTGTGACCGTCTCCTCAGAAGCCTTTGGAAACACTTGTGGGCCGACTGATGGCTGGATTCCTGGGCTTCCTCGTTGGAGCTTTACAGTGACTCTGGGAGGAGCTGTCACCATTTTACAGATGCGGAAACTGAGACTCACAGAGGTTTGTTCTCACCCATCAGCATCACCTGATGCCTGGACAGGGCTCTCATCTCTTCTTGGCTTGTCCTCTTTTGCTGAGCATCACCGGTCCTCTGCCCCACACACTCTTTTTAGTGGGGGTTCTCCTGGGGCTGTTTTCTTAGGACTGGGCAATTGAGTGTTCATTCTGAGATGGGGGAAGTTTCACCGTCTAGATCAGTTTGGTTTGTTCAGTGAGTTTCCGAAGCAGACGCACCAGTCCCTTGGGGCAGTCCCCTCTTCTCCGTGACATCCATCGTCCCTCATGGGCCATGCTATCTCCGCTCCTCCAGGGGGCCTTCCCTCTCTGTCGTAGTCAGACTCAGAATAGCAGCAGTTACCCTCTTGCTTTCTCCAGCTTGGGAAGGATGATTCTCTTCAGGGCTAGTCACAAATCTATCTGCTCTTGTATTCTGCACAGAGTCCTAGCCAATATCTAGGGAGTAGAAATTCCCCATCTCTACAACATTGTGCAGCCATGTTTCCCAAACTCTTGATCACATTCTTCCACCAGCCCCACGAGCTGTGTTGGGTGGAAAGGGGCCCTGGTCACTAGACCTCTCACCTGCTGCTCCACTTCACTCTGAGGCCCCTGCAGTTTCCTGGGTTTCCAGGTAAATCAATTTAGTCTGCAGTGGTCTTAGGCTTCCAGCTTGATCTTTTCACTCCCTTTTGATATGATAGGCCTCAGGCCTGTCCTGCTAGACCTGTCAGGTCTGTTCTGCCTCCTTCCTTAGTGAATGGCCTGGCTTCTGTTCTTTATACTTGTCTATGCAGTCTAGGTGGGAGGTTGGATTCCTACCGCTTGGCCATATGAGTATACACACACATCCACACACACACATATATCCACACACCCACACACTGACCACCTTGGGCCGTGCATGCTGTTCTCTGCCCCTGTAGGCCTCGCTGCAGAGAGGGGAGGAGATGAGGCAGGTGTGTGTCTCTCTATCTGCTCTTAGGGGCTGAGTCATCCTTATGATTTCGTTTTCTTTGGAGGGGGGAAGGCAGAGCAATTGGGGTTAAGTGACTTGCCCAAGGTCACACAGCTAGTAAGTGTGTCAAGTGTCTGAGGCCGGATTTGAACTCAGGTCCTCCTGACTCCAGGGCCAGTGCTCTGCTCACTGCGCCACCTAGCTGCCCCCGGCCTTATGATTTCTCAGGATGCAACTTCCTTTCAGATTTTTTCGTTTGCATTCATTGTAGCCATCTTGTCACCTCCTCCAGGTTCTCCTTACTTTATTCCGTGTCATAGTATAAGTGATTGTGCACATTTATCCTTAACTGTAAGTGAAAATAAGAGGAAAAATGTAAAAATATATTAAACATAGTACAACATTTTTTTTCACATTGAAATTTTGAAACTCAAGTAGACAGGAACAAAAAGAATGATGGTGCCTAGAGAAATGTGCAGGAAGGGCCCAGAGGTAAGCACAGAAATAGAGTTCAGGGAATGACTGACCAGGAGCAAAGAAAGAGCTAGGCCTCGGCAGGTACCAGCACAGCAGGAGGCAACAACCTATTGATTCTGAGATCTGTCAACGCAAGCAACTGGAAATCAGTCATTCTCTCCCTGGCTCTAGCATTGACTCCTTCTATATCAATCAAGTAATTGGGTCAAATTGGAGCCTATGTGACTTGACAGCTGTGGAGAATATGGAGATGGGCCAATGGCAAGCAATGGAAATGATTTAAGAATTGGAAATGGCTGAGGGTAGAGGCAAAGCCCTGGGGTATTTAAGCTGAAGAAGAGACTGCTTTACGGAGGGGGAAGGGGATGGGACATGGGACAGGCAGTGTCCTGACCCCTCCCCCTCCCTTTCCTCTTCCCACCTCATTTGTCCTCTTCCCTTCTCTGGCCACACCCACCCAGGCCAACCTTGGAGAGGTGGAGTTGCTGTGCTCTTTGGTATCCATTGGTTACTGGTCCTTTGCTAACTTGTCCCCTGCTTGAGAGAATGGAAGCATCACTGTTTAGACTTTGCTACAGATCCAAAAGGACACATAGGACAGTTCAGACCCTGCACACACTGCATGTGGTCAGTCAGTAGATGGGTGCACAGTGGAAGGAGGACCTGGGCTCCAGTCCTGCCCACTGCCTGGGCACCAAGCCTCCCTGCACCTCCATTTTCTCCTTTTCAGATAGAAGGGAGTTGGATTTGATGATGTCTTCGGTCCCCTTCAGCACTGAATCTATGACACAGTGAGGGGTCTGATCGAACCAGCCAGGAGAGAAAGGGAAAATGGGCTTAACTGGGGCAGTGAAATGTTGAGGCTAGAAAGATATAGAAAAGTACTCCTGGCTACGCACCGGTGGCCATTGGGAACAGGTCAGTTTAAAAGCTGGCTGTGCGGTTACACGGTTGCACTTTGGCCCTTTTAGTCTGGTGACTCTGGTCTCCTTCCTCCATGGATTTCAGTGGTTACATGCAATAGCGGAGGCCTAACGAGAGACGTTCTCACTGAGGCATTTCTATCCCTTGCTCTTCTGGAAGGAGTAGGTCAGTCACTGCACCGTGACTCAGCTCAGCATCCCATGGACTCATTGTCTCTGGCCCCCAGGCCCTCAAAGGTGGGATCCGCCATTGAAGGCAGGGGATATTTCATATCTGTGTCTGTACTGCTGGTACTTAGTTCAGGACTTCGTTGGCACCAAGTAAGTGCTTAGTGAATATTTTTCAACCATTGGTTAATTCCTGAAGCCCTCTTCACTGAATTATTTTTGTCCTCATGAGTAAAGATTGTCTTTCATAAATAATTCATTTCTATAAAAGTTCAAGCACATTTTGATTTCTAATAGCCGTATTTCTTTATGGGGGCCATACATCACATATTCAGATGCTCAAGTGAAGTATTAGAGATATACATTATATATGAAACACAAAGTGATGCCTTCAGCCTTTCTGCTGCTGGCCTGGCTGTTTGCTTCAGTTGGCTTTTCTCAGTTCAATCTCAGGCTGGTTTTGGCACACTAGGCATCAGATTGAAATCTTGAGGTGTACATAAATGTTATTTGTGCTGCTGATACCACAGTAGCAGGTACTGTGGAACAAAGAGAAAGTCTGTGGCCAGCATCCTGTCTCATTTCATAAATCCAGGCCCTAGTGACTGGGACAGGGAGCTGGGCCTGGAGGTAACCAGGCCAGAAAGAGGGGGCGGTGTTACCTTTAGGAAATTGTCTAGGGCTTTGGTTGGCCCCTTCCCCAGTTCCTCCCTGAAACAAAGACCCCTCTTAAGAATTCCAGTTGAGGACCCCCCAAAGGACAGTAGAGAGGCACAGGGTAAAGAATTGTTCAGAAACTGTGTAAAATATGTCTTTGGGGGAGTGGGCTGCTGTGGCAGAGAAGGGAAACGAAGGTGGGCAGGAGAATATTTTGGCTTGGAAAGGTAGAGAGACGAATGGAATCATAGCAGAGTAGCCATGGCAATTATTTGATCTTGGTTCTAAAACTGAAAAGGGGGTGACAAGGCAGGGTATGTGTGCAGGGGCAGGGCCTCTGGGGTGAAGACAGCCAGAGAGGAAAGTGAAGCCTGACTGGAGCCTCCCTAGATGTGGTGGGCCATCAGGACAGCCCTGGGAGCTCCACAGAGGCGTGAGTTCACCATTATATGTGAAATGTTGTGCAAGGTCCTGAGGGGGATGTAACTACAAATAAATCTTAGTCCCATTTTTCAGGAAGTCTCTAGTCAGGTTGGTAAGATACCCATAGGTACTGCCAGTAACATTCGATATTGTTGAGTGCGTGAAAGGGTGCTCTGAGAACTCCCAGGAGAAGGCAGGGCAGGGCAGACTTCCTGGAGGTATGAGCTGGGTCTTGAAGAATAGCTAGGATTTCCTGAGGTGGGGGAGAGCATGAGGGGCAGGCATCATGCCTTGGACTTGGTCTACCTGCTTACCTTGGGAATCCTCATTAGCAAGTACCCAGCTCTACAGAAGAGCACAGGCATGTTGACTGTGGCAACACTATGTTTATCCTTTCCCCTGACTGGCCTGGAAGCCTCTTGAGGGCGGGATTTTCCCTTTTTACCATTGGCTCTCTCCCATTGCCTAGCACTGCACGTGAGTGTTGTAGCTAAGCAGCGGGGATACTAGAGGATTGTGGGCTAGACCACCAGACACAATAGCCAGGAACTTGTATTTCCTGTCTTTCTTCTTAAAGTGTCTGCTGTTGCATATGTTTTCAAAATAAAAAAAAAAGCATCAAAACCAATCTAGAGAGAATTCAGAGTTGCGGTGTACCCACACCTGGTTAAAAATGGAGGAAGCTGTCGCCACATGGTACAAAAGGAGCATATCATGTTCCGATTGTTTCAGCAGTCATCTTATGAAGTGCTTGCTGTATGCCAGGCCCCATGGTAGGCTGGAATAGGGTAAAACCCTTGCCCACAGGAAGCTTCCGGGTTCCTGAGAATCAGTGGCCAACGTAAGGTAGTATCAGTATAATGATAGGAAGAAGGGAGGAGAGGCTATTTTCGGCTGGGAGCATGGCGGAGGGTCTCAGGACATGAGTGCAAGAAGAGAAGGTTTGCTCAGTTAATTTTTAAAAAAGAAAAGACACGTTTGGAGGCCGCTGTATTTGATATGAACTATGATGCACAATGGCCACTTAAATATTTAATGATAAAGGAATAAAGAGCTGGAGGAAATGAAAGCAAGAAAGTCCAACAAAAAGTGCGTCAGAGTCTAGAAAACGGCCCGTTCTTGTACCTGTGAAGGACACGCTTAGCCGAGCGTGTCTAATGAGATAATGTGAAGGTTTTATAGAGATAAGAGAAGAGGACTATCTGGGCCATCTTCATGATCATCTCTCTGTAAGCTGAAGTCTGCTTTACCATCTGGATTCTTTTCTGTCCTTTGGGAGAGTCTCAGAAATGGAGTCACCTCAGGTCAGATTTTCTGTCAGCCACTCTTACTGACTTTCTTATGGGCCAACAGTGCCTCCTCACAGTTGCGTACTGAAATGGTAGAGTCTAGACGTGGCGGGTCAGCCATGAGAGCTGATGAGAAGAGGTCACTGTGGAAGCTGCAGCAGATCTGGTCCCCTTTGCATTTCTCAGTTGCCTTTCCTGTTTCACCTACAAGTGCTCTAGAAGTGTTCTAACTTAGTGGGATCTCCTGCCCATCTCTGTGCAGCCTCATTTTCTCCTTGACTCTTTTTTGATATTTTGTGAGTATATTAGGAAGGCAGAATTTATGATTTCAAAGAGAATCTCATATGTGCCTAAAAGGTCCGGAACCGCAAGATATAAGGAATTCTCTAGGCAGAAGGCAGGAGAACTAAAGCATGTATTTACACTCCACAATAACAAGCCCACAAACCAGCGTCCCCATTTTGATATTTTCATCAAAAGCTTCCAGGCCCAATAAGTCCGCCTTACAAGGGTAACTAGGAGGCCACAGAGAAGCGAGATGGTATAAGGCAAAATCGTATACATGCTTCCCCTCTACGGTAAGAAGATTACCTACTAGCCTCTAGTCAGCTCTGCTACCGGCAGCTCAGCTTCGGCTGTAGGTGTCTCTGGCTCCAACCGGAAAAGGAAAGGAGGATCTTCAAGCTGTCCTCTCCCCTCTTATAGAGTTTTTGACATCATCAAGCGCCGCCTGAACGACCAGGGCCGATTGGTTCTTGACTTGGCCCCTCCCCTTAGCGTAGACCATGTTAACACACCTCCCCTCAGCCAGCCCCACGACTCATCACACAGGAAGCTCTGGTCCTGCCCCGGAAGAGCAAGCGTCCAGGGAAGCTCAACGAGGCAAGCTGAGTCATTCAAAGAAAACAAAGTCCATTCTGGCTACAGTGAGGTGACAGTGGCCCCAACCAGCCATCATCCTCCACAGTGTTTTGAAGGTGAATCTGTCCTCTACAGGAGTGTCGACTTTCTCTGCCTGCCACGTTTCCCTCTTTTCCAAGTATGTTACATTCAGGTGATGCCAGGGCTCTTTGGGCATCCTCATTTGACAAGTCAGCTATGCATAATTTTACTTCTCCAAGAATGGTAACATCAAAGTCCTTCTTTTGATTTTATTAAGTAGTTTATTTAGATAAATCCATTTGGAGCTGCTGTAATTGTCCTCAGTGTCTTCCCATCTTCACCCTGTCTTCTAATTTGAGATTGATGCTGACCATTCCTTCAGCATCTGTGACCTGAAATGGCTGTTCTCACTGTCACCTCTGTCCCCAGGGGGCCCTTTCTTCATGTTTCATGATGTCAGAGGGTGTTTGCCATGGCTGCTCTCCCAGACTTTCTTCTTGAAGAAAGTCTTTCTTTGTCACACCCAGGCACGAAGCTTCTGAGGTGCTTAAAGACAAAGCCAGGGACTGGTCTTGTTTTGTCATTGGTACCCAAACTCCCAGGTGAGGTGCAGGCCAGCACCTTCTTTGTGACTTAGAGCCTTGGAAAGTTGACTAGAGCACTGAGAGGGCAGGCGACTTGGCCTGGGTCACAGAGCTAGTCTGGGTCAGAGGCAGGGCTTGACCCCTTCTTTTCCTGGTGACACGGCTGGCTCTCTTTCCCCTGCACCACACTGCCTCATAGCATGAAGAGCCAGCCATCAGGCATGTGAGAGAAGTTTAAGTGTTGTCCATCACTGAACTCCCTTAGTAGGTGAGACTCTTGTCTGACTTTCCCCACACCTGAGAAATCCTAGCCAGCCATTGAAGGACAGGGCCAGGACAAACCCGTGCGGATGGTGGCCAGGAGGGGCTGGTCCTCAGAGCAGATCGAAGCACTTTACAGCGGATCTACAGGCCAACCTCCCATTTCTCCATTCCCTTGCACATGTTTCAAAGTCTCTCCTAGGTCTTCGTGGCTCCTGCTCTATTGAATGTCTTAGACAGTGGGTTGCCTGCCACTTCACTGGAATCTGCTGGGCGGCTATGCCCAGTCACCTTCTCAGCCTCATGACAACTGCCCAACAAGAGCTTCCTGGGTTTGGGCACTCTTAGCATTGCCAACAATCCTTCATTGCAGTCTTCCCCCCTCCCTCCATGCCCCCAAGGCAATTTGTAACTCCTTAATCACTAAATTGCAAATTAAGCATTTAGAAAACATCTCCAATTCTGAGACTATTTAACCTGCTACAAATGTACATCTTGGGAGCGCTGCTCCAGAAGGACCTACTGCATGAATTAGGAACTTGGAAAAGTGTCGATTGATGGGGTTTCCATTTCCAACAGTGTGGCCTCTTTACATCAGTCAGAAGGGCTGGCTGGGGCTGTTCAGTGGGAGGCCAAAGGAGGCCTGGGATTCGAGTCAGCTGGCCTGAGCTTGGCCCCTGGGCATCAGTTCTCAAAGCGTCCTGTGTGATCTTGGGCAGCTCATCGCACATCTGGGGGCCTTGGCCTCATCTCTAAGATGAGGGGCTTGGACTGGACTCCCTCCAATGGCTCTTCCAGCTCAAAATCTATGATCCCAAGATCTTTTTCATCCCTCTTGACCATGAAGTCATTGGGAGCTGTGAGTTAGGATGGGACTTGTTAAAATTGGATTTTATCTCCGTTTCTTTGAAGCATTTGCTGAGGATTTTGTGTTTCCCCTGGGGATAGCTGTAGATAGCCAAGGATGTCACAACACTTGATTTGGGCCTCCATCTCCTAGAGGTAGCATCAATTAGGGCTTTATTGGAGTGTTGCATTCCATCCGAGGCCTCACAAGTGACGAGTGAAATGGACGACCAAGTGCCAGTCCGGAGGAGGGCGATAACAATGATGAAGGGCTTTGGGCACAGCCCCTCTGAAGAAAGGTTAACACGGCCCCCGCAGCTTCACTTATCTAGGTCTAGGGAAGATGGGCCTGGGGCTGGGAGGAGCTCTCAGAGGAGCAGCCTTCAGCTCTACATGAAAGGATAGCAGGGGGACCACATTTTTATTACTGGCTTTGCTGAAGGTAAGACAGGGAGGAGCGGAGCTAACTGGGAAGGGCCTAGAGTTTAGGTTAGATACGAGCTTTTTATCTTTTTTTACTGAGAATTAGGAAGTGCTAAGATCCATTTTCAAAGAGTGTTCCTGAGTCCCCACTGAAGATTTCAGACACAATGCCAACGTCCTTCAGGAGCAATCTGAGTCCCTGGCCCTGAAACAAAGGATTGGAGTGGATGCCCCGGTAGATGCTGTAAACTCACAGGAGCCAGGAATGGAATCCGAGAGGGGAAAGATGAACCGACTTGGATTCCCTCCTCTTTTTTGTCCTTTCTTAGGGCCAGATCCAAGGTTTATGCCATCCTTTACCCATTCTGTGGCCATCGATCGAACTCACTCAAGCACTTACGATCTGTACCATTCATTGGGTGATCTAATCACACATGGCCTCACATCACTTTTAGTGGTTTCTTATTCTAGTTTTTTTTGTCTTTGAAATAGGGAAGACTTCCTTTAAATGTTCCCACTTTGAGTACCTTGCTTTCCACATGTAAAGTCAGCTTTGGTGGGGGAAGGAGAAAGAAACATTGCCAGGGGCCAGTCTGCTTCCTGGAGTGGAGTATAGGGTGAAGGGAAGGCCCTGGGGAAGCTGAACATCATGATAACTAGGGCCCTGCTAGCTCCCACTTCATAGACTGAGGAGAGAGTTGTTCTGAGACCCTCACAGCTCTTGGCTCCTTAACCCAAGGACCCAAGTGGCCAAATCTCCCAGCCCCTGAGACAGGCTTAGGGAAACCCCACTGGGAGCCCAGATAAAGCAGATGCTGGAATCTCCAAGAAGCCCCTGCCCTTGCTGGGCTACTTTTGGGAACCACGAGAGCCAGCCTCTAGGAAGGAAGGGCCAGGGAGAGGAGGAACGTCTGTGGCCCCAGCTGTCCCTAACTGCCGGTCACCAAGAGGACACTTGGGGAGAGCTGTCCATGAACGTCAGATTCACTTCACCCGTCTCCAGTGACTCACCCCTGCCCTCTCTTGCTGTGCACCTGCTGGTCTCATCCTGGCTGGCTGCTCAGAGCTTTGAACAAAAGGCAGCCCTGGCAGACAGACTGAGCACAGGCCAAGCTGGGAATCACAACGGGCTCTTTCCCCACAACAACCTTGCAAGGTCCGGACTGCGTGTGTGGCTGCCTCTGTTTTGCAGATAAGGAAACTGAGGCTCTAAGTTTTGTCGAGCCAGTTCTGGACCCTCCTCACCTCACTTGTCTGGCCTCAGTGATCAAATGAAGAGGTTGAACTGGATGACCACTAAGTCCTTTCCAACTGTCGGTCCATGGCCTGAATACTCTTACATGACCATACAGCTTGGAATGTCTGAGGCATAATTTGAACCCTGATTGCCTCCTTCCAGAGTCCAGCACTCTCCCCGCCTTGATTGGACGGATGAATGAATGTTGTATCCTGCTACCCATTACTGGGCTGGTCAGTGCAGAAGACCAAACCCGATTTTACCCCTGAACATTATTTTCTAAGACCGAAGTGTTGACACCCTGAGGAAACTACCAGTCAGTTCCATTTAATGGAGAAAGGATCTTTACAAGCTTAGAGAATTCCTCTCCAGCGGGGTCTTGTGAAAGGGTTCCTGGAGTCATAAACCCACCGCAGGTCAAACGCAGGGACTTTAAATGGCAGCCCCTCGCCTTCACCCGTTGTCAGGTGCTTCATTTCATCTACACTCACACCGGCTTTCGAGGCAGGGGCGTCTGGCGTGGGACTGGGTCAAGGGAGACAGCGCTGTTGTGTGTAGTAGTATTTCAATGGCTAAGGCCTCTTGCCTCTGTGTGGAAGCAGCAGGCCGTGAGCGTTCCACGCTAGAGGGAAATAGCGAAAACATTTACCTAGCAGTTCCAAAGCGGCGTTGTTTCTCTTCTCCAGGCAGGCCAGAGCGCGAGAACTGACGAGGCTTTGATTTAGGCCTTCGTAAACAAATCCAATCTGTCGCCACTTGGTTTTGCTTTATACACACACGCACGCAGACGAGAGCGCGCACGCCCTTATCACAGGTTTGGTTGTGATGGCAGTTTAGGGGCTATCGGTGTATGGCTGTTATTAGAGTGGGGGCGATTTTAAAGGCAGCTTATCTAAATATATGATGAAAGTGCCTTCGGAAGAATCAGCGTGTCTTGCAGGTCGAGCGGGCAGTTTGCCTAAAAATATATTCCCTGCCTTTGCTCTCTCTCGAGCCGTCTTTAGCCTTGCAAGATTCTGAAAAGACTTCCTAAATTTATTTGGTTAGGAGTTGACCTTGCTATCTCCAGACGCTGAGGCCTGCCCAGATGTCTGCTCCGTGTTCTACTGCAGGTTGGAAAACTCATCTTGTTTGGAATAAGGGATCTTCAACTTATTCTTTTTTTTTTTTAATTTGTTCATTTTTATTTTTAGTTTACAACACACGGTTCTACATAATTTTGAGTTCCAGATTTTCTCCCCTCCCTCTCCCCTCCCTCCCCAAAACGGCATGGAATCTCATAAAACTACCGTGTATAACTTCGCATTGAATTAATTTATACACTAGTCACAACTTATTTTTTTAAGTGATGCTTTTAAATTTTAAAATAGCCTGTATTTTAAGAAACTTGTTTTTTAAACTATTGCTTTAAACTTCATAAAACTTACTATTTTCTGAAAAGGCAATTTTGAAGTCAAGACTTAGTTGTTTTGGTTTTTTTGAGTATGTGCTTTGTTATTGATAATTTTTGTTTCAAAGAGTGGTGAACTTTGAATCCAACACAATGATTTTTCTGTGACAGACAATGCCATTTTCACAGGAATGTCTGAGTCGCTACTTCTTAATATGCCGCAGTCCTAGTTCAAGGGAACTTGAGAGGACAGGTGGTCCAACCCCAGTCTGAAGAAGAGCCCCTCCATTTCTTAGCCAGCATGTTCCCCCCACCCCCAGTCTTGGCTTGAAGACTTCCAGTGAGGGGGAAGCCCCTGGGCCCCCAGGACACACCCATCCTCATGCCATGACAAGAAGGTGGGGCCCTGATCTGCATGTACACCACCTTACCAGCCCAGGTCCAGGCAGATCACAGCACATTCCTTTGTCTGTAGCCTGCATTGCCTTATCTGAGGATATACGGATACCTCAGACAGAATGTCAGTGTCTCCTGAATGGGAGTTGTTCCTACCACAGCACTTAACGCAGTGCTTGTCACAGAATGGGCTTGGTTGCTTGGTTCTTCTTACCATGTGGTGCCCAGAATGAAGCACAATATCCCAGACCCGATCTGAATCAGGTGGATGATGGTGGGCTGTAATTGTCCTGCAGTGAGGATACTGACTGTACGGCCGATCCCTGGCCCTCTCTTGATAAAGTGCTTTAAGTTTGCAGGACATTTGGCCGCATTATCTTGTCCAGGAAGGGGCCGGTACAGTGGGATCATCCCCATCTCACAGATGAGGTGCGTGACCACATTGCTCAGTGGAAACTGGACACAGGATTTGAACACAGGTCTCTCCTGACCTGTGCCCCGTGTTCTGTCCTTTATACCCATGGTTGTTGCCAGGGAGAAGTCATATGGTCCCTGGTGGAAAGTTTCTTGACACAGAAGCAATGAAAGATGATTGACTTGTGAGGTATGTATCATTCCAAATGAGTCTCCTAGTTTCTAAGGTATTCAAGTGGCCTTCTAACTGCCTACCTCTAACCTAGTACAGGCCTGGGAGTCACAAAGACCTGAATTCAAATCCTGCCCCAGACCCTTTCTAGCTTTGTCAGGTTGGGCAAATTCCTTCACCTCTCTTGGCCTCAGTTTCCTCATCTGTAGAATGGAGATAACGACAGCCCCTCCCTCCCAGGATGGTTGTGAGAATAAAACGAGTTAAGGCACGTAAAGTGCTTTGCTTTATGTTTGTCATACTTAAAGTAGGACATGACTGCTAGCTGTTATTAGTCTCGTCTCCCAGTCAGGGCGAGGGGACATGATGGCCAGTCATCTTTCTTTAAAAATAAATCCTTTGGCGGGAACGGAGGCTCCTCACACACAGACACAGACATGCTGGGACACACCACAGCCACCTCAGGGGCCTGAGGCCGGGGCCATGGCGGTCAGAGGCTGTGGCGCTGCTGCTTCCGTGCAGAGGCTGGGGGCACTATGGGCACCAGGCCAGCCTGCCGACTTCTGTCTGTGGATTGGAGTGGTTTATGCAAGACTGTACTTTATCTAATGCTCCAAAGAAGACTTCGTCTGCATACATTCATTTTACAGTGCAACATCAACCCATACTCAAAGAAAAAAAATCCAGATTTAAGAAGCACAGAGATAATTTAGAAGCTTGCTGAAGCTTGGAGGGAGCTTCCAGAATCACAGAAGAAAGAATATGAAGCTACTGAGGCAGATTTAAAAGCACACAAAGAAGTGGCCTCTAAATATAAAGCAGAGCTCAACCCTGATCAGAAAAACAGAAGAGGAGCATCGAAAAAAGGCGAGAAAGGAAATAATAAGGGGAAAAGAGAGAGATAAGCACCTTTGGAAAGCCCAAAATATCTCACTGAGTTTAGAACGTTTTTATTTCTGGACACTTGAAGGCAGCAAAAGGGATTTCATCACAGGAAATGATGAAGCTTTTAAGTGAAGAAATCTGGAAAAAATCTGTCATCTCGAAAGCAGGTACATATGCAACTTACTGAAGATGATAAAATTCATTAGGCAAATTAAATTGTGAGGAGAAAAAAATGCTTAAAATTGGATGGGAAGATCTTTTATATCGTAGGAAGCTAAAAGCCCAATTTTGAAAACACCTTGAAGACATCTATTGACATTTGCATCTCCATAGTGAATTTGATAAATACTCGAGGAAACAGTCAGGTGTCTCACCATGCAAGACTGGCAAAATGATGAATCTAAGAATGCTATTGGTGAACATTTTCTATTAATCCCTTTCTGTTAACACATAGACTTCAGCCAGCGTGCTGACATATTTTGTATTAGCACCTAGTTATGCATACTCCACTTCCATAGACTCAATCGAAGTTTAGACAGAATTTGCGTTTGGAATTACTGAATACCCAAAAATGTCACCTAGATGTAGGAGGGATTCATTTTACCCTTAGATAAAGGTAAATAAAACTGTGAAATATTGATGATGAGAAGAAATTATTCTTGTTTCCTAATGAGGAAACAAGCATTTGCTTTTCTCAAATTGTCTTAACTTATAAAAGCTACTGTGGCCTAAGCTATGCCTGTTGTGTATTTTTAAAGAATGGGCAGCTAGGTGGCTCAGTGAGTAGAGCACTGGCCCTGGAGTCAGGAGGACCTGAGTTCAAATGCAGCCTCAAACACTTGATACATTTACTAGCTGTGCGACCTGGAGCAAGTCATTTAAGCGGAGCGGAGCCAAGATGCTCTTACCATAGCTCTCTCACAAGGTCGGTCAGATTCCTATAAAAAAGTGAATTTGAGCAGATTTGAGAGAGTCAGAAACCGTGAGCAGTCTGCGTAGGGCAAATTTCTGAGCCGGGAGAGTCTGAAAGGCCGAAGGCACGAATCTGTAGGCTCAGAGAGTGCTCAGTGTGGGGCATGTGGAGCTGGTCCAGACCAAAGCGGAAGCGGGGCTGGGAAACCCCCGTGGGAGACAGGCTGGGAGAAAGCTGGGCGCCCTAAACCGGTGGAGATCCCCTGGCCTCCCAACACAGGACGGCAGTCTGTGGAAGTGAGGAGAGGCAGTGCAAAGCCACCAGCTGGGAAACACCGACCCCTGAGGCTTGCAGCCCGAAGGAATGAAACCCGGATTCTTGAACTTCCGGGAGACATAATGACCAGGTAAACAGCTCTAATCCTTCCCCCTCTCACCCAGACAATTCCTTGGGAAAAAAAAAAAAAAAGAAAGCTGGAACAGAGGAGAAAGAAGTGGAACTTCAGTGGTCAAATAGTAGAAGTTCATTAGTACCAGAGGGGCAGAGCCAGCAGGGGTCAACACCAGGAGCCCAGATATAATCTTGCTCCCCCAGGGGAAGTGCCAGACATCAGCTCAAACAACAAACAGCTGAGACCATTGCTGAAAAGCAAGTGCTGGTGAGCACCCATAGGGAGTGAGACGCCAGGGAGCCAGACCCCTCCCCCACACCTCAGGAAACTGAAGGCTATAATTCTAGACTCACAACCCCCAGAATAAGAAAGCTGGGACAGAGAGCCCTGAGCCCCAAAGGCAGAAATTTGTTGTAAAGCCAGGGAAAGGCAAACCAACGTGAAGAAGAACACAAAAAAACCGAGGACAATAGATTCTTTTTATGGAGGCAGGCAGGATCAAAATACCAATTTGGAAGAGAGAAGCAATGACACTATAGATACATCTGATACCTCAAAAGATAAGGTGAACTGCTCGCCAGCCCAAAAAGCATTGCTGGAAGAGCTAAAGGAGGATTTTAAAAGCCAAATTAGGGAGGTAAAAGAAAACATGGAAAAAATAGAAAACTCCCTAAAAAATAAGATTGGTGAAATGGCCACGGAAATTCAGAATCTAAATAGAGAAAATGACACCCTGAGAGGTAAAATCAACCAATTGGAAAAGGAGACTCAAAAGCAAAATGAAAACACTAACTCATTGAAAATGAGAGTTGAGCAAGTGGAAGCTAATGAATCTATGAGGCACCAAGAAGTAGTAAAACAAAATGTAAAGAATGAAAAAATAGAAAAAAAATGTGAAATATCTGATTGGGAAAACAACTGACCTGGAAAATAGATCTAGGACAGACAATTTAAGAGTTATTGGTCTACTGGAAATCCATGATGAAAAAAAGAGCCTTGACAGTATCTCCGAAGAAATTATCGAAGACAACTGCCCAGAGGTCCTAGAACCAGAGGGCAAAATAGTCATTGAAAGAATTCACCCATCACCCCGTGAAAGAGATCCCAACTGAAAACACCAAGAAATATTATAGCCAAATTTCAGAAATACAAACTCAGGGAGAAAATACTGCAAGCAGCCAAAAAGAAGCAATTCAAATATCGTGGAACTACAGTCAGGATCACGCAGGATCTCTCAGCTTCCACATTAAAAGACAGGAGAAATTGGAATATGATATTCTGGAGGGCAGAAGAGCTGGGACTACAACCAAGGATCAACTACCCAGCAAAACTAAGCATAATTTTTCAGGCAAGGAGATGTATATTCAACGAAATAAGGGAATTCCAGACCTTCCTGATGAAAAGGCCAGAACTCAATGGAAAATTTGATCTCCAAATACAAAACTCAAGAGAGACATAAAAAGGTAACTAGAAGGAAAAACCCCCACAAACCTTATTAACCAATACGGGCAGGATGTTTGCATCTTTATGTGGGATTATATCATCTTATGTATGTTATATATGTGTGTGTGTGTATATATATATATATATATATATATATATATATGTGTGTGTGTGTGTACATACACACACACACACACACACACACACACATACATATATATGTCCGTCTTGAGAATGGTACAGCTATTATGACAATTGAAAGGGATACACATAGATTGTGAATGCCCGTATAAATTAACTGATGTAAGAATAAAACACATAAGTAATAGATGTAAAGGGAGGGCTATGAGAGAAGAGGTAAGTAGGCAGTAGAAAAGGGTAAATTACACCAAAGGAAGACGCACAAAACATATTATAGTACAGGGAAAGAAGCGAGGGAGAAGAGCAGTATTTGACTTTTACTGTCATCTGATCTGGTTCAAGAAGGGAATAACGTACCCTGATAAGTTTAGAAATCTAACTTCTCCTACGGGAAGTAGGAGGGGGAGGGGGGAAAAAGGGAGGGAGGTAGTCAGAAGGGAGGGGAGAAGTAGCAAGTGGGAAACGGTAAGATGAGGGAGGGGAATAAAGAGGGAGGGTGAACTGAGGAAGGCGGTGGTCAAAAGCAAAACTTTGTTGAGGAAGAGAAGGGGAAAGGGAGAAATAAAAGCATAAACAGGGGGAAATAGGATGGAGAAAAAGACACAGATAGAAATCATAACTGTGAACATGAATGAGATGAACTCTCCCATAAAACAGAAGCGGATAGCAGAATGGATTAAAAACCATAAACCTACAATATGCTGTTTACAAGAAACACATTTGAAACAGGGGGATACACACAGGGTAAAGGTAAAACGCTGGAGTAAAATATATTGTGCCTCAGCTAAAGTAAAAAAAGCAGGTGTAGCAATCCTAATCTCAGACAAAGCAAAAGTAAAGATAGATTTAGTTAAAAGAGATAAGGAAGGACACTGCATCCTGCTAAAAGGCACCATAAACAATGAAGCAATATCATTGTTTAACATATATGCACCAAGTGGTAAGGCATACAAATTCTTAGAGGAGAGGTTAAGGAAGTTACAGGAAGAAATAGACAGCAAAACTATAATATTGGGAGACCTCAACCTCCCCCTTTCCGAACTTGATAAATCTAACCTCAAAATAGATAAGAAAGAAGTTAAGGAGGTAAACAGAATTATAGAAAAGGCAGGTATGATAGACCTCTGGAGAAAACTGAATGGGGATAAAAAGGAATATACTTTCTTCTCAGCGATACATGGCACATACTCAAAAATTGACCATGTACTAGGGCATAAAAACCTCACAATCCAGTGCAGAAAGGCAGAAGTAGTCACAGCACACTTTTCAGATCATGATGCAATAAGAATTATTTGTAACAAAGAACCATGGAAAAATAAACTAAAAATTAATTGGAAACCAAATAATCTAATTCTAAAGAATGAGTAGGCCAAAGAACAAATCAGAGAAACAATTAATAATTTCATTCAAGAAAATGACAATAATGAAACAACATACCAAAACTTATGGTCTGCAGCAAAAGCAGTTCTTAGGAGAAGTTTTATCTAAATGCTTACATGAATAAAATAGGGAAAAAAGAGATCAATGATCTGGGCATACAGCTGAAAAAACTAGAAAAAGAGCAAATTGAAAACCCCCAATTAAATACCAAATTAGAAATACTGAAAATCAAAGGAGAGATTAATAAAACTGAAACCAAGAAAACTATTGAATTAATAAATAAAAGAAAGAGCTGGTTTTATGAAAAAAAAAAACAATAAAATTGATAAACCTCTTGCCAATTTGATTTAAAAAAAGAAAGAAGAAAATCAAATTACCAGTATCAAAAATGAAAAGGTTGAGTTCACCTCTAATGAAGAGGAAATCAAAGCAATAATTAGGAATTATTTTGCTCAATTGTATGCCCATAAATTTGACAACCTTAGAGATATGGATGAATATCTACAAAAACATGAACTGCCCAGGTTAACAGAAAAGGAAGTAAAATTTCTAAATAACCCCATCTCAGAAAAAGAAATTGAGCTTGCCATCAGTGAACTCCCTAGGAAAAAATCTCCAGGGCCAGATGGTTTTACATGTGAATTCTATCAAACATTTAAAGAACAACTAATTCCAGTTCTTTGTAGACTATTTGGGAAAATAGGTGAAGAAGGAGTCCTACCAAATACTTTTTATGACACAAATGTGGTAATACCCAAACCAGGTAGAGTCAAAACAGAGAAAATTATAGACCAATTTCTGTAATGAATATTAATGCAAAAATTTTAAATAAAATATTAGCAAAAGATTGCAGCAACTTATCACGAGAATAATACACTATGACCAGGTAGGATTTATTCCAGGAATGCAAGGCTGGTTCAATATTAGGAAAACTATTAGCATAATTGACCATATCAACAACAAAACTAGCAGAAACCATACGATCATCTCAATAGATGCAGAAAAAGCCTTTGACAAAGTACAACACCCATTCCTATTAAAAACACTAAAAAGCATAGGAATAAATGGAACCTTCCTTAAAATTATAAATAGCATCTACCTAAAACCATCAACAAGCATTATTAGTAATGGGGATAAGCTAGATACATTCCCAATAAGATCAGGGGTGAAACAAGGATGTCCGTTATCACCCCTACTACTCAATTTGGTACTAGAAACATTAGCTGTAGCAATAAGAGAAGAAAGAGAAATTGAAGGAATTAGAATAGTTAAAGAAGAAACTAAATTATCACTTTTTGCAGATGATATGATGATTTATTTAGAGAATCAAGTAAAAAAAACTACTTGAAATAATAAACAACTTTAGCAAAGTTGCAGGATATAAAATAAACCCACATAAATCCTCAGCATTCCTATACATTACTGACAAAGCCCAGTAGCAAGAGATAGAAAGAGAAATTCCATTCAAAGTTACTGTAGATACTATAAAATATTTGGGAGTCTATTTGCCAAGACAAACCCAGGGCCTATATGAACATAACTATGAAACACTTCTCACGTGAATAAAGTCAGATCTAAATAAATGGAAAAATATCAGTTGCTCATGGTTAGGCCAAGCTAATATAATAAAAATGACAGTTTTACCTAAATTAATCTATCTAGTGTCATACCAATTGAACTACCAAAAAATTATTTTACTGAGCTGGACAAAATAATAACAAAATTCATCTGGAAAAACAAGAGGTCTAGAATATATAGGGTATTAATGAAAAGAAATGCTAGAGAAGGTGGCCTAGCCGTACCAGATATTAAACTATACTACAGAGCAGCAGTCATCAAAACTACCTAGTACTGGCTAAGAAACAGAGGTGTGGATCAGTGGAATAGGATAGGAATACAAGATGGAGAAGTCAACAACTATAACAATCTACTCTTTGATAAACCCAAAGAGGCCAGCTTCTGGGCTAATAATTCACTATTTCACAAAAACTGTTGGGAAAATTGGAAAATGGTAGGGCAGAAACCAGGCATAGACCAATATCTTACACCATATACCAAAATAAAGTCAAAATGGGTTCATGATTTAGGAGTAAAGGCTGATACTATAAGTAATTTTGGAGAGCAAGGAATAGTTTACTTATCAGATTTATGGAAAAGAAAAGAATTCCTGACCCAACAAGAGATAGAGAGCATTACAAAATGCAAAATGAATAATTTTGATTATGTTAAATTGAAATGTTTTTGTTCAGAAAAAGCCAATGCAACAAAAAATAGGAGGGAAGCAGAAAATCGGGAGAAAATCTTTACAACTAGTATCTCTGATAAAGGCCTCATTTCTAAAATATACAGGGAACTGAGCCAAATATATAGGAATACAAGCCATTCCCCAATTGAGAAATGGTCAAAGGATATGAACAGGCAGTTTTCATAGGAAGAAATTAAAGCTATCTATAGGCATATGAAAAAATGCTCTAAATCACTACTGATTAGAGAAATGCAAATCAAAACAACTCTTAGATATCACATGTCTCCTGTCAGATTGGCTAAAATAACAAAGCAGGGGGATGACAAATGCTGGAGAGGATGTGGGAAAATTGGAACATTGTTACATTGCTGGTGGAGTTGTGAGCTGATCCAGCCATTTTGGAAAGTAATTTGGAACTACGCCCAAAGGGCCATAAAAATGTTCATACCCTTTGACTCAGCAATACCACTTCTAGAGTTGTATCCCAAAGAAATCACACAAGCAGGAAAAGGACCCATATGTACAAAAATATTTATAGCGGCCCTTTATGTGGTAGCCAAGAATTGGAAATCAAAGGGATGCCCATCAATTGGGGAATGGCTGAACAAGCTGTGGTATATGAAGGTAATGGAATACTATTGTGCCATAAGAAATGGGGATGATACGGACTTCATAACCACCTGGAAAAACCTACGTGACATAATGCTGAGTGATCGGAGCAGAGCCAGGAGAACACTCCACACAACCACAGATTTATGGATTCCGTGAGGACCAACCCTGACAGATTTTGCTCTTCTCAGCAACGCAAGGTACAAGGACAACTCCAAGGGACTTATGATGGAGAATGCTATCTACATCCAGAGAAAGAACTATGAAGTATGAATGCAGATTGAGGCACACTTCATGCTCGCCTTTTTTTCTTCTCTTTTGTTTTTGGTTTTTTTTGGTTCTGTTTCTTCTTTCTCATGATTCATTCTGTTGGTCATAATTCTTCTCCACGGCTTGACTGGTGTATAAATTAATTCAATGTGAAGTTAAAAAAAAAAATGAGGAACTGACCTAGGTAAATTTCAATACCTAGGCAAGTTCTAATTACTAGGCAATACTAGCTCACATAGCATTCAGAGATGATGAGTGGACACACGTACAACTGCTGATTTCATTTGTGACTTTGTAAGAAAAAACTACTGAAGGATTAGTACATGTTTCCATCCATCCTTTTTGCAGGGGGAGGGGCGGGTAAAGTAAAACGATTATGTCAACTCTGTGCACATTGGTGTTTATGTCACAGAGAATAAAATCTGCTGCGTTCTAAATAAAAACAACAACAACAACAACCCATAAACCTTTGATGTGTCTGCTGTGTGCTAGGCACTGTGCCAGGGCTGCCTCTGTCCTTCCCCAGTGATTCCCAGGGCTCACATGTAAAGACATTACCAGGACAGTCAAGGTGAGAGAAAGCACTAGTGACTAGCAGATAAAGGAAGGCTTCCTAGATGAGAGGTCAGCTGAGCTAGCCTTTAAGGTCACCCCAGGTGCCAAGAAGCAAAGATAGAGGGGACAAGGGCATAGATTGTGTGCCTGCATGGAGATGTCAGGTGGAGGATCAAGTGGTCCTATGTGAAGTCGGGAGGCCCTGCAGGGAAGGGACCCAAAAGAAGGATTGGAGGGGTGGGGGCTTAAACTCCCAGCATTTTCTCTCAGAGGCCAGGGGCAGCCAGGAGTGGTTTTTAAGTAGATGAATGATATGTTCAGCTATGCAGAGTAGAGTGGAAGAGGGGGACGTTTGAGACTGAGAGACCCCTTCAGCCATCACATAAACCAGGTAAGAGGGAGTGCCTGCAGGAAGGAGCTCTTCCTCTGGCTCCCCAGCCACACTCCCACCTCTGTGTTCTTTCTACTGTGTAGACACACATCAATGTCCCCTCAACCTTTGCTCTTCCTTTTGCTGTTGCCTGTGATTCTGTTGCCCAACTGAAAAGTGATTGGGGGTTGATGGAGGGTGAGAGAGGTGCACATAGCATCTAGCAAGAAGAAGGCTTGAAATGAAGTGGCTGGAGCTGGACCCAAATGTGTGGGCACCTGAGGCAGGCATCCGCTAATCAAAACAGCAGGGCCCCAGGCCTAGTGAGAAGATAGCCAGGTATTAAATCCCTTCTATCCCCTTGTCTTCATTCTACCCCCTGGGGACAAAGAAAATAGGTCTAGCTCTCCTCTCTGTAGTGGCTGTCCTCCTCTGGACACTGCCTCTCTGAAGGCAGCCAGAGGTCCTGCTTGCTTTGGGGGGTTCCCCATCATCCTCTTGCCTCACACGGACAGTGTCCTCAGGTCTTTCACATCCCCGGTCAGTCACGCCGACCTCCCTTGTCCTGCACGTGGAACATGGCTGCTTTGGGCCCAAGGGCAGAATTCTGATCTTATCTCTTTACAGTGTCATCCTGCTTGATATGACCCATCCTTCTGTCATTCAAGGTCTTTTGGGAGCCTGGCTCTGCCATCCAGCAAGTTTGCTGGTCCTTTCTGCTGGGAGTCACCTGAAAATGGGGCACAGGAGCAGCTAGGTGGTGCAGTGAGTAGAGCCCTGGCCTTGGAGTCAGGAAGACCTGAGTTCAAATCCAGCCTCACACACTTGACACATGTACTAGCTGTGTGACCTTGGGCAAGTCACTTAACCCCAATTGCCCTGCGCCCCCCCCCAAAAAAGGATAACATTTTTAGCCTAAATCTAGGTGTGGTCTTGCTTGGCTTTCCCCTTCCCACTTTCAACCCAAGAGGTTAACCAGTTCACTGGGCTTTGCTCCTAGTCTCATGCCTTTGCTATTCATCCCTTTCTAAAGCCCAGCCCTGGATAATTCCTACCATCCATCTGTTAGTGCTGGGCAAAGCAGGCAGCGGGCCCAGCGAGGGTTCTGCTACAGGTTTTTCACCAGGCCTGTGATTTCCTCAGTAGAAGGAGATTCCAGTCAGAAACTCAAGGGCTTGGAGAGTCTCCCGGGGCACTGAGTGGCCAGGTGATTGGTACAGGGTCACAGAGGCAGGCCGTGAACTCAGGTTTTCCTGCCTTTGAGACAATGCTGTACTGCCTCCACTACACTCCAGTTATCACACTTCAGCTGGTGCGTCACTGCAGCAACGCAGTCTTCCCTAATTGACTGTCCCACTGCCTCTCCTCAAACCTCCTATACCCATGCCTTCCCCTGCCTCAGACTTAACAGAGAAAGAAAAGCTGGTCTCTGATACAGAAGTAGCCCTTTCTCTCACCAGTGCCAATCCCTTTACATTTGTCCTTGATCCCCTTCCCTTCCAGCTCCTCTTGTAGATTGGCCTTCAGTCCTTCCCTGCCCTCCAGTCTTTAACATCTCCCATTTTACTGCCAGCCCCATCCATACATTCAACACCTGTCTACACTCATCCCAAGAACACAGCCTGGACTTCCCAACCTCTACTTTTGGCCATGCTCACCCCTGCCCTCAATAGCCTTACTTTCCTTCTTCCCACTGTTGAATTCCTACCCACACTATGAATCCTGTCTCTCTCTTTCTTTTTTTTTTAATTTATTTATTTGATTTATTTAATATATTTAGTTTTCAGCATTGATTTTCACAAGAGTTTGAATTTTAAATTTTCTCCCCATTTCTACCCACCCACCCCACTCCATGATGGCATATATTCTGGTTGCCCCATTCCCCAGTCAGCCCTCCCTTCTGTCACCCCACTCCCCTCCCATCCCCTTTTCCCTTACTTTCTTGTAGGGCAATATAAATTTCTACACCCCATTGCCTGTGTATCTTATTTCCTAGTTGCATGCAAAAACTTTTTTTTGTTTTTGAACATCTGTGTATCATTATGTAAAACCCTTCCACAATACTCACATTGTGAGAGACTAACTATATTTTGCTCCTTCCTAACCTATCCGCCTTTACGGAATTTTCTCCCTTGACCCTGTCCCTTATTGAAAGTGTTTGTTTTTTATTACCTCCTCCCCAAATCTGCCCTCCCTTGTATCATCCCCCCTTTTTAATCTTCTTCCTCCTTCTTTCCTGTGGGGTGAGATACCCAATTGAGTGTATATGTTATTCCCTCCTCAGGTCAAATCCGATGAGAGCAAGATTCACTCATTCCCCCTCACCTCCCTCCTCTTCCCTTCCCTTTCATGCCACTTTTATGCAAGATAACTTACCCCATTCTATCTCTCCCTTTCTCCCTCTCTCCATATATTCCTCTCTCATCCTTTAATTTGATTTTATTTTTTAAGATATCATCCCTTCATATTCAACTCACCCGGTACCCTCTGTCTATATATATATATATATATATACACACATACACACATATATATACACATATATATATACACATATATATGTATATATACATATATATATATGTATATATATGTGTGTGTATGTGTGTGTATTCACACATACATATATACATACACATACACACACACACATATATATATTTATATATTTATATATACATGTATGTGTATGCATATTCCCTTCAGCTACCCTAATACTGAGGTCTCATGAATCATACACATCATCTTTCCATGTAGGAATGTAAACAAAACAGTTCAACTTTAGTAAGTCCTTTGTGATTTCTTTTTCTTGTTTACTTTTTCATGCTTCTCTTGATTCTTGTGTTTGAAAGTCAAATTTTCTATTCAGCTCTGGGCTTTTCACTGAGAAAGCTTGAAAATCCTCTATTTTATTGAAAATCCGTATTTTGCCTTGGAGCATGATACTCAGTTTTGCTGGGTAGGTGATTCTTGTTTTTAATCCTAGGTCCATTGATCTCCAGAATATCGTATTCCAAGCCCTTTGATCCCTTAATGTTGAAGCTCCTAGATCTTATGTTATTCTGATTGTGTTTCCACAATACTCAAACTGCTTCTTTCTTTCTGCTTGTGGTATTCTCTTCTTGATCTGGGAGCTCTGGAATTTGGTGACAATACTCCTAGGAGTTTTCTTTTTGGGATCTTTTTGAGGAGGTAATCTGTGGATTCTTTCAATCTCTATTTTACCCTCTGGCTCTAGAATATCAGGGCAGTTCTCCTTGATAATTTCTTGAAAGATGATATCTAGTCTCTTTTTTTGATCATGGCTTTCAGGTAGTCCAGTAATTTTTAAATTATCTGTCCTGGATCTATTTTCCAGGTCAGTGGTTTTTCCAATGAGATACTTCACATTGTCTTCCACTTTTTGATTCCTTTGGTTCTGTTTTATAATAGAAGTTACCAGCTTCCACTTGCTCCAATCTAATTTTTAAGGTAGTATTTTCTTCAGTGGTCTTTTGGACATCGTTTTCCATTGGCTAATTCTGCCTTGCAAGGTATTCTTCTCCTCATTGGCTTTCTGGAGCTCTTTTGCCATTTGAGTTAGTCTATTTTTTAAGGTGTTGTTTTCTTCAGTATTTTTTTCTGTATTTTTTGGGGGTCTCCTTTAGCAAGTCATTGACTTGTTTTTCATGGTTTTCTCTCATCATTCTTATTTCTCCTCCCAATTTTTCCTCTACTTCTCTAACTTGTTTTTCCAACTCCTTTTTGAGCTCTTCCATGGCCTGAGACCAGTTCATGTTTTTCTTGGAGGCTTTTGATGTAGGCTCTTTGACTTTGTTGACTTCTTCTGGCTGTATGTTTTGGTTTTCTTTGTCACCAAAGAAACATTCCAAAGTCTGAGACTGAATCTGAGTGTGTTTTCGCTGCCTGGCCATGTTTCCAGCCCCAACTTACCTGACCCTTGAGTTTTTTGTCGGGGTATGACTGCTTGTAGAGTAAAGAGTACTTTGTTCTAAGCTTGAGGGGATGCTCTGTTGTTTTCAGAGCTATTTCTTTTTTTTTTAATTTTAAATTTATTTATTTAATATATTTAGTTTTCAGCATTGATTTTCACAAGAGTTTGAATTACAAATTTTCTCCCCATTTCTACCCTCCCCCCCACTCCAAGATGGTGTATATTCTGGTTTCCCTGTTCCCCAGTCAGCCCTCCCTTCTGTCACCCCACTCCCCTCCCATCCCCTTTTCCCTTCCTTTCTTGTAGGGCAAGATCAATTTCTACACCCCATTGCCTGTGTATCTTATTTTCTAGTTGCATGCAAAAACTTTTTTTTTTGTTTTTGAACATCTGTTTTTAAAACTTTGAGTTCCAAATTCTCTCCCCTCTTTCCTTCCCACCCACCCTCCCTAAGAAGTCAAGCAATTCAACATAGGCCACATGTGTATCATTATGTATAACCCTTCCACAATACTCATGTTGTGTAAGACTAACTGTATTTTGCTCCTTCCCAACCCATCCCCCTTTATTGAATTTTCTCCGTTGACCCTGCCCCCTTTCCAGAGTGTTTGTTTTTGATTACCTCCACCCCCATCTGCCCTCCCCTCCATGATCCCCCCCTTTTTTTAATCTTCTTCCCTCTTCTTTCCTGTGGGGTAAGATGCCCAATTGAGTATGTATGATATTCCCTCCTCAGGCCAAATTTGATGAGAGCAAGATTCACTCATTCCCCCCTCACCTGCCCTCTCCCCTCCTCCCACGGAACTGCTTCCTCTTGCCACCTTTATGCAAAATAATCCACCCCATTCTATCTCTCCCTATCTCCCTCTCTCAATATATTCCTCTCTCATCCCTTAATTTGATTTAATTTCTTTTAGATATCTTCCCTTCATCTTCACCTCACCCTGTGCCCTCTCTCTCTCTCTCTCTCTCTCCATATATATATATATATATATGTATGTATGTATGTATGTATATATGTATATATATATACACATACACACATACATATATACATACATATTCACTTATATATATGTGTGTATATATATACATATATATATATATATATATATATATATATACATAAATATATATGCATTATTCCCTTCAGTTACCCTAATACTGAGGTCTCATGAATCATACACATCATCTTTCCATGTAGGAATGTAAACAAAACAATTCAACTTTAATAAGTCCCTTGCAATTTCTTTTTCTTGTTCTTTTTCTTGGTTACCTTTTCATGCTTCTCTTGATTCTTGTGTTTGAAAGTCAAATTTTCTATTCAGCTCTGGTCTTTTCACTGAGAAAGCTTGAAAGTCCTCTATTTTATTGAAAATCCATATTTTGCCTTGGAGCATGATACTCAGTTTTGCTGGGTAGGTGATTCTAGGTTTTAACCCTAGCTCCATTGACCTCCGGAATATCGTATTCCGAGCCCTTCGATCTCTTAATGTAGAAGCTGCCAGATCTTGGGTTATTCTGATTGTGTTTCCACAGTACTCAAATTGTTTCTTTCTGGCTGCTTGCAGTATTTTCTCCTTGATCTGGGAGCTCTGGAATTTGGCGACAATATTCCTAGGAGATTTCTTTTTGGGATCTATTTGAGGAGGCCATCGATGGATTCTTTCAATTTCTATGTTGCCCTGTGGCTCTAGAATATCAGGGCAGTTCTCCTTGATAATTTCTTGAAAGATGATTTCAGAGCTATTTCTATACAGCCAGCTCTGCCACACCAGCACTCCTCCTTCCCCAAGAACTGCCAACCTGGACTGGACTCAGATCTTAAGCATGCTCTGCACTCCTGCTCTGATCTGCCACTTGATTCCTCCCACCAGGTGGGCCTGGGGCCAGAAGCAACTACAGCTGTAGTTCTGTAGCTGCACCTCCCCCGCTGACCCCGGGGTCGTAGCTGAACTGTGAACTCCTTCCACTCTGTCCCAGCAGCTTTTCACACTAACCTTCTCTGTTGTCTTTGGTGTTTGTGGGTTGAGAAGTCTGGTAACTGCCACAGCTCCCTGATTCAGGGTGCTAGGGCCTGTTCCTCCTGGCTTCTGGTCTGGTTGGTCCTGCCGCCACCCACACTGGGCTCTGCTCCCCTCTGCTCCCAGCTCCGTACATGCTAGGCCTCACCCAGCTACCATCCAGGCTGTCCTGGGCTGGAGCCCTGCTTCCCTCTGCTATTTTGTGAATTCTGCAGTTCTAGAATTTGGTCAGAGCCATTTTTTATAGGTTTTTGGAGGTACTTGGCAGGGAGCTCACGCAAGTCCCTGCTTTCAAGCTGCCATCTTGGCTCCGCCCCCTGAATCCTATCTCTTCCTCTCTCTAGGAAGCCTCTCCTGATCTCCTCCATTGATAAGGATCTTCCATCTTAGAGCTCCCATAGCACTTGGTTTTGTCTTGCTTAGGTACCTGCCAGGTTTTATTTTATATTATCATCATAATTATCACTGAGGTTAGGGACTGAACCTCTCAAAAATATATTTCTGTAGATGTACATGAAGCAGAAGGATAAAGACTAGCCCTGTGATTTCATTGGCAAAGAGAACTTCCAGGTGAGGAAGCTTTTTCTACCAATGCAGATGGCATTAGCTTCTCTGGAGCCTAGAACTCTCAGAGGTCAAGTGACTTACATATGGCCATTATGTGCCAGAGACAGGACTTGGACCTAGTTCTTCCTGGCTTTGAGACTGACTCTACCAATGGAGTGAAACAAGGCTGTGTTCTTGCTCCCATGCTTTTTAGTATCATGTTTTCAACAATGTTGTCAAATGCCTTCAATGAGGATGAACACGGCATGAAGGTCAGCTACTACACTGATGGTAAATTTTTCAACTTAAAAAGGCTATAAATCTAGACTAAAGTGGTGGGAGTGTTGGTGCATGATTTTCTGTTTGCAGATGATTGTGCGCTCAATGCAGCCTCTAAAGCTGAGATGAAAAGCATGGATCACTTCTCTGCTGCTTGTGCTAATTTTGGATTAACGATGAACACCAGGAAAACACAGGTGCTCCAGCAGCCTGCACCACACCATCCCTGTGTGGAACCTTCAGTTACAGCAAATGGAGAAGTTTTGAATGCTGTGAATAAGTTCACTTAGCTTGGTAGTGTACTATCCAGGGATGTACACCTTTATAATAAGTTGACATTGCCAGAGCTAGCTCAGTGTTTGGGAGGCTCTGAAGGAAAGTATGGGAGAAAAGAGGTATTAGACTGACTTCCACACTGAAGGTCTACAGAGCCGTTGTGCTGACCTCATTGTTGTATGCATGTGAAACCTGGACAGCCTGCCAGAGCCGTGCAAGGAAGCTGAATCGGTTCTATTTGAATTGTTTTAGGAAGATTCTGAAGATCACCTGGCAGAATAAGGTACCAGACACTGAGGCCACTCAAACTAAACTGCCAAGCATTCAAATCCTGCTTCAGAGACCACAACTCTGGTGGGCTGGCCACATTGTTTGAATGCAAAATGTACACTTGCCAAAAAGACTTTTTTATGGAGAACTCACACAGGGCAAGCATTCACATGGTGGTCAGAAGAAGCAATGTAAGGACACTCTCGAGGTCTCAAGAACTTTGGTGTTGATTGTGTGACATGGGAGACATTGGCACAGGACCACTCAGCATGGCGTGCCCACATCAGAGAAGGTGAGCAAAGCAGAATTGAAACAGCTCAAAGGAAATGCAGGGTGGGCAAGTTTGGAGGATCCACCCCAAATGTTCACCCGGACTATTTGTGGCTGACCTGTGGTAGAGCATTCCAAGCTTGTATTGGCCTGATCAACCACAGTTGGACACATTGAATCTTGACTCAAGCATAGCGATGTCATTTTGGTCCTCTTCCAGAACGAAGGACAGCGACCAACCAACCCACTTCTCAGTAAGCCATGGGGGCATCATTATATTCAAGAACCATGGAATTACAAAATGTTAAATCTGAAAGGGGCCTTAGGGGTTTTTAGCCAAGTGTCTTCATTATACATTTACATAATACATGTATATACACATGCCATATTTGTTTATATATGAAATATATACACACATGTATATACAAGTAACATTTTAAAAAAAATATTTATTGAGCCCAACATATTTCCTGGTATACTTGCAATCCTAGTTTCAGAAATTTAAGTTAAATGATTATCTGATTACATAATAATGCACAGAGTCACGTGTGCAAAGTGTTGTACATCTGCTGAAAGTTTCCTATAACCTAAAGCCAGTGACTTGCCTAACAAGTCATTAGAGGCAGCCACGTGCTGTCACAGGGCACAGAGCACTGGGCTTGGAGTCAGAAAGGACCTGAGTTCAAATCCAGCCTTAGGCACTTACTAGTTGTGTGACCCTGGGCAAGTCACATATCCTCAAACTGTAATGTGGAAATAATAATGCTACTTCCCAGGGTTGTTGTGAGGACCAAATAATATTTGTGGAATACTGAGCGCAGCACCTGGCGTGTAGTAGGGACTTAGTGAAGCTTGTTTACTGTCTTCCTTCCTTCCTGGCAGAGAAAAGGACTGACCTGTTTTTTGTTATTAGATCTCTCATTATTAAAAAAAAAAAAAAGCTCAGGTCTTAAATAAGAGTGTTCTTTTATGGCCCTTAGTTAATTTTGCATTTACTTAAGTGACTGAAGTCATGGGGAAAGAAGACTTTACTCTCCATAAGTCCCAAGAAAATATTTTTTACTCCTTGCTACCTCAAAAAAAAAATAGAAAAGGGAGCACATTGGACCAATAGATGTGATATTTAACCTTTGGTGTAAAAATGAGATTAATTCTCGGACTTCAAGTAAAGGTTGGCTGGTGAAGTGGAATAGACTGAGATACAGCTAAAATATTTTTGTAAAAACAGAGAACGGCTCTAGCACTTAGGATCATTTGCCACCCATTCCATTCAAAGGATCAGAGTAGTGGTCAGGATTCTTAGTGATTTGAAACTGAAGCATTTCTCCTAGTTGTAAAGACAGGCTCTGGAATTAGTATGCAACAAGACAATTTCTCTTTGATTTGTAATGGTTGTGTCTGAGTGTCCTGTCTTTGATGGCCCCAAGCATTCTTTGTGGTAGCAAGTTGCTTGCAAAGCATGACATGTCCTATGAACTACCATGAAAGTCCTATATGTACTGGTAGGTTAATAGAGATGCTGTGGGAACGTTTCATAGCTACATGAAAGTAAAAAAAGATTTGTAGGTGGAAGATGTATGTAACTATCGTTCAGTCATTTACTTGTCTGATCCCATCTGTGGTTTTCTTGGGAAAGATACTGAACTAGTTTGCCATTTCCTTTTCAAGATCATTTTACAGTTGAGGAAACTGAGGCAGATAGGGTGAAGTGACTTGCCCAGGGTCACACAGTTCGTGAGCGTCTGAGGTCAGATTTGAACTCAGGAAAATGAGTCTTCCTGCCTTCAAGCCTGGCACTCTATTTACTATGGCACTACCTAACTGCCAATGTGTACCCTGGGTGTCCTATACCCTACACTAATGACAAACAACCACCCATACCTCATATTCCACAGAATAAGAAGGCATTTTTAGTGAGACTTTGCCAAAGGTTAGCCTTTCACAAGATTGAGTCACTGTTACTGTCCCTCAGTGAGTTTGCGGGGGAGTAAAATGATTAGATTCATCATACAGCTGATAATACCAACCCGCTTTATCAAAGGGCTCAACTTTGGTTTTCATCAGAGTTACGTAGCTGGCTTCAGTTTTGCGTTCTAACTTGAACACAGGTGTGCTATAATTTACATGGAGGATGTGCTGCTATTCTCAAGAGCTACATAAATCAGGTCCTATCTTCAATGCCCCACATACGCCTGCTTTTTCAGAAAACCTTATGGTGAGCCCTTTGTACAGCAAATAATCACTCTTCATTGATCTTTTTAAAAACATTTTTTAGATATTGAATCTTTTAAATGCAGAATACATTTATCTTAGTGAATCTTGACTAATTATACAAATCAGTCTGAGAGTTTTAAGTTAGCAATCATCTCATAATAGACCACCTGCTTCTAAAAGAAAGCATATTGGCTGAATAACAAAAGATTCAGTTAAGTTGCTGTTTTTAACTTTTTATCTCTAGAAGCAGTGATGCTGAAATTTGATGAGATAAACAAAAAAAATGCCTCCAATACTGTTGATTTCTTTGGCTCCTGATTCCTTATTAAATAAATTGTAAGTTGTAAAATCAGTGCAAGTGCAAATGCTGACATTTTTAGGAGCTGTGTGTGTGGCAAAATGCAAGTAGTATTAGGTATCAAAAGTAAGTAAATCTTCAGCTGAAAAATCTTAGAAGTATTTTTCTAAAATATATATCTGCATTCATCAGTAAGCCAAAGGCTGCTAAAATGCTTTTGGCTGCAGGCCCCACTGCCAGAAAACACAGCTGAATAAACAGCCCACAGCTGGCACCGAAAAGAAAGACGATCAGGTTGGAGGACAAGAGGGGACAAGGGCGGTGGGTTTGTGTCCCTGGGAGACGCCCACAGGCACTGCCACCTCAGTATTTATATAGCTTGGAGAAACTGTTCGGGGTAATTGATTGATCTCCTGAGGAGGGCATTAAATCAAGGTGTTACTGGCTTCCTTGCATATAATATTATATGGGAGAATTTCAGGAAGCTCTGAAAACAGTCATAATCCCTCCAAAGGAAAGAGCTTGGAAGTCCAGAGGGAGAGGGAGAAGGGGGGGGGGGGGGGAGAGAGAGAGAGAGAGAGAGAGAGAGAGAGAGACAGAGACAGAGAGAGAGACAGAGAGACAGAGAGAGAGAGAGAAGAAAAAGAGGGAAGGCCAGAGAGATGCTAATAAGGAAAATATCATTTTCTATTGATAAAGTAAATGGTCTGCTTTAAGTTCAGCAAAATAGATTTTGCGCATTTCAACTGAATGTCAGGTTAGGTTTGATCACTGTCATTTTCCTCCTACCGCTAACGTTCTCCTATTAGGGAAAATAAAGATATTCAGTAATTTTTGAATATACCCCTAAGCTTTGTCAGAACAGGCATGTCTTCAGAAAGATCCCCATTCTAACCCAGACTTTCTGGACAGTAGTCATTCTTTCTTGGTGATTTTGAAATTAGGTTTACAAATCTTGTTCTGTAAATTTTGGGTTCAGTCAAAATGCCACACTTAAGGATCTTGAAGGCCACATGTGGCCTTCAAGATTCCCCACCCCTGGACTAGGTGATCCCTGAAGATCCCTCTTCATCTTGGGGAAAAGCTGTTGTGCAAATCAGGTGTTTTCAGTTTAGCCCTGGGATATTTGAATCAGTCGTCCTTCATTGGAATTAATTTTTACTTCTAAACCAAGTAAAGATGATATTTTCTGAAGCATGCATAGTTAACTGTGTATCATTGAAAACTGAATTATCCATATCGTCCTAGCTCATTTCCTTCACAGCCAACTTGTCCCCAGGTTGATTTCTCTTGGCTGCCCGTTCCACAAAATGAAATAAATTGGTACCAGATTGAGAATATAATTTAGATCTTAAAATGCTCAAATGATCATGTCAGATCTTTTAGGTAATGTCTTATGAGAAACAATGATGTTTTTTAAAGATTTTTATTGATGTCTTTTATTCACCTTCATTTCTAATATATTCCTCTCCCGTCCCCTCCCCAGAGTCATCCCTTGCAAGAAAAAAGAAAAGAAAGAAAGAAAACAATTCAACTAAACTAACCAGCATGCCCTTTGAGTCCAGTGGTGCTGTATATGCTGTGTTCCACTCTCTTAATTTCTTCCCTGGGGCCTAGCTTAGGCCTTGTAGCAGCACAACATTCGCTTTGGTGGTGGGGGTTTTAAATTCATTCCATATACATTGATATAGTCATTGGGGATACAGTTTTCCTGATTCTGCTTACTTCACTCAGCATCAGTTTGTATAAATCTTCCTTTGTTTCTCTGAGAATCAGTTAATGTTGTAGAATGCAATATAACTTTTGAAAAATACTTTTCCCATAAGTATTTGCAAATCATTTTGTTCCTTTCACCAGTTTTTACTTCATTTGTGATCTAACATACATATGATGTTCTAGAGCTTCAAGAGATGTTGAAGATCACCCAACTCTCCCCATCCCCTGTCCCCAATTTTTTAGGTGATAACAGAAAGGCCCTCCAAAGTGAGATGACTTTCCCAAGGTCACAAAGCTAACTTAGTGGGAGAGTTTAGTTATGATCTTAGGCCATCAGTCTAGCACACAAAAAGCTGGCCTTTGAGCCTCTGAAGCATGCTAGCTCTGGGATCCTGAGTCACTTCACCCTCATTGTCGCAAACAACTCCCTTAAGACTGTAAGTTGCAGAGAAGGTACTGACCTACAATGGTAGAGGGAACTTCCTCATCTGGGATTTCCATAGTCCATCTAGATTTTGGTTGTGTCATTCACTGCTGGCTATTGTGTGTTAATCTTCTCTTCCCAGAAAAATTGTAAACTACAAGGGTAGGAGCTGTATTCTAGCCTGCTTTTGTGTCTCCCATCTTCCCTCCTCCTCTTCAGATATTTCCTTGTGATGTGGATGTGAGCAGAGTAGAAGCTTGGACACTGTCCACCCAGCTAAAAATGCTTGAGCTTGTCAAAGGAGCCATGTTTGTATGGAGAGGTTCTTCACCAGTTTCTGTATTTCTCATGTTGTGAAAGAAAATCAGACCTGACCCCCCACCCAAAAAAATTGAAAAGAAAACTTTTTTTTAATATTCTTTAAACTACATTAAGATTCCATCAGTTCTTTCTCTGCAGAGGGATGGCATTTTTCATCGTAAGTCTTTTAGAATTACCTTGGATCATTGTATTGTTGAGAATAGCTAAGTCATTCATCATACAATATTGCTATTACTGTGTACACTCTTCTTCTGGTTCTGCTTATTTCACTTTTCATCAGTTCATGTAAGTCTTTCCAGGTTTCTCTGAGAACATCCTGCTCCTCATTTCTTATAGCACAATGGTATTCCATTACATTCATATACCACAACTTGTTGAGCCATTCCCCAATTGATGGGCATCCCCTCAATTTCCAATTCTTTGCCACCACAAAAAAAAAAAACCTGCTATAAATATTTTTTGTAGAAATAGGCCCTTTTCCTTTTTGTTTTTTATCTCTTTGGGATACTGACCTAGTAGTGGTACTGCTCAGTCAAAGGGTATGTATGGTTTTATAGCCCTTTGGACACAGTTCCATATCATTCTCCAGAATGGTTGAATCGGTTCACACTTCCACCAGTGGTGCATTAGTGTCTCAGTTTTCTCTCATCCCCTCTAACATTTGTCATTCTCATTTTCTATCATGTGGGCCAATCTCACACATGTGGGGTGGTACCTCAGAGTTGTTTTAAGTGATTTAGGACTTTTTTTTCATATGACTAGAGATACCTGTGTACTTCATCTGAAACCTGCCTGTTCATATACTTTGGCCATTTTTCAATTCAGGAATAATTTGTATTCTTATAAATTTGACTCAGTTCTCCATATATTTGAGAAATGAAGCCTATGTTGTCAGAGAAAATGGCTATAAATTTTTTCACAGTTATGATTACTGTGTATTTCCTCATATTCCATTTTCCCCTATTTATCATTCTCTCTTTTCACCCTGTCCATTCTCAAAAGTGTTTGCTTCTGACTACTGTCTCCTGCAATCTGCCCTCCCTTCTATCAGCCTCCTCCACTTCTCTTGTCCCTTTCTCCTCCAGTTTTCCTATAGGGTATGATAGATTTCTATACCCAACTGAATGTGTATATTATTCCTTCTTTGAGCCAATTCTGACGAGACTAAGGTTCGTGTGTTCCTGCCTACCTTCCCCATCTTCCCCTCCATTGTAAAAGCACTTTCACACCTCTTTTATATGAGATAATTCACTACACTCTAACTCTCCTTTTCCCCTTCTCCATGTGCATTCCTCTTTCTCACCCCTTAAATTTATTTTTGATGTGGTCAGTTATGCTGATAGTTTTCCTAATATTGAACCAGGTCTGGTCATAGTGTATTATCCTCAAGATAAGTTGCTGTAATCTCTTTGCTGATATTTTATTTAAAATTTTTGCATCTATATTCATTAGGGAAATCGGCATATAATTTTCTTTCTCTGTTTTGGCTCTTCCCAGTTTAGGTATTGGTACCATATTTGCATCACAAAAAGAATTTGGTAGCATTCCTTCTTTGCCTATTTTCCCAAATAATTTATATACTATTGGAATTAATTATTCTTTAAATATTTGATAGAATTCACTTATAATTCCATTTGGCCCTGGAGATTTTTTTTCTTAGGGAATTCATTGATGGCTTATTCAATTTCTTTTTCTGAAATGGAATTATTTAAGTATTTTATTTCCTCTTCCAGTAATTTGGGCAATTTATATTTTTGTAAATATTCATCCATTTCACTAAGATTGTCAGATTTATTGGCATACAGTTGGGCAAAATAGCTCCTAATTATTGTTTCGATTTCTTCCTCATTGGTGGCAAATTCACCTTTTCATTTTTGATGCTGGTAATTTGGTTTTCTTCTTTCTTTTGTTTTTTAATCAAATTAACCAAAGGTTTATCTATTTTATTGGTTTTTCTTTCCATAAAACCAGCTCTTAGTTTCATTAATTCAATAGTTTTCCTAATTTCAGTGTTAATAATCTCTTCTTTGTTTTTCAGAATTTCTAATTTGGTATTTAATTGGGGATTTTTAATTTGTTCTTTTTCTAGCTTTTTTATTGCCCAGTTCATTGATCTCTTCTTTCTCTGTTTTACTCATGTAAGCATTTAGAGATATAAATCTTCCCCTAAGAGTTGCTTTTGCTACATCCCACAAGTTTTGGTATGTTGTCTCACTGTTGTCATTCTCTTGAATGAAGTTATTGATTGTTTCTGTGATTTGTTGTTTGACCCACTCATTCTTTAGGATTAAATTATTTAGTTTCCAATTAATTTTTAGTCTGTCTCATGATCTGAAAAGGATGCATTTAACATTTCTGCCTTTCTGCATTGGGTGGTGAGGTTTTTTTGCCCTAAAACATGGTCAGTTTTTGTGTAGGTGCCATGTGCTACTGAGAAAAAAAGTATATTCCTTTGTATCCCCATTTAATTTTCTCCAGAGGTCAACCATCTCTAATTTTTCTAAAATTCTATTCATCTGCTTAACTTCTTTCTTGTTTCTATTGTGATTAGATTTATCTACTTCTGAGGGGGGAGGTATAGTTTTATAATAAATAATATATAGTGAAATAATAAATAATATATGTTCAATAAGTAAATTATTAATAAATAATAAATAAAAGTAGTGTAGGTTTATTGTTTATTTCTTCCTGTAGCTCCCTTAACTTCTCCTCTAATAATTAGGACGCTATATGTTTAGTAATGCATGTATGTTTAATAATGAAATGCTTTATATCTCTAAGTGCTTACCTGAATAAAATAGAGAAAGGAGAGATCAATGAATTGGACAATAAAAAAGCTAGAAAAAGAACAAATTAAAAATCCCCAATTAAACACCAAATTAGAAATTCTGAAAACCAAAGAAGAGATTATTAACATTGAAATTAGGAAAACTATTGAACTAATAAATAAAATTAAGAGCTGGTTTTTTATGTCTGAGATCAGGATTGCTACCCCTGCTTTTTTTTTTTTTAACTTCAGCTGAAGTATAATATATTCCATTCCAGCCTTTTACCTTTACTCCGTGTGTATCCCTCTTTTTTCAAATGTGTTTCTTGTAAACAACATATTATAGGATTGTGGTTCTTAATCCACTCTACTATCCACTTCCATTTTATGGAGAGTTTATCCCATTCACATTCACAGTTATGATTACTGTCTGTGTCATTCTCTCTATCCTATTTCTGCCCCCTGTTTATGCTTTTCTCTCTCCTTTCTACCTTTCCTTCTTTACTAGAGTTTTATTTTCATCCACCACCCTCAGTCTGCCCTCCCTTCTATCCAACCCCACCCTTTTCTTTCTCTTACTTCCTATGGGGTATGTTAGATTTCTATACCTAAGACTGTTATTCCCTCTTTGAGCCAAATCTGATGAGAGTAAGGTTCAAATAATGCTCATCTCTCTCCCTTCTTTCCCTCTACTGTAATAGGTCTTTGTGCCTTTTCATGTGTAATTTACCCTTGTCTGTCTCCTCCTTTCCTCTTCTTCCAGTACAAGCCCTTTTCACTACTTAATTGGATTTTTTATCATCACATCAAAGTCAACTTATATCCATGCCCTCTGTCTATGTATACCCCCCTTTTAAATGTCATAATAATTATACAGTTCTCAAGAGTTATGTGTGTCATCTTCCCTTGTAGGGATATAAACAGTTTGTCTTTGTTGAATAACGTGTTGTTGTTGTTTTACTATTTGCTTTTTTATGCCTCTCTTGACTCTTGTTTTTGAAGATCAGATTTTCTGTTGAACTCTGGTCTTTTCATCAGGAAGGTTTGGAAGTCCCCTATTTCATTGAATATCTATCTCCTCCCCTGAAAGATTATGCTTAATTTTGCTGGTAGTTGACCCTTGGTTGCAATCCAAGCTCCTTTGCCTTATGGCATATCATATTGCAAACCCTCTGATCTTTTAATGTAGAAGAAGCATAGTCCTGCATAATACTGACTGTGGTTCCATGATATTTAAACTGTTTCTTTGTGGCTGCTTGCAGTATTTTCTCTTTGACCTGGTAATTTTAGAATTTGGCTACAATATTCCTTGGTGTTTTCAATTTGGGATCTCCTTCAGGAGGTGATCAGTGGATTCTTTTGATGACTCTTTTACCCTCTGGTTTTAGGACTTCAGGGAAGTTTTCCTTGATGATTTCCTGAAAAATGCTAGCAAGGCTGTTTTTTTCATCATGGCTTTCAGGTAGACCAATAATTGTTAAATGGTCTCTCCTGAATCTATTTTCCAGGTCCGTTGTTTTACCAATGAGGTATTTTATGTTTTCTTCTATTTTTTTTTATTCTTTTGTTTCTGGTTGATTGACTCTTGATATCTCATAGAGTCACTAGCTTCCACTTGCCTAACTCTAATTTTTAATGAATTTTTTCCTTCTATTAGATTTTGTACCTCCTTTTCCATTGGGCCAATTGTATTTTTTAAGGACTTGTTTTCTACAGTCAATTTTTGTCCTTCCATTTCCAAGCTATTGACTCTCTCTTGCATACCTCTCATTTATTTTCCCCATTTTTCTTCTACCTCTCTTATTTGACTTTTAAAATCCTTCTTGAGTTCTTCCAAAAAGGCTTTTTAGGCTTGAGACCAGTTCATATTCCCCTTTGAGGTTTCGGATGTGGGCATATTGACATTGTTTTCCTCTTCTGAATTTGTGCCTTGATCTTCCCTGTCCCCATAATAAGAATCTATGGTCATTGTCTGTTTCTGCTGCGTGATCATGGTGTATGCTTATTTCCTGGCTTTTAAAGTTGAACTCTCCTGCTAGAGCACAGGGGGCACTGACCCAAGCTTCTTGTGCTAAAGCCTGGGACCTGGTCACTGGCCTTGTGTACTGAGGCCTCAGGTGTTGGCAGCTGGAGGTTGTAGGGGTCTGGCAGCTTACCTAGGGCTGAGATGGAGTGAGCTCTTGGGTTGGGGGTGGGGAGTCTGTCCCCTAGAGTGTACAACCTCTAGCTGCCAGCACCTGAGGCATCTTTAAAGCACTGGGAGGTTTGTCTACCAGCCTGGAGCTGTGCCTCCTGGAATTGTGCCTCCTGGAGTTGTGCTGAAGCACCAGGAATTTTGGCTGCTGAAGGATGCCTGATCGTTTTCTGAGCTGGTGTCTACCAGTTCCTCTGGCTGTGCTGAGGCATTCTAGAGGTCCTGGTGTTGGCAATGCCTGCTCCACCACCCTGAGGCTCTCAGTATTCCTTCCTGTTTTGCTGAGGTGGGGCTTGCTACTGGCTTGCTGGGACACCTCCCGTCCTGTACTCTTCCCCCTCCCCCAGAGTGAGAGGGGCCTTTCCTGTTAATCCCCCAGGCTTTCTGGGGTACAAGACTGCTGCATCCCATCTTTCTGCTGACTCAACTATGACATGGTTTTTCCTGGGGTGATATTTTTCTGGGCTTTCAGAGGTCAGTTAGAGACAGTAAGAGTTACTTGCTTCTTACTCTGCCATCTTGGCTCCCAGAAGTCCCTTAAATTTGTTTTTTAGATATCATCCCATCATATTCAACTCATACTCATGACCTCTGTCTATGCATACCCCTTCTAATTATGAATGACGAGAAGGTTCTTGGGAGCTAAAGTATCATCTTCTCATGTAGGAATGTAAACAGTTTAACCTTATTGAATCCCTTATGATTTCTCTTTCCTGTTTACCTTTTTATACTTCTGTTAAGTGTTGTATTTGAAAGTCATATTTCCTATTCAATTTTGGTCTTTTCATCAGAAATGCTTGAAAGTTCCTCTGTTTCATTAACTATCCATTGTTCCCCCCAAAGGATCATGCTTAGTTTTGTTACGTAGATGATTCCCAATTGTAACCCTAACTCCTTTGCCCTCCAGAATGTCATATTCCAGGTTCTCAGATCCTTTAATATAGAAGCTGCTAAATCTTGTATCATCCTTTCCATGGCTCCACAATATTTAAATTGTTATGATGCCTGCAACATTTTCTCCTTGACCTGGGAGCTCTGGAATTTGGCTGTAATATTCCTGGGAGCTTTCATTTTGGGATCGCTTTCAGGAAATGATCAGTGGATTCTTTCAATTTCTTTTTTTCCCTCTGGTTCTAGAATATCAGGGCAATTTTCCTTGATAATTTCTTGAAAGATGATGTCTAGGCTCTTTTTTTGATCACGGCTTTCAAGTAATCCAGTAATTCTTAAATTCTCTCTCCTAGATATATTTTCCACATCAGTTGTTTTTCTAACAAGATATTTCACATTTTCTTTTTTTTTTTCATTCTTTTGACATTGTTTATTGTTTTTTGATGTTTTATAGGTCATTAGCCTCTACTTTCTCAGTTCTAATTTGTAAAAAATTGTTTTCTTCAGGGAGTTTTTGCACCTTTTTTTTTTTTCTCCATTTGACCAATTTTGCTTTTAAGGCGTTCTTTTCTTCAGTGGATTTTTGTGCCTCTTTTACCATCTTACCTATTCTTCCTTTTAAGGTATTATTTCTTCAGTATTTTTGTGCCTCCTTTACCAAGCTGTTGACTCTTTTTTCATCTCTCTCATTTTTCCCCAGTTTTTCCTCTGCTTCTTTCCAGAAGTTAATTTTTGAGCCTGAGACCAATTCACATTTTTTCTTTGAGGCTTTGGATGTAGCAGTTTTGACCTCATTGTCGTCTTCTGAGTCTGTGTTTTGATCTTCGCTGTTACCATAGTAACTTTCCATGATCAGCTTCTTTTTTGTTCTTTGCTCATTTTCTAATCCTTTTCTTGACTTTTTACTCTATGTTGGGCTCTGTTCCAGGGTGGAGAGGGCACTGTCCCAAGATGTTTTCAGAGCTAGTTCTTGGGGTCTGTAAGTTTTTAGTTCTTCCAAAGCAGTATGAACTAAGGAGAGATGTGTTTACTACTCTTCTGGTCTGTGAGTGACCACACGCACTCTTTTCTACCCTGAGACTGTGACCCAGATCTGCATGTGGGCGATGCAACAGAGTCTTGAACCCAGTGTGAGCAAAGAGACCCCTGTAATCTCCTTCTGGCCAGTGACCCAACCTCCTTACTCTCTGTGTGGCCTGAGAGTTCCACAAGCTACCGATGATGATTCCATTGCCCCCCAAAGCCTGCTGCTGGCTCGCCAAGGTGCTGCCTGTGCTTGAATACATTCCGCTCCCACCCTTGTGCAACAGACCCTTTCCTGCCAGACCTCAGAGTCATCTTGAGATGGCCAATTATTTCACCCCGTCCTTTGATGAATTTGGCCACTCCAGAATTTGTTTTGACGTGTTATTTTAAAGTTGTTTGGAGGGTAATTTGGAAACGCTCAGGCCAGTTTCTGCCTTTTCCTCCATTTTGGCTCCTGACCATGAACTTTTTTAGCTTCATCAACTCTCAGAGACTACCTCGCAGGTCAAGGGGGGCTGGGTTTGGTTTTGGTGGAGACATTACACATACCTCAAGAGTCAAAGGTGGGTGAAGTGTGGCGATAAGGTTAAGCTGTATCTCCCACGTTTCACACGACACTATTCCATACGTAGGAGGCATTCAGCTGCTACTTGTTGAATTAAATTCAGTACAATTAAATATCCCTGTGACATAATCTATGCCTTTAGGAAGTAGTAGTATTGTAATCAAATGTGCCATTACTGAACAAGGCAAGAAAAAGAGCCGGTGGAAGGGCATGGGCCCCACGACCTTCTCAACTGTCCAGCACCCTTTGCTCTAAACATTTCCCTATGAGATTCATATTGTAAGAGTGCAGTGAGGTAGGGAGAAAGAGTAGGAGAAGGAGCCCTGCATTGAGAGTCAAAAGAGTTGGGTTCCCATATACACAAACATTTATAGCAGCTCTTTTTGTGGTGGCAAAGAATTGGAAATTGAGGGAATGCCCATCATCGGAGAGTGGCTGAACAAGTTGTGGTCTATAAATGTGATAGAATACTGCTGTTCCATAAGAAATGATGAGCAAGCGGACTTCAGAAAAACCTGGAAGGACTTATATGAGTTGGTGCCAAGTAAAGTGAGCAGAACCAGAACATTATACATTGTAACAGCTACAGTGTGCCATCACTGACTTTGATGGACTTAGGCCTTCTCAGCAGTGCAAGGACTTAAGGCAGTTCCAAGAGACTCATGATGGAAAATGTTGTCCACCTCCAGAGAAAGAACTCTGGAGTCTGAATGCAGATCAAAGCAGACGATTTGCTCTCTCTCTTTTTTGTTTGTTGATTTGTTTCTTTCTTGTTTCTCACAGTTCTTCCCATTGGTTCTAATTCTTCTTTACAATATGAGTAATGTGAAAATATGTTTAATATGAATGTATTTGTAGAGCCTATATCAGATTACATGCTGTCTTGGGGAGGGGAGAGAGGGAGAGAAAATTTAGAACTCAAAATCTTATGGAAGTGAATGTTGAAAACTAAAAATTAATTAAAATTAAAAAAAAAAAGCTGGCTTCAAATTCACCGGATAGAGCACTGGGCCTAGAGTCAGGAAGACCTGAGTTCAATAGAACCTGAAACATGTATTAGCTGTGTGACCCTGGCTGAGTTACTTAAGCATTCTGCGCCTCAGAGTCCTCATCTGTGAAATGAGGGGATTGGACTCAGTGGTCTCTGGTCCCTTCTGGTTCTAGTTCTCAAATCCCGTTCCAACTTCTGCCCCTTGGGCAGGCCTTCCTCGTAAGAGGGTTAAGTGATTGGGCCTGGGGAGTCCCACCCAGCCCCAGAACCTGTGAGGCTGAGTCAGGGGGCTGGGGAAGCCTGGGTTTGCTCAGCCCAGGATGTGGGTCCCGAGCTCCATCCCCCAGGGCACTGGAGTCAGCTTGTAGCAGGGCTGTGGTGGCAGATCAGGCTCCTGCATGTCTGTGCACCTGACACAGGGGAGTGGCCCACACTGGGCGGGCTCAGCACCTGCCGGCTCCCTCGCTTCTCCTTCACCTGTCCCATTCGTCTGAGATGTTCTTCTTCATTCCCAAACTTCCCTAGGACAGACCGCTTCTGCTGGAGGCAGCCTGGAAGAAGGAGAAGGACATTGTGTCCAAGGAGATCGAGAAGCTGCGGACGTCAATCCAGACGCTGTGTCGGAGCGCTCTGCCCCTGGGGAAGATCATGGACTACATCCAGGAGGACATGGATGCCATGCAGAACGAGCTGCAGCTGTGGCATGCGGAGAACAGGCAGCATGCCGAGGCCCTGCAGAAGGAGCAGAGGTGAGGGGCTGGAAGAGAACGGTGGGGCCCCCAATGTGGGGAGGGGGCGCCTGAAGTTGGGAAGTGCGGGGGCACCCAGGGAGGTGGGGAGGGGCGGGGGCACTTGGGGAGGTGGGGAGGGACCGGGGCCGCCCAGTGTGGGGAGGTGCGGGGGCACCCAATGTGGGGAGGGGCTGGGGGCACCAGGGGAGGTGGAGAGGGGCCAGGGGCTAGTGCCTTTTAGCAGGAGCATTACATTCCTGAGAATTAAACGTTCTGTTCACATTGACATAATGAATGGAATTTGAAACTTTGGACGAGGTGTTTTTAAAATAATATATCAAAATTCCCAAAGCTGTGAGGCCATTTAAAAACTCCCAAGTGTGGATAAAAAGCAGCCTTAATAAAACTTGAGGCAGTTTGTAGAAGTATTTGAAAGCCTTTGTTAATATTGCAGTGAAGTCTATATGGACCCCAAGCAAGGCTGACTCTGTTATGTTTTGGGAATTTTGTTTTCACATGGTGAGTCGTAGTGTCCTTAACCACCAGGGGGTCTCACATCCATAAGAGGCTGCATTTTCTGTTCGTGCTTAAAAATGACCTTCATTCTCAAATACGCCCACAGTTAGAAAAGACCTCAGAGGTCATCTTGTCCAACCTTCTCATTTTATATTGATGAGAAGACCACTCAAGACCATGGAGAGAGTAAGTGTCAGAGGTGAGATTTGAGCCCAGGTCCTCTGACTCAGAGCCAGACTTCTCTCCACAAGGCCCGCCCTTGTCAGGCTCTTCACAGAGGCCATTCACCATGCTGAGAATGGACGTCTTCCCCTTCCCTCTCATCCAGCCTGCCAAATGTGTTTTCCCTCCTTCAGTTCCTTTTTTTTTTAGATGTATGACTTCATGGGTGTCGGAAAGGAGTTCCCTAACCCTGACACAGATTAGCATCTCCTCTCTGGTGATGCAGACCTGGCATTTAGGGGAAATGTGGAGGCCCAGAGATCTGGGAGTCATCTGCATGGAGGTGATAATGGGAGCTAATGAGCTCACCAAGGTGGGAGGGTGGCAGAGCAAGAAAAGTGAGGAGCCCCAGGACAGAGCCTGGGGACACCCATGGTTAGTGAGAGTCCAGCAAGGGAGCAGCCAGATAAGTAGGTGGAGAATATTAGCAAAATGGTAAAACCCAGGGAAGACCAAGGGTCCAGGAGGAAGAGGAAGGGCTCGAGGGAGGGGAGGAGAGAGTCAGCAGAGAGGTGAGGGAGGTACAGAACCGAGAAGAGGCCTCTGGGAAGCCAGGCTGGAGTGGCAGTCAGTGAAGGCCAGGAGGAAGCCAGAGAGAGGGGAGACATTTAAATTGTTGGAAGGGACAGTTGGGTCAGGTGACTTGTTTTGTTTTTTTAAAGGTTGGGATTTGAGCATGTTTATAGGCAGCTGAGAGAATCTAGTAGGAAGAGATTAAGGACTAGCAAGGAAGGAGATGCGAGGAAATGAGCTACTAGCGGAGACCGGAGAGCAGGGTTTGGACTATGTTAGTGACGACCATGACGTTCTATCCACTGGTTCAGAGATTTCATCTTCATGGGTGAAAGGTGTGGGCAGTAGACAGCAGTTTGTGAAGGCCAGTGTCTGGGGCGATTGTGAACCCAGCAGGAGTCAACCATGGGACCTGTAAGCCACAGGGTTGTATGATCTTGGCTAACTTGGTCATGGTGTCAAGGAGATGGGAGAGATCAGCCTGCTGTGGGCCTGCCGCCTCAGGAGTGACGCGGCTCTGGGCTCCCCATGTATAAAATCAGATTGAGCAGTTGGAATGTCTAGCAGGGCGACGGGGTGGCTAGGAGGCCAGAGATGAGACTTCTGGAGTGTTGGCTGGAGGGCCTTGCCAGGATCGGGGGTGGAAAGGGGGCATGTTACAGGCAAGGGGACAGTCATGAAGTGCTTCGGGGTTTGCCACATTTAAGAGCAGTTTGACAAACATAAGGCTCAAGATGCAGACAGTAGACTTAGGCTCTGTGTGGGGGAAGTTTCAGAAGTGTGGAGAAAGCTAGAGAAGCCCCTGGGCACATTGGGTGGATGGGCCATCGTGGGCACCGGTGAGCCCCCTGTCCTGAAACCCAGTGGCCACTGGTTGGGAATCTTTGGTCAGGCGGGAGTTGTCCTGGAGGCCCTCTGAGTTCCCTCCAACTCCGCCATGCTCTGGTCCTTCTCTCCCACTTGTTAAAGCTGTTCCTACCTGTAGGGGCATCATTCGGTGCTAGCACCGGCCGCAAAAGCATCAACCAAACAGCCCCTTCCCTCAAGCAGCTTGTAGTCTCTTATGGGAAAATAAGCTGTGCCCAGAGAGATAAATATAAAATGCACCCAGGGGAGTGACCTGAAGAGGGGGGTGCAGGAGAGCAGGAGGGAACGCCACTGAACTTAAAGCAGCAGGTGAGGAGGGAGTGCAGATCTGCAGCTTGTGTCTCACTTAATGTCGTACCTAATTTATGCCTGAGAGAATTCGCCTTGGGTGGGAAGGTTAATTTTTTTTTTAACTGATCCCATTAATTTCAAGAACCTCATTTTGGTTTTTAATCTATTAAATCAAATTAATTTTGTTGTTTGGAAATGTTTAATTGTAAAAAAAAAATCCATTAGAAAGACTTTGTTCTGGTGTAAAGTCTCCCCGTTTGGGGGGGTGTTCCCTTGGTGTGGGCTGTGACGTGGTTAGTGTCTCACCCACATTTAGCTCTCTCCCCTTTAGCTAATTTGTTTTCCACATGACAGTCTCCAGGTTCTGTCCATTTGGGTTATATATGTGTGTGTGTGTGTGTGTATTTTTATATGTATATGTATAGTGTGTTTGAGCCTATAAATTTAAGGAATAGTTGGATTATCAGAAACCTCTCTTTTGTCAGGATAGTGTTTGGCCTTTGAATCTGCTTTAACAAGGACCAGACTATTTTCAATGTGTAGGGAGTTTGATGTCAGTCATCTCTCAGCTTACATTTCATTCTCTCTCCCCATTATAGTGGTAGATTAAATAAACCGTAAATCCTTAGATGTTTGAACAGGAAAGCCTGAGGAGGTACCTCCAGTCAATATTGACCCTCTGCCCATGCCTATCTCCGCTTAGCATCACAGACTGTGCAGTGGAGCCGCTCAAGGCAGAACTGGTCGAACTAGAACAGCTGATTAAGGACCAGCAAGACAAGATCTGTGCGGTGAAGGCCAACATCCTGAAGAACGAGGAGAAGATCCAGAAGATGGTCTATAGCATTAACATCAGCTCCCGCAGGTGAAGGCCTGACAGTGACTTGGAGCCCCACCCATTTTCAAATAAAAGGGAGAGATGTGTGTACTATAGAAAGCTGTGTCCTTCCAGCACTCACAGGCTGCTATGTCATCAGCCCACGGTGTGACCGAGCTTTCGCTGTGTGGCGAGGGGGACACCCTGGGCGTTGGGGTGTGAGCATTTGCTAGTGACAACCAGTCCCCCTTCAACGCCACCCCCAGGCTTCCTCTGCTGGCCATTTGCTCGGCCATTTCCTCTGGGAAGTTATGGAAAGTCTGCTGCGCTATTGCTACGAATGACTAAGTCATTCCTTTCTTTTCATCGTCTGAGACCAGGTCCCAAATTAAAAAATGGTTTGTGTCCTATGAGTGTTAGGGGATTGTTAGAGGTCAAGCACAGAGAAGCTTGTTTCCAGGGTAAATGAATGTTTATATGATAGTCACTTTTATAAGGAGAACAAAAAGGCCTTTAAAACGCTGAAAACAAACTCCTGTTTGTGTCTGCATTTGGAAGGGTTTTCTCTAAGTGCACATATGCCTTTAAATACTCGTCTGCTTCATGCTTTTTACCTAATTCTAACTGCAGATACTCCTCTGTACCATTTTCCCGTTGGTTCCTTGCATGTCTTAAAAGTTAATGATTTTTTTTCAAATTTCACATTTTTCTGGATATCATATTCCTAATATGGAATTGTCCACATCCACTCTCTTCTCTGCCACACATGTGCATTGCCACTGGCCAGGAGCTCTCTGTGAGGCAGCCGTCCCCATCCTCTGAGTTCAGTAAAGAGCTCGGTCTCACCTGGCCCAAGTGGTGTTCTGGTGCCTTTGCTTTTGTCTGTAGGAGGATCGTTCACAAAATGCAAGGGACTCCAAAGAGAAAACCAAAGTGGACAGCCTGTTATTAAGTACTACTATATTACAATTTCCAGAAAACTTCCTTTTTTAAAAGCCCATCTTTTTTTATTATTTATATTAAGTTTTGCATTTTCCTACAACATTGGAGAAACTTACAAAAGTCTTTAAGTTGCTGGATAAAGGATCTCACTGTATTTGGATACACACTTACTGGTTTTTTATTCTGTCTCCTGCTAGTTAACGTTTCTGAATTTCTGATTGCTGAGTTATTATGTACCTGCACTAAGGACAGCCCTGTTCACCATTACCATTGTCTGATCCAAAGCTGACTTCTTTAGGAATGACTCCTGATGGCACAGTTGAGTTTGCCCCCTGGCATCGACAGATGAGCCATGTACTAAAGCTATCACATGGCGATCTGGATGGAAGAGCCCAAAGAAGGTCACGAGATTCTCTCCTTTCAGAGTGGAGGCCTCTGGGCCTCTTCCCATAGAGAATCTTCCAGTTCTAGGGAGCTAACCCTTCCCTGGCCTATTGCCTCCAACATGCTCCCCGGATGTTCACATCTGCCCATGGCCTCTTCTACACTGGATGGCATGGCAAAGCGGCGCTAAGATGACCCCTGTCATGCTTTGGGACAAGATGCCTTTTATGCCTTTTATGAATCTGTAAATATGACCAGAATTGTTGTGTAGAAAGAATGGCAAATATAGTGTATGTGCATAAAAATGTGTACAAAGTAGGGTCTCAAAAATTGTATCATAAAATTTATTTTTCTTTTATATATAATTCATTGAAAAACAATCACCTATTTTTTCTATGAAGCGTATGAGTTGTACAGTTCAGTTCACACCTGGAAACATTATTTATAAGCATTTGAATTATCTTTTTGGAAATTTGTGTATTTTATTTTGTTCTTGTATGAAAAGTTCAGGGAAATCCTTTTTCACGTTGATACAATGACATTTCCCTTCTCTGAATTAAATGAAGTTTCCTCTAAGACGGACGAACATTTATCACAAGTTCTAAGACCATTAATGATGTTCTTGGGTATCAGTTCAGATGATTATTTTCTGTCTCTTATTATATACTGATTAAGTCCTTGCCTTGTTTAGTATTTTGAAAAGATACACAAATGAGATCACCTAAATGCTCTCCCCAGTTAGAAACTTCGGTCTGTAATTTTTCCGTGAACTCTGAAATCACACCGTACAGGGATTTGCGTAAAAAGTGACTTGGTGTCCCCAAGGGTGAGTCTGGGAAAGCGTGGGTGAGATGGACTCTCCATCTCTCAGCCAGCCACTTTTACAGGGAAATAGTGACCAATGGCCCACACAGAACTGACTCAGGACCCCCAGCGAGGCCTTGTCGGGGATGGGTGTGCTGCGTTTTCCAGAATGAATGGATGACGAGTCTGTTCTGTCTTTCGGTGGGGAGATGAACCTGAAGTACCCACAGGTTAAACTTTGCCAAATAAACTGTCCACAAGATGTCCTGTCTCTGGTTTGGATTTGTGGGGTTTGCCGTGTTCACTGTGCAACGTCGTCTGTCTGCTTCGGCGGAGGGAGTGTCCAACATGAGAATGTCCCACACTTAGGCCAGCGGTGAGGGATGGGGGAAGGAGAACAGGGGCGGGGGAGTTAGAGGGATATTACTGTCAGGTAGGAGCAGTGGTGGTGGTGGGAATAAGAATAGTAATGGTGGTGGTGGGAATAAGTGGTGGTAGTAGTAGTGGTGATGGTGGTAGTAGTAATTCACACTGAGGGCTTTAAAGTTTGCAAAGTGCTCATCTAATCATGGTCACCTCGGAGCCCCCAAACAGTCCTGAGAGGTGGGGAGTGGGGTAGATTAGCCCCATTTCACAAATGAGTCTTGGCTTCAGTGCCAAGGTTGGGAGGGATGGCCAAGACACTAGGATCTACAAGAGAGCTCAGTAGACTAGGACATCAGGCTGGATGTAACAGAAACCAGCCTCACAAGCACAGGGTGGGACAAGACGTTGTCTGAACAAGATCTCAGTGAGTCTGAAATAGGATCCTGGTGCCACAAGAGCTAAGGCCTTCCTGGGCTGCATCAAGACGTGTACAGCTCCTGGGAGTGAGGAGGGGACTGGTCCTTGAGTGCTTGGCCTTGCTCAGATGGCAGCTCGAGGCTTAGGTTTGGTGCTGGGCAGCGCCTTGGAGAAGAGACATGGGTAAACAAGCTGGAGAGCATCCAGACGGGGCTTGTAGGGTAGCAAAGTGCCCTGGACACATGCCATGGGAGGATCAATGAAAGGGGCCGGGATGTCAGCTGTGTTCAAATATTTTAAAGGCTGTCACGTGGAAGGGTTAGTCATGTTCTGTCAGATTCTTTGAACAAATATTTATTTGGGTCCTGCTGGTGCCAGGCACTGTGCTGCATGCTAGGCATACAGAGGCAAAAATGAAACAGCCTCTATCCTCAAGGTGCTGACCTTCTGTTGGGGAGAAATAACATATCCATAGTAAAGTGTAGGAGGTAGGTAGATACAGATACATATGCCCACACACACAGACACACACAGAGTAAATTACAAAGGAGTAGTGAGCAGAATAACATTCATGCAGACAGAGGTTGCAGTGAGGAGGTGGTTCAGTTCCGGTCTCAGGGCCAGCCTGTGTAAAGGAACACAGACAGAAGCTGGAGGTCAGAAGAAGCAGGTCAGTGTGGCTGCACACGAAGGGGAGTAAGATACCACGAGCCTAGAATAAGGAGCCTGGAGCCAAATTAGAAACAGCTTTAAAGCCAAGGAGAAGAATTTGTATTTTCCTCCTGAGTCAAGAGGATCCCACTGGAGCTTCTCCAGCAGGCCAGGCTGGTCGGACTCCAGTGCTTTAAGCTGGCAGTGGCCATGTAGAAGGTGGCATGGAGAGGAGACTGGATAAAAGGTCTCCAATTAGGAGCTCATGGCAGTTGTCCAGGAGATAGATGATTTGGGTCTGAACTGGCCTGGTGGCCATGTTAGTGAATAGAAGGAGATAGATGCAAAGAGATGGAGGTAGAATGGACAAGACGGCATCTGGTGTGAGGAACGAGTGAACAGAAGAATGGAGGATGACTTCAACGTTGCAAACCTGGAAAACTGGAAGGATGGCATGCAGTAAAAGAAAATCCAGGAAATAGGACCAGGGTAGAGTTAGGGTGGGGGTAAGGGGTCAGAGAGGAGGGTAACCAATTTTGTCCTGGGCATAATGAGTTTGAGTTGCATATGGGAAGTGTCTGGTGGGCAATTGGTGGTGTGTGATGAGTTCAAAAGCAAGACTAAGGCTGGATGTATTGATCCAGGAGTAATCTGCAGAGGCAGTGCCTGAACCCCTTGAAACCGATGAGATGACCAAGAGAAAACGTAGCGAGAGGAGCCACCCCACCCCGGACTGAGCTCTGGGACATACCCATGCTTAGGGGACCAGGACAAGGGCAGTAACCCTATAAAGGAAGCTGAGGAGCAGGCACCAGAAGAGAACAGGGTCCTGTCAGCCCAAGGAGGAGAGAGGAGGGTCACCAGTGTGAAATGCCACAGTGGATCAGAAGGATGAGAACCAAGGACTTAGAAGAAGCAATGGACTTCCCTCAAGTAGTAGCTCTGAGCTAGCTTCCCCTTTGCCATGTGATCTCTAAACTTGGATCCACATTCCCTTGGACTCCATTTGTACTCCTGGGAAAGTGTCCCAGGCTTGGAATCAATCGTCACACTTGGTCCTTGCTATAGCTTCTCAATAAATACCCAAAATTTTATTAAAAAAAAAAAGCTTGTTGCTGTCAATTGGATAAATGATATTGGGGAGATATCAACTGCTTGGGTCATATTGGAGAACACACCAGATGAGGCCTCATGAGCAGCCACGCTAAAAACCACCCATAATACCAAGGTTTACCCCTGGAGCCCAAAGGGGAGAAGTAATGGGCACTGTCAGGGGCCCCTGACCTGCTAGTCTAGGTGTGGCTTGGGAGCATGAGTCTAGAGCCTGGGCCATGATAGATCTGGATATAGACCTGGAAGAGACCAGAGCTCCTCTAGTCCTGACTCTTCCAACCTTCCAACAGGATGGAAGCTCTTGGGTGGGGGTTGTTTTCTTATTTCTCCTCAGAGCACAAAGCCTGGCACATAGTAGGCTGTTAATTAACAGTATAGATTTGAATAAAAAGCAAGGGAAGTGATTTGGCCAAAATCACCCAGGGAGTAGATGGCAGAGCTGAGCTTGGAGCCCAGGTCTTCAGATTCAAAGCCCAAACTGGGAATAACGAAGTAGACCTGCTTTCCATCATGTCTTCTCAGTGGAACCCCCAGCATCGAATCTTGGCTGCCTCCCTGACTTTCAGTCTTTGCTCTACACCTCACACTTCAGAGCTGCTATATGGGAACTCAAAGGAAGAACAGAAGACCTGGCAACCTCCCCACTGTGCTGGAGTTTGGCAACAGGGAGAAGTCTAGTTTGCGAAGTATTTTTCCCTTGTTTATAAGCATGGGTATGGTTTCAGGGAAAACAAATGAATTCTGATTCATTTACACTTTCAACATCCAAACCTTCCTTTGTAAATGTTATTTTAAGGACCAAGAATGTTAATGAACTGAATTGCCCCTTTGGATAAGGTTTTCAGGTTTTGCCAGGGCAACATGGGGCCAAAAGTTGTGTTGAGGTTCATCCAGTGGTGCTCTGTGCTGTCTGCTCTAAGGCACCTTCTCTTTTTAAGGGAAATGCTCCCCAGAGCACTGTGGGAGGGAGACCCGTTGGACCTGCCAGGCCTTACTGGAACCAGCCAAAGAGGAATCGGGATGCTTTTCTGGAGCCGTCTCAGGCATCCCCTCTGAATTTTTCAGTCTGGGAGAAGAAATGAGAGAGAACGAAGACAGAGGATCCCCAGATAATAGAGCTGGAGGGACCTCAGAGGCTGTTGACTCCAATACCCTTATTTTGTAGACGAGGAATTTGAGACCCAAGAAGGTTAAATGTCCAAGGTCCCCCATAACTGGCGATCTGAGACTTGGCCCAGCTGGCCATTTTCTGGATGGGCTGAGTGATGTAAGGGAGAGCAGAAGTTGTAGAAGCATTGAGGCACTGACCTGGACCTTGAGCCTTGATATCTCTACTTGAATATCCTCCTTGGAAACTAAGGCCCAGAAGTGGTGAGGGATTGGTCCAGAGGCCACACTGGAACCATGTCACTAAACCCAGCACTTTGGCTCTGACTGCACCACTCCAGACCTCTTCCCAGGTGTCAAGCAGACCAGAAGACCTGCCCCAAGAGGTGAAGGGATTGATCATTAGGATATCCTGGCAATCATGTGGGTTGGCTGCTGGGCAGCAGAGTCACGTGGCTGGCGTGGGAAGTGGAGGGAGACAGTGGATTCCTCCTGTAGGTCTGGAGATACAGCAAGTTCAGCATTTTGGTGAGGAGCGTGAGGACCCTAACTGGCCCCTGGAGCTCTTGAGTTTATGGCTTCCATTTGACATTTGTCCACTTAAAAACAGCCAAGACCTGGTTTGGTGAGCGTTGCCTTTGAATCTAATCTGGACCTGACAAAGAATACTCCGACAAGTGGCCACCCAACCTCTGCTTGAAGATTCCCAGAGATGGGAACTCACTAGCTGTTGAGGCAGGCCATCCTTCTTCTATACAGCTTGAGTTCTTAGGATGTTTTTCCTAAGATTGACTGGGAATCTGCCTCTCAATAACGTCTGCCCATCACTCCTGCTTTCAGTCAAGCATGCATGTATGCATTCACCAAGCAGTTATTAATTGCCTGCTCTGTGCTGAGTGTGAGAATACAAAGAAAAAAAGACAAGAAACAGTCATGTTCTCAGGAAGTTTGTACTCTAAGGGGGACAAACAACCTTCCCACAAAGAAGTTTATGCAAAATATATAGAATGTAAATGCAAAGTCATTTCCAGGAAACAATGTGAACACCCCCAACCAAGGGGCAGGAGAAGCCTCATGGAGCAGATAGTGCTTGCATGGAGTCTTGAAAGAAACTGGAAATTCTGCAAGGCTGAGGTGAGGAGGGACCTATCCAGCCCCAACCTGGCAGCCAAGAAGGTCAGTCCTAATTTTTCTCCCACGCATAGTCATCCCTCAAATACTTGCAGCCATCTGCCATGTCTTCCTTGGGTCTTCTGCGAAAGGCTTCCCACCGATGGTGGAATATACATCAAATCTTGAAGGAAATGAGGGATTCCAAGATAATAATACTGGCCAGTGTTCTTAATAATAATAATAGCTAATGTTTTAAGGTTTGCGTGTTATTTATATATTATTTGAGATAGTTACATGTTATCTCTTTTAAATACATGGTCTCTGTTCTTTACAACTGTGGAGGTAAGAGCTATAATTGACCAGGGTTCTGAAGCTAGTTTCCATGGTGGGATGCCTGACTTCCAGTCCAACATTCTATGCATTATGCCACCTAGCTGAGCTCACTGATCTCCTTAAGAAGGGCTCTATAGGATAAGGGAGGACCTTCCAGTCCAGGAGGATGGCAGATGCAGGGTCCTATGTGAGGAGCAGCAAGTAGGCCGGTGTGGCTGGAGGGGAGCAAATGTGAAACCAGAAAGATTCTTCATGTGTGTCCCTTAGGCTCTGCCACTGTTGGTTTTGTTTGATTGTTGTGATCACGGATGACCTCATCATTTGGAAATGGGACGAGAAGATCAACGTTTAACGGTTACTTGAAATACAGATGCTACAGATCCCTCAACACCAACAAACAAAAACATTTACTAAGGTGTGCAAGACGCTGTACTAAATGCTGGGGATATTAATACTAGGGGAAAAATCTGATGGGGAAGATAGCCAAAAGGAAGCTGAAAATTTGGAGGTGAGAGGGGCCATCCCAGAGGTATGAGGGAGAAAGAAGCCTTCCGAGTCAGGAGCAGAAGGCAGGGAGGAAGGCAGTGTGGACATGGCTGACCTGAGGGACTTCTCAGAATAGAGGTTCTGGGAGGAACAGACCAATCAGAGGGAGATGCTGCTGGGCAGAGGGATCTTGCAGGTGGAGAAGGCTATTGTGAAATGGTGGAGAAAGTCTAGATTTGGGAGAGAGCTCAAAGTGGAATGAATGTTCTACACTTTGTTTGGTAAGCTGGGCAATAGCAAGGTGATGGGCCCCCATCCACTGGAGTGTCTGTAAGCATGTGAATGATGAATTCAGATGCCCACATATTTGGTGGCAGGTAGACACAGTTTTGGGGGATTCCTATGGTATCTGGTAACCGGCTGTCCCTCCACGCATGCTTGACAGATGCCACCTGTGACTCCTCCCCTGCAGATCCCAAGTTCTGATTACCTGCCTCAAGGACATATGTGGCTACATTTCTGGTCCATGTTTTCCCTTGTGTTGTTAATGCTTCTCCTTCAGCTTAGATTCCCTTGCCTCCTTGAAGGGTAAACACTTCTTGAGATCTTAATCTGAACCATCAGCGGGTGGGAAAATGACAAAGCTCAGCCTACTTATTTGCTAATGGCTTGTGGTGACTGTGCTGTGTTCACAGTGCTTTGGAAGCCCTTTTTAAGTGGCACACTGAGACTTGCCGTGGAGCCCAACCGTTGGCCTGAGTTTCCCTCATTGGCTCTTCCCTTCAGGCACCATGCTCTCATGCCTCTTCCTTCCAAAGGAAACCTAGTCCAAGGTTTAGTGTTCTGCTTGAGAGAATTAGAGGATCATTCATCAGAGTAAAATGTGACTCAGTGGCTTCCGAGGAAGTTTTTAGACTTGCAGGGCCCTCACTTCTGACAAGGTCTAAGAACAGATCATTTGTGAATCCACAACCTTGCAGGACCTTTTTTCCATGCCTGCTCTGATTTCAAATGAAGCCACGTCCATAAACAATGGGAATTCATCTCCCCACCATAGTTTCTCCATCCAGGTCATGGTCTCCCCTCCCCCTACAGGAACCTTTCAGTTTAAACCCATAGAATTTCATCTTGCTAGATTCAGTCCTCTGGATCCTGACTCTGCCACCTGAAATTCAAAGGCTGGAGAGAAAGGGGGTGAGACAGGGCATGAAATGCTGTAGTCCAAGGACATACACTAGAACCCAGGCTTGATTTCTCAACCCCCAATTGTCCTGTACATCTTTCTGTCCTCTGGTCCTTGTGTAGGAATTCCCTGTTTGAAGGCAGGGTGCCATTTTTTATTCTATGGGCTACCAGCAGGGTTGGGCCATTTCCAGGGACAAGTCACTGTGGCTCCACGGGATACCATGCACTGGGTTCTGTGTGTGCCTACTGGAATAAGATAAGCTGTGCAGAAGGCAAAGGACCCACAGTGAGGTTCCATAGGACCCCCACTCCCAGAACTGCTGCCTAGAGACTCAGTATCAAAAATTAATAAGCATTTATTAAACACCTACTGTGCTCACCAGGTATTCAAAGATAAATATGGAACAGTCACAGCCTTCAAGGAAGGGGCTGTATTCTCTTGGTGGAGACAGCGCCATACTAGCTAATACAGAATAGATACAGTATAGATACAAAGATTTAGGCTCTTAACCTTGGACCCCTTGGGCAGTCTGCTGATGACTATAGCCCTGGCTCAGAACCATTTTTTAATACTCAGTTTCAGGTAAAAGCTAGCGAAACTAAAATACCATTTATCCCCACCCAATTTCACCAGACCCCCAAGCTCTCCCCACAGACACCTGGGCTCTCTGTGGCTTTGGAGAAACCTCCCGAATCATTCACTGCTAAGGAAACTCTAGACAGGAAGTGGCCGAGGTAGCTCCATTCCTCTGTGCTGGTGGAGGGAGCTTCCTCACCTGAGAGTTCAGCACACCAGGAAGTCAGAGGTCCTGGTGGTACCAGACTTTGTGCTCTCTCAAAGGAGACAAGGAGATGGCAAACTCCTTGAAGGCAGAGTTTTCTTTTTCTATAGTACAGTGCTTGTGGGGTGGAATGAAGTTAAAACCAATTTTTTTCCTGATTTAGACACAACTGCTACCAGCATTTTCTCTCTTCCCTTCAAGTGAAAGAACAAAAATATTAGTTTGAGCTGAGGTTTTATGAATAGAAACTATCCCAGGAACCCACTACTGAAGACAAATAAAGCCAAGAACTTAAAAGGGAGGGAAAACTCCCGGGAAAGGGACCAGGGGTTTTCTTTGGCCCTGCCAGGCTGGCCTTTCTCCTTGTGTGGGGCAGGCGCAGGCTCTGTGGGTGGGTGGGTGGCACTCCAGCAGGGGAAGCACATTGGCTTGGTGGTTTGGGCTTAAGAATCTAGGCAGGCATGTCAAGCCCCCTTAGAGCTAATGGGGCCTGACAGTTCTGGGAAGCCTTTGTTTTGTTTTCATAAAGTGCAGAAAATCCTTCTAACTCATGCACTGGAGAAGGCCAGTCTGCCAGCAGGGCCTTGAGGAAAGCTGATTCTTTCCCCCATCAAAGAATTCACAGGGGTTGGTGGATCCTGCTGGCAGCTGCTCCCTTCTTCCCCGGCATCCAGAGCAGAACTTTGTGTCTTCCCTCTTTGTCTCTGTCCGCAGAACCCCCACCCCCCAATTGTCAGAGCCCAGCTCCCTCAGGAAAGTGCCTTGAGAAGTGATCATCTTGCAAATAAACCCATCTTCCATTAGCCGAGGGCACAAAAAGTCTCAGAATGAGTTGTAAGAGGCATCTCAGGGGCCACAAGGTGGATTCAAACAAGGACAGTTAATGAAAGGCCAGACAGGCAGTATACATGTGAGGAATTCTCCCAACCTCTCACACAAATCCTCTGCAGCAAAGGCCAAGGAAGTTCAGCGGATGGCGCCTTTGTCTCAAGAGAGCAGGATGGATCCCGGCAAGCAGCCCAGAGACATAGTCTTCAGGACAGCTGAGGGAGAAAACATTCAGACCCGTCCTTTTGGACAGATGCGTCTAGAAAGAGACTTCCAAAAGTTGCCTGCCGATGTTGTTTTCTCTCCCATAGAAGACAAGACTTTTCTTCTCCCCCCCCCCCTTTTTTGGGGGGTATCTGTGTATCTGGACTTCCAGCAGGTTCCTTGCAAATGCTCGGGGGCTACAATTGAAATACTCCTTACTATGCCATATTTAATAAGTTCTCCAGGGTTTGGGGGAAGAATAGAGATTTGGGTGGGGGGAGAATCAGCCAGAAATACTCGTGTCTTTGCTTTGTGCACGATTCAGCTGCCAAAGCACAAGTATGACTGTGTCATCATCCCCCCAAGATGATGACTTGCACTGGCCCCCTATTACCTCCTGAATCAAATGTGGACTCCTTTGTTTGGCAATTAAAGCTCATCCCCGGCCCCCTTTCCAGATTTCTTCTTAACCTTTCCTCTCTTCTCCCCACTCTGTGATCCAGCCACTCTAGTTTACCTGCTATCTTACCTTGCACTTACTCCCTACTCTGTGTCTTTTCACTGGCTCTCCCCAACACCTAGAACGTTTCCTCTCCTCACCTCCATGTCCTGGCTTCCTTCAAGACTCAACTCAAACCTCACCTTCTGCAAGAGAACTCAAACTTGTCCCTTTGTTGCTCTTACCCCTCCCTGTCAGGGCTACAGCTCACTGCACAGCCACTGGTATAAGTATTGAGATCTGCGGGTTACCCCACTAGGGCTGGGGCCCTGCCACATGGACCTAATTTCACTCCTTGCTTGCAAGCTTTTTCCCTCACTTTGAAATTAAACTTCTGTTTGATTCCTGACTCCCCTGTCTCTAGCCCGCTCTGTTTGGCTCTGGCCATCCACAGGCTAAAGGCTGGTTTGACAAATCCATGGGAACTGATGAGACCACCAAATGAAACAGCACAAAGCACTAGATTTGTAGTGGGAGGACTTGGGTTCAAATCTCAGCTTTTCTCCTTACCATCTGTGTGACACTGGACAAGCTGCTTTTCCTCCTTCAGCCTCAGTTTCCTCATTTGCAAAATGAGCAGGTTGGAACAGATGCCTCTGAGGTCCCCAGCTCCAGATCCCATGATCTCTCCTATAAAGTGTGTTAGAGCTAGAAGGCACATAAAAGGCCATCTGGACCCACCCTCCTATTTTACAGGTGAGGTGGGATTTGAAAAGTCATCACCAGCAAGCTAGCCACCCAGTGATTCATGCATTTGGCTATGAAAAATCGTGAATCCCATTGGGCAAGCTAAGGAGTGGCCATGCTGTGCACCCCTTTGAGATGACTTCTTCCTCCCTTCCCCCACCCCCTAGAAAGCACCAATCATTCAAAATCTTCGGTGTAGGTACAAACCAAGAACTCTTCAAAGACCAATGAGTGATTACTAATGGGGGGCAGAGGAGAAGGTAAGGGAAGCCTTCAAATCAGACATAGTTCTTGTGCTTCATTTCAACAGATAGAAGAATAATCATAATTTCATTATGAGGGTATGGGGAAGAGAGAGGATACTTCAGCCCAAGAGAATGGCATCAGCAAAGGCCCAAAAGGGGCTTGTAGAAGGGAGGGCGAGTAGTCAGTTTGACAGAACTGTAATGCACGTGAATGGTGAAGGTCAGTGCTGAAAAGTGGTGCTATTAGAAGGCCTTAAATGCCAAACTGAGAAGTGGGAGAATTATTTGATTGACCATCAGGAGCCAGTGAAAGATCCTGAGCTTACAAGTCACCTGATATAATTCTCCCATAAGGAAAAGAAATATTGGAGGTATATGAAAAATGGATTCTTGGCCAGAGTGAGCAGTTTGGAACATCGCTCAGGAAACTGCTATAGTAATCTAGTCATGTGGGACTAGAGAGGGCACAGTAGGGGTGAGATGTGTGGCCAAAATAATTCACTGTATCCTTTTAGCTCCAGCCTTTTTCATCCACCCGCCCACCCACCCATCTACCCATCCATCCATCCACCACCCACCCATCCATCCAACTGTCTTCTCAAAATGCATTTACTGGCTGCATATTGCTCAGTGAAGGTGCCTGCAGTCTAGAATGGGAAATGATATGAACCAATGGCCAATAAACAATGTGCTAAATGCAAAAGAAGTTTGAAAGATAAAAGAGATCACTCGTGAATCGGTCGGCTGCACAAATATTCACAGAATGGGAAGAAATTGAGTTGGATATTGAAGGAAAAGCACGGCTCTCTCCACTGTGGTGCCTGCACTGCTTCTAATGTGGTAGGGTGTAGATCCAAAGCCCCCTGATATCCACCTGTGGAAACTCTGCCTTTTCTTCAATACCCAACTCAAATTCTTAAATAAGAGACCAACAGAGAGACAAACAGAGATAGGCAGAAACAGAGACAGAAGAACACGGAGACAGAGAGATACAGACAGAGATGGAACCCTTTTTGCTAAGGGTCTAGAGGGGAGAGTGTGGAAGCAGGGGAGGCTTGGCAGTCCAGGTGGTACCTGAGCTTGATTCTGAAGGAAGAAAACATTTCTGATGGGCAGAGATGAAGCAGACATGCATCCCAGGTGGAGCCTGCACAGCCTGAATCCTTCAAATTGGTCTCAGTTTTGAGCACTGTCCTGGGACTATTATTGGGTTACATGAATGGGTAAGGTTCATTTTGGACATATCACACCCAGCTAAGACCAGACATTTAAAAGATGGGGCCGCCTATTTCAAAACAATACTGATGTACGTTCTTTTGTTCCAGTAACTAAATCTACTTCAACCCAACACTCATTAATCAAGCACCTACTGTTTGTCAGGCACTGTGCTAGGTCCTGGAGGAGCAGAAAAAAAAATGTGAAACTGTTTTCAGGCAGTTGATACTCTCCTCAGGTGGAGGAGAATGCAGCACCTATGTAGGTAATGAAATACAAAGCATTTGGAGGAGAGAGGGAGTACTGAGAAATAAGGGGAACAGGAAAACCCCTCTGCAGGAGATGGCCCAGAAGATGATCCTGCAAGCCAGAGATTCAGAGGTGAGGTGAGAAGAGAATGCATTCCAAGTGTGTGTCATGGCCTCTGCAAAGGCATTTCTTGTTGTTAAGTCATTTTTTCAGTCTTATCTGACTCTTCATGACTTCCATTTGGTGTTTTCTTGGCAAAGAACCTGGCCTGGTTTGTCATTTCCTTGTCCAGCTCATTTTACATACAGGGAAACTGAGACAAGCAGGGTTAAGTGACTTGCCCATGGTCACACAGCTAGGAAGTGTCTGAGGCTGGATTTGAACTCAGGAAGATTAGTCTTTCTGGTTCCAAGCCCAGTGCTGTATCCATTGGGCTACCTTGCTGCCCCCCTAGAAAGGCATAGGGATGGGCAAATGAATGCCAAGTGCGGGGATGAGTAAATAGTCTTGAGCAAAGAAGACTGTCATAGTTCAAAGACTCTCCAGGAGCTGAAGGTGTAAAGGAAGAGAATTTCAAGCTTTGGTGGCCAGAAAATCAAAGCTTTTCTTTGCAAGAGCATAAACAAGAGAATGTTTTCATATTTCATTTGCTTAGCTTGAGGACTGTAAAGTTAAATTTGTGTTAATGGGATCTGACCTTTGGGAACCAAACATGCTAAGGAAGGGGGGCAGTAGGGTCCTGCCGTTTGGAGTCTGTTCCTCTGGGCTGCGCTTTATATCCAGTGTTATGACCCATCAGAAGCTCGGCTTGGGAGGCCGTTAAAGCTGTTCCTGAGGTGAACACATCACTTTCTCAAGTGTCATGTGCAGCATTCCTCGTGGGCTTGTGGGGTCTCAGGGTGGTCTCACACTTCACTAACTCAGCAAACACATCCTCGGGGAGCCAGCTGGTTCTAATGGAGGAGCTCAGCACTCAAAGCCGAATGAGTGACCGGCCTCCACTGTTGACAGGACCCCACGGACTGCTGTTTTACCAAGGTGGGGCACGGGGACCCCACTGACTCACTAGGATCCATGTAACAGCCTAAGATTGGGTTTGGGCCCCAACAACTGGCTCCAGGGGAGGGACAAGGTGGAGTGGGCCTATCCTTGGAGAGGATGCAGCAGTTTTAGGCCAAACGTGGCAATTATCTCATGCTGGATTACCAAGCCACTGCTGAAAAGCAGAATCCTGGGAACAGAGGCCTTGAGCAGAAGAGATTTCAGAAGCCACATGATCCTGTTGTCTCATCTTATAGAGGAAGAAACCAGGCCTGCCTGGGAAGAAGTGCCATCTATGCCCCAGGTCATACCAGTAACGAGTGAGAGATCCTAAGAGTAAAGGTTTAAAGCGGAAAGGAGCTTTAGTGGACATTCATGGAGAAGGAAACAGAGCTTTAGTGTTTGTAGGGGTGGGGAACCTGCAGCCTCCAGGCTGCAGGTTCCCCACCCCTGGCTTAGCCCAAAGGCACTGAGGCAGTAAGCAGGACAGCTGAGATTAGAACTCAGGTCCTGGGACTCCATATTCAGTGTTCTTTTTCTTCATCTGGTTCCCTTTGCTGTCCCAAAGACAGGTAACTCCATGAAAACCAGAATCGTGGCCAATGAGAGATTTAGTACTAACCTGTCATGTTAGCTGGCCAAAGAGAGGCACCATGTTCTAACCTGTACAAAGATGGCACTTGGGTGTTGGCCAGCCAAAGAGAATCCTCAGGGTCTGTGACTCTCAGCTTGTTTCTCTTCTCTGGAAAGCTTTCCTCTTTCCTGTTCTTCCTCTGGCAGATGGGATCACAGTGAGATCCAACTTGTCCCTGAGATCTGAAACAAGTGGAAGGGAAGGTTGGTGGGATAGAAATAAGGAGAGGAAGAGTGATGAAAAGGGCCTTCTCTCTGCCCCCCCATTTGTTGCATGGCTCTGATGAGGACATCTGGACATTTTTATTCCACCTAATTCCCTTTTTTGGTCAATCTCTCACAAAGGGGGCACATCCCTGGGACTTCTCATAGGATCACGGAAGGTTTAAATGAGATAACAAGCATCTGAATGAGATCACTGACTCACAACTAGGCTGGTCCTAATGCATCTGGTCCAGTCCTCTCATCTAAATGACCTCGGGTCATAGGATCAGAGAGTTAGAGCAGGCAGGACCATTTCTCATCTAGAATTCAGAAGTAAAGTCCAAAGAAATAGGCATTTCTCTGGATGACATTTCCATATTCTTTTCCTGCCCTTAATTTTATAGATGAGGAAAGTAAGACCAGAAAGCTACATGAAGCAATGGAAAGAATATTTTGGAGTCAAAAAGCCTGGTTTCACATCATCTCCCTGCCACTACCTTACTCCCGTGACCTTGAGAAGCCACTTAACCACATGGACGTGTTTCTTCAATTATAAAACAAAAGCTTTCCATCGGAGTGCTAGCCCCATGATCAGAAGTGTTTTGCTGAAGGTCCCAGGGACAATAAAAAGCAGAACTGGAATCTGAACCCAAGTCATTGTCCTCCAGACCCTGTGTGCTTCCACTTTACCCCATGGCATGGCTCCTGGGGTTTTTGATCCGTTGGGTGGTGCCATGCTTTTGTTTCCTTCAGACTGGGCAAGGGCTCCCTAGTTTCTGCTTGTGTCAGTCGGTTTCACCCTTTATGGGGACAGAGCTTGATTTATCACATGATTCAAGAGAATAGCTTGAGATTCCATTCTGAGCATTTCCATTTCAGCATTTGGCTCCTTTTAGCCTAAGGACAATAGGAGCACGTTGCCAAGGCGTGGATGGTTGAACTGAAGCTTTCTATCCAAGAAACCCAGCTGGAATATTGAGAGGAAAAGGGAAGGACCACTGAGGGAGGGAGAGAAGGGGAGAGGCAGAAAGGGGTGGGGGAAAGCAAAGAGAGACAGAGAAAGGTCTTTCCATTATCCATTTCCTTTGAACTAGATAGCTGGCCCTTTGCTTTCTGCTAGGTCTAGCCTAGGGTTGTTGACATTCTTGGCTAAAATATCGAGGTCCTTACTTCCAGGGTTGGAAGTCTGGAGTGTCGGCTTTTGGATGACTCTCCCTCCATTATCTATGAATTGCCTTGAGACTGCTGGTCCTTCATAGCCCTGGATAGAACCTTACTGGGATTGGAGTCAGAGGTTCCAGTCCCTGCTCAGCTACACACACAGTGTCTAACATGCATTGGGCACTTCATAAATGCTTACTGGATTGGATTGGATTGGATTGAAAAAGAAAAAGGTTGGATTAGATGGCCCTAGTGTTTTTTCCAGCTCTGGCTCAATCATCCTGAATTAGCCTCTCTGAGCCTCAGTTTCTGTCTCTATAAAATGAAAGCGTTAGCCTAAGTGATGTCAAAGGCCCCTTCCTGCTCCACACTGAGATCTTTCTCAGGTTTTTTGGTAAAGAGCACTTTGTTCTCCCTAATAGAATGTAAACTCCTTGAGGGCAGGGATCTTGCTGCTGTGGTGGTGGTGCTCATTTACTTTTATTTTTCTCTATATTCCCAGCAACCAGCAAGATGCCTGGCACTCATAGGTCTCTAGGTTTAATTGAAAAATAATTCAAGTTTGAATGAGAATGGGACGGCTCAGAATTCAAGAACAGAAGGCTTCAAAAAGCAATGCAGGACCATCAGTTTGGAATCTTTGGGAATCCCAAGGTGGAATGTTGCTCTCTCCTTAAAATGCCCACACTCCCACCTTATTCGGAGTGATTTATTCTTCTGTTTGGCTCTGTCCATAACTATTGAGAATTCATTTTTTAAGAAAACACCTGTTATTGATGACATTTTTTCTCGATGTTACAGTACTTTCTCACTCCTAGTTCAGATTGAATTTTCCCTTGTGACAAAGAAAACCATCCCAAACAGTGAAGATACATGACAATGTCTGCAGTATCCTGTCTGAGCAGTGCCCTCCCTCTCGGTTGTGAGGCAGAAGGCAGGTTTCATTTCCTGTTCTCTGGGTCTTCATTGGCTTTTCAGTTCTCCCAAGTTCAGCTTCCCTTTGGTACTTTTCCATTTGCACTGTTGCAGTCACTTGTAGTCATTTGGTCAATTGTTCTCTTGGTTCTACTCATCTTACTCTGCTTCAGTTCATCTAAATCTTCATGGTCTACATGTGTGTTTCCCCAAATACAGAGAGGATAATTAATACTTTCTCATCAAACTAAAACCACATCCTCTCAGTTTTCTTTTCCGCTGTGATACACTTCCTACTTGGGAAAAAATTCTGAATTAACCCAGAGTTATGCGAAGAGGTCAAGTTTTAACATCCATATACAACCTTGACTGCTAGGATCAATTCAATGCCTGTGCTTTTCTGAGTGCATTCTTCCTTCCATCACAGCTCCATGGACTTTACATCTGGAGCTGCATGCTTGACTAAAAACGACAACCTTCTCTTATATGTTCTATTTTACCTTTATTGATAATGATGAAGATAATGAGATTATGATGATTCAAAGTTATGGGAGTTAATCTAGGAGAAATTAGAATTAGTTCAAAAGACCCCAAATCTCCTAGACTGTCATTTATTGACTCTTTATTTATAGACCCATTCTGTGACTGTGTTTCCGTTCCTTCCTAATTAATCATAGCAACACAAAATATGGGCTTTTACCTATAAAGAATAAATACGTTAATTTATTCTTTTTGACTGCCTGTCTGCTGCTGATTTTAAGTCAATGATTCCAGTTGGCTTCCTGATTTAGGGTTAGGAAATCCCTTCTAAGTCCCATTTAACCCCTGATGGTGATCCTGTGTCCCCCCAAAATCCATTTCTGGAACTCTACTGAAAAGCCAGTATCTGTATAAAGCCAGTGGTTATTAAATCAACAGTGTTTCCAAGGTTCTTTCTGAGTGGCACACTCATTGACTGATTAGGATTCCTTTCCATATACTTTGATAACCAGTAGTGTGGTGTAGTGGATAAAGTTCTGGACTTAGAGTCAGAAAGAACTGGGTTCAAATTACAACTCAGATAGTCATTAGCTGGGTGACCCTGGGCCAACCACTTCTCTCAGCCTCTGTTTCTTCCTCTGTGATATGGGGACAATTACAGCTATGGTAGCCACTCCCATTTGGTTGTCATCAAGTGAGATGATACCCACAAAGCACTTTGTGAACCTCAAAGTGCTGTCCAAATGTCAATACTTTCACTAACACTTTCCCTGGCTACCCTGGCTCCCTTCTTGCCTTTACCTCCCAGAATTCCAAGTTATCTTTTGAACTCAGCTCAGACACCACTTTCTACATAAAGTCTTTCCCAGTCTTCTCTGAGGCCAATGCCCACTCCCTCTCCAGGACTGTGGCTAGCCAGGAACCATACATTTTGGCAGCTTGAAGCCATCTTTCTGCTTTCTCTGCTCCCACAGCCAGACCAGTTTCAGCTTAGAAGTCTGACCTCCTAATGGAGGAAATAGAACCTTATTCTGACAGTTATTGGTTCATGACCCACCTGGCTAGTCTAGAGACAATTCTATTTTTGGATTTATTCTAAGGGTCCACTCCCAGAAGGGGGAGAAAATGGAAGGTCCCCAAAGTTCAAATACAAATCACATATGGAACAGCTCATTTTATTCCCACATATAAAAGGGAATGCTAATTATAAAGACTCAGGATGATTAGAACAGAATCCAAACATCAGCTAAGAGGCTAATAATCAAGCCTCATTGAGACATTTGCAAACAATTTCTTTGTGAGGTCTAATTATCCATGATACATTTTCACCTCCAGTGAGTACTGTCTGATGCCAAGTGAGCTCTTTCCTGCTGACTTCTCTGTCTCTGTCTCTCTGTCTCTCTGTCTCTGTCTGTCTCTCTCTCTGTCTCACTCTCTCTGTCTCTCTCTCTCTCTCTGTGTGTGTGTTTTGTGTGTGTGTGTGTGTGTGTGTGTGTGTGTGTGTGTTAGGGACAAGGGGATGTATGCTTTCCCTTGTAGTCTGTCTGTTTCTGCTGCTCTGGTCAACTCTACCTTGCTGCTCAGGTGCCCAGAAGGGGAAGACAGCAGTCATCATCTCTCAAGATCTCACAAAGCTTGGTACCCAAGGAAAGCAGGCACAAATGGAAGGCTGTCCCATCTCAGGTACAGGCTTGCCTAGAAGGCAATGAGCTCAAGGCTTGTGTCTTGGAGGGGGAAGTACACCCTCCACTCAACCATCTAGACAGTTCAGAGAGCCATCTTTGCCCTTTTTTTATGTTCAGAGTTCGAGCTCAGCAGCCAACTAAGAGATTTGTCATCATCACACAGTACAAAGCCGAAAATACAAATCCATCACCCAGGATGAACAGCTAAAAGTAAGAGGTCAGAGGAGATCCGTCCCTGCTCTGAAGTAAGGCAGGGGAGCATCCTTCTATCATGCATATCCAGAAGCCAGTTCCTCTCAGACTTCCCTGTGCTTGTCTAGAATCCCAGATGAGCATGTCCCAAGGTGCTGGTGGGAAGGGCTCAGGGAGCCCTAGAGATAGAGTTTGTGAGGACAGGGGCTGCTTCATTTCTGTTCTTGTAACTGCAATTCCTAGTACAGTGTCAGCCACATAGTAGGCACTCAAAATATTCTTGATTGAATTATTCTGATGTAATATGTCTCCTTATTAGTGACAATCCTCTCATTCTTTGAAGGGGGAGCACTTGTTCTACGGTTTTCTTTTCAGTGATTCCTGGTGGGGGTGGTGACCATGGATTATTTCATAATGGCAGGAGATGCCAAGAGGATTCTGGTGGAAGTGATCTGCAGAATGCCGATGGATCACCTTCTGGGAACTCTGGCGGCTACTTATTGCAGCTGACATGTGTCAAGAATTTGTCCTGGAAGTACCAGGACATTCTCCTCCTTTACTCCCTTCCTAACAAAGGGTGCTTTCCTAGAGCATGGTTAAAGTGAGCCTATTTCTCTAAGAGAAATTACTATTCAGAACCCTCCAGAAATTCATAGTCTAGGGAAATAAGAATTAGAAATTAGAAAAGACCTAAGAGACAGTTGTAGGTAATGCTCTGTGTCTGGGGCCACCAAATCCCTCCTACAGGATATGCCTGTCTAGGAGCAAATATCTGAGGATAAGGGCATTTGCCAAGTTTCCCATTTTAGCTTCAAGGCATTTGGTTTAGAGATACCCTTCAGGGGCTCACATCCCATTCAGGGGATCTCACAAATGTCTGGTGAAACCCAGTGCCAATTTCTACTCAGAGATAGCTGTGTCCAACACTCACCACATTTATTAAGGACTTGGCCCACCCTGTGTTTCTCTGTTGAAGCAGAATTACTTGGCAGGGAGTTTGGAAATAGCATCAATTCCAGAGTAAGACTGAAGACCTTTTCATGAATCCAAGCTTATTAACACTTTCTCCCTCTGTTCAGGTCATCATCCATCCATACCTATCTACAAGCTGTATCATCACACAGCCCCTCCCCCCACCCTGCCTCTCTTCCTCCAGAAGAACGTAACCTCCTTAAGAGCAGAAACCATTCCATTTGTGCCATTGTATCCCACTTGTCTATTTAGCAAAATGTCTTCCATATAGCAGATGCTTAATTATTTGTCGGATTAGATTTGAGTCAATCACAGAATTTCAAGTTGGAAGGGATTTTGGTGCCTAACCATCCCAAGACATAATAAAAAGGAATCTGTCCATTGCCAACCAGCCTCTACGTGAAAGGTCCAAGGAAGGGGAAACTTACTACCTCCCGATGCAGACCATCCTATTTCAGTGACAGGCCTAATTGTTCCCGTGTTTTCCCTGACATTCCCCCTAAATTGACTTCTTGACAATTCCCATCAATTGCTTCTGGCTCTGCCCTTTGGGGCAAGTAGGACCAAGTCATTCATTATCTGAAGGTTTAGAACGGAACACACTTGGTTTTCTGACCCCTTGTTCAAGATGGAGCATCGGCATAGACCCTCCTTTAAGAAATGCAAACACTGCTGCAAGCTCAGCCTGGGTCTGAGATTCTGCCACCTGAGGGTGATCCTGGGAGGGAGGGGGAATGGCTTTGTTCTACTTGGCCCTATAAGGCAGAGCTGGGACTGCTGGATGAGTGCTGGAAAGAAGCAGAGTTTGACATGCTAAGGAAAAATTTCCTAATAATTATTGTTTTGTAATTTTCAGTCAATTCCAACTCTTTGTGACCCCTTTTAGTGTTTTTTGGGCAAAGATACTGGAGTGGTTGGCCATTTCCTTCTCCAGCCCATTTTACAGATGAGAAAACTGAGGTAAACAGGGTTAAGTGACTTGCACAGGGCCACACAAGTATCTGGGGCCAGATTTGAACTCAGGTCTCTCTGTCTCCAGGCTGGCACTCTATCCGCTGTATCACCCAGCTGTCTTCCTAAAAACTAGAGCTATCCAAAAATGAAATGGATTTCCTTGGGAGTTAGTGAGTTCTCTACCACTGGATAGGATGGTATCCTAGATGGAAAGCTGGAAGGGACCTGAGAAACCCTCCAGGCCAACCCCATTTTACAGATGAAGAAGGTGAAGCCCAGAGAGACTGGCTTGCTGAAGATGACGAAGCTAGTAAATTATGGAGGTGGGACTTGCACACCTGTTTTCTGATTCCCTAGATGGCGCCTTCCCCCCACCCCCAGTCTATGTGAAAGCCAAACGATCTCTTGATAGGGACACTCTAGCCTGGTACAAGTCTATCCATATGCTTCTGCAGTTTCTTTCATGTCGGGGATCTGTAATTGTAATTCTCATAGAAACTCACTATGGGTGCTGCAAGAGAAGAGATCTCAAGATGAATGATTCATCAAGTCTGCCCTTGAGGAGCTCAGAAGGGAGGGGGTCAACAAGGCATCGTGATGATAACTCTACAGTTCATAGAATTCTCTCCTCTCCACAGCCCTAGGAGGGAGGTCATGTAAGGATCTTCATTCTCATTGTACCACCGAGAAAGCTGGCTGTGGAGGAATACAAGCTCACCGAGGGCAAGGGCAGCTTCCTTCTTGTCTCTGGATCCCTGGGCCCTAGCACATGCACACAGGGTTCAATTCTGGGCTTGACTTTTGAACAAAGTCTAAGAGCAATCAGATGACTTGCCCAAGGTCACATAGTTAAGTTGGTATTAGAGTTAGGACTTAACCCAGGTCTTCTGTGCTCAGACTCCAACACATTTTCCAGGATCCCACAATGCCTCTTAGTTACACCGGTCATCACAATGCCATGTAGACTGGGAGTGTGCAAGAAGAAGCAGATGGGGCTGGTCTTGCCACCTCTTTGACTACTTTGACCAGCAATCTCCACTTGGACTTCCATCAGCAAATCCGCCCATCAGCAAGAATTTGTTCATTTCTAGAAGTCACTAAACAAGAACTCTGGGACTTCTTCCCAATGAGGAGCTAGCTCTCTGGGTGGCAAGTGGCTTTTGGTTCATTGTCTCATTAGGGCCTCCCAATCGCCTGTGAAGTAGGTACAATCACCAACTGACCATCTTGGTGGGATGGGATGGAAAGTGAAGGAACCTTGGATTTCATGAGTGGGACCTCCCAGTGAGGAGACGCCCTGTACCTGGTCTTCATCTATGAGTATTAGAGGATTACCTGGGGGACAGAGAGGTAAAACGATTCATGCCCAGAGTCACAAAATCAGGATGGGGCAGACTCTGGCATTGAACTCAGTTCTTCCTGAACATAAGGCAGGTCTTCTACTATCTGCCATGATCCATTTCTTCTCATGCAGATTTTTTTCTCCTTATTTTTCAGATCAGGAAACTGAGGCTTAGAGACTTTCCCAAAGTTACATAATGCCAGAGGCAGGATTTGAACCCAGGTCTTCAATTGACGTCAAGAGTTCTTTCCACTCTGTACCAATGCCTCCCAGGCCACAGTATCTAACAAAGATTTCCTTGGGCTTGTGGTTGTAGATAAGAGTAGGGCTCGGGTGTAGTACTTTGGTTCTGTGCCTTAGGAAAATGACTTCTCCCCATCTAGTTTTCCCCAACTGAAAACTGAGGCTCATAGGAAAGAGTCTGGCTTTCAGAAAACAGGGGAGACTTTGTCAAACACCCTGTTGTTGTATGGTATCCCTGCCAATGCTCATGGGGACAGGTATGATGCCAATCAGTGATTAAAGATCTTTCCTGCCCATTCAATTAGCCTCAGGTGGGGCCAGTTAAGGGAGGCTTAACTAGAGTCAGGCCTACACCCTTGTGATGCCAATCAGTTATTAAAGATCTTTCCCCCCCATCCCCTATTCAATAGGTCTCAGGTGAGGATAGTTAAGGGAAGCTTGATTAGATGTTCGTTTGTAGGCCAGCCTACACACTTTACTTACTAAGTACTAAGCCCCAGGCCTACACCCTTTTGCTGATTAGGCTCAGGGTACTAAAAAGAGTGTGTATATATATATATATATATATATATATATATATATGTACAGAAGGTAGCTATTGTAAGATCAGAATTCAGCCCAAAGAGAAGGAGTAAGAACTCCTAGTCAACAGAGCTACAGAGAGAGTGCAGAGCAGAGAGTGGAAACCAGGGAGCTTCAGAGACCAGAGAACTGAGAAAGGAGAGAATTCAGGCAAGCAGACAGTTGGGATTAGTAGGTGTTTACAGAAAGGCCCCAGAAGGGAGGAGGATTACAGGATGATTTGGTTCCTTGCTGTAATATTGTGCTATAATTTCCTTGTTGTTACATTGAGGTTTTGGAATATAATGTTACTGCTATGTCAAATTGGAGTTATTGGTCTTGGAGTTTGATCCTCTGGTGTCTAAATAAATGTTATACTTCCCCCGCCTTCTACCTAGAGAATCTCTTATACTTTGTGATTATGAACCATACAGGCATGTTCATAGTGGTTTTTGAGGTCATGAATCTTGCCTTACTGATACAATGGGTAGGACTGAGGGACCTCATTCCAGGGAAGATAAATCTCCAACATTTCCCTCTCTTCACCAAAACAATGGACCCTTGGGAATTCTCCCTGGCCACCCAGAAGATTGAGCTGGACCCAGGTGGCATTGTTTCAGCGTGAACAACCAGGGTCCTTTTAGCTGACCATGGCACATTTAATATGACTGAAAAAGGGAGCATGTTATCATACGTAATTGTCATGAATCAGATGAACAGATTGTGGGGGGATGGCTAAAAAGCGGCCCCTCGGTTTGGTGCTAATACAATATGGAGCCCCAAGCAGATGGTGCATTCTTGGCCCAATGGACATGGTGAGCTCAATGAAGCCTCATTGCCTTCTAGTCACTTAAAAACACTTATTGAGGTCTAGGCACATATTCAGGATTCCTCTGGTCTGCTTCCTATTTTCAGGGATTAAGGAGAATGGAGTATCTGGGACAATTTCAAAACAAACAGTGGGCTTTTCTTTAAGAAGGAAATTTTACAGCTTGGAATCCTTAACCTGCAGGTAGTGACAGGGAAACAACAGGTGCTGCAGCATTTGGAGCATCGCCCTGACTTCCTCTTGAGAGGATCCCTTAGCTTCCCTGGGCCTCAGTTTCCTCCTCTGTAAAATGAGGGAATTGGGCCAATAATAGATTTAAAGCTACAAAAGAACTTGGAGATCTCAAAAGGCCAACCCCTTCATTTGACAGATAAGGAAACTGAGTCTCAGAGAAGTCAAATAACTCACCTCAGGCCACAATGAACATGAGCTGGTGTATGAACCCAAATCTCTGACTCCAGGGCCAGCCCTTGATACTCCTTGATACATGTGGAGAGGAGGCTAGTTATCTAATTGTGGTGTGATTTGTACCTGTCTTGGGGAGTCACCTGAATATTTTTTTGTTTTTGGGCAGGGCAATTGGGGTTATGTGACTTGCCCAAGGTCACACAGCTAGTATATGTGTCAAGTGTCTGAGGACGGATTTGAACTCAGGTCCTCCTGACTCCAGAGCCTGTGCTCTACTCCATGTGCCACCTAGCTGCCCCCAAGTCATCTGAATATTTAAGAAAACCTCTGAAGCTTAGCATTTCTGAAGAAATTATTGTGTTGTGGTTGACATTCATAATCTGATTTTCCTAAAGTGTGGGTCACCCCCCTACCCAATAAACTCCAGTGGCTCCCTATTGCCTACAGGATCACATACAAGCCCTTGGCCCTTTATAGCCCAGCCCCCTCCTCCCTTTCTCATCTCCTTCTGCCCAACACATACTCTTCAATCCTGTGACACCAACCTCCTGGCCAGGTGAACAAGACACTCCATCCCTGCTCCAGGCAATATCTCTGCTGTGCTCTCCCTCTTCTGCTCCACCTACTGACCTCCAACAAAAATCTCCCGTTCTACAGGAAGCCTTTCCCAACCCCTCTTAATCCAAGTGCCTTCCATCTGTTATTTCCTATTTCTCCTGTTGTTTGTATGTATCTGTTTGCTTGTTGTCTCCCCCATTAATTTGAGTGTGGGGTCTGTCTTTTGCCTCTTTTTTGCATCCCTATGATTTAGCACAGTGCTTGACATACAGCAGACACTAAATAAGTATTTATTGACCTACTGACTGATAACTTGGCCTCAGTTCATCTTTCCTGTCTCACTGAACATTCTTTCCCTCCCCCATTCTGCAATCTAGCCAAAATGTCCTCTCTGTTCCTTCTGCCACCCCATTGCCTTGTACTGGTCCTCTCCCATGCCCAGAACACACTTCCTCCTTCCTTCCCTTATCTCTCTTCCTTAAAGATGAAGATCAGGCACTGTCTTCTGCATGGAGTTGTCCTGCTTCCCCCAGCTGCTGGTGACCTTCCTTCCAAACTCCCTTGGATTTTCCTCCTTGGTTTGTGTTCGTAGTCATTAACTTTCTGTTCATGCTGCATGTATTCTTCCAGGTTCTTGCTGTCTTCCCTAGTAAGAAGAATATGAGCTCTTAGGAATAGGCATAGATTCATCCTCTGTATTCCCAGTGCCTGGCACACGGGAGGCTCTGAATAAATGCTAGTGGATTGATGACTTGCTGATGGAAGTCCAAATAGAGATTGCTCTCCAAGGTACTGTAGTCAAAGAGGTTTCAAGATCAGCCCCACCTGCTTCAAACATTGCGAATGCTTCCTCACCCAACTCAGCTCTATTAATATGCCAAGACTTTGACAAGGTGTTAAGGAAATGACACTGCTTTTGGAACACAGAACTTCAATATGGACCTGGGTCTCTGATTCTTCCTGTCAAGATCATAGATTTAGAGTTGAACAAGATTTCCACCCCTCTCATCTTACAGGTAAAGAAACTAAGGCTCAGAGAGATGCAGTTGACTTGCCTAAGGTCACACAAGGAGTGATTAACAAAACTAGATTTTGAACTCAGGTGCTTTGACTTTGAATTTTGTCCTTTTCCAACTAGATCCCACTGATTTTCCCTCTATGGTCCTTTCTAGCCCTAATAATCTCATTCTATGATTTCTATTGTGCTTAGACAAAGGACTGATAAGATACAACCTCCAGAATTAGGGAAGATGCAGAACCATGGGGCTGGGGGCTGGGGAAGACCCTCACCATGACTCAGGATATTGTTCCTCCCCCAGGTGATCTTTCCTACAGAACAGCACAATGTAAGGTGTGCCTAGGTGTAATATTAATTAAGGTGGGACTTTTTTTTTACTGTTTTCTCTTTTGGAGCACTTATTTAATCAAGTGCCTTTGATGAGTCCGGCCTCTGGTTCTTTGATTAAATTAGGAGTTTTTAATGACCTCCTTGCCTCAAGGGAAAGCCTGGTTTGCATGGGTTTGAGTGACATGTTTGTGATACCAGAGGCTTTTAGGTCAGGTGAGCTTGAGTCGAACATTAGGACATCCTTTGACCCTGAACAGAATATATAAACTCAAGAGGTTGGTGTCTTCCCTTGGGCTCTCAGCTTGCTCCCATGTCTGTAAACTGCTTTGCCAACCTTAAGTGGCATAGAAGGGACACTTTTATGATGATTCCTGGCTCTGCTAAGAACCCTTCTATTTAGTATTTAAAGATCTCCCCAGAGTGCCTCCACCCAGGGAATCCTCTGTGTATCTTGTATTGAGGCAAGCAATCCTGGTCTTCCTGCTGTTGCTTACACACAAAGCTCCATCTTCCATCACCCTACCTTTGCACAGGCTGTTCCTCTCACTGGGATGTTCTTCCTCCCCAGCCCCCACTTCTCAGAATTTCTAGTTTCCTTTAAATGTCTTCCCCAGTGCTCTCAGTCACTGGAAGAGTGGTGTGGGACTCTGGCTAGCCGCTCTAAGAAGCCCTGGCTTGTCAACCCAGATACTGATGCTTTCCTGGTAACTACGAATTACGATCTGGTCCGTTTATATTGTGTATGTTTGTAATTTGTTTGTATTTGCTCCGAAGTTCAGGGTGCTGGCTTTTCCTCCTGAACTAAGTGAATGATATTTGTATGTTGGATTAAAGTAAGATTGTTAACCCCTTAACATTGCTTTCCTTACTAAAGCAGATCTAAGAACCTGTGCTGGCATCTCTTGTTGCTGGTCTTGTTGGGTCTTACACTCCACAACAGCTGCTAGCCGAATTGTTGTTACACTAGGGAGGTTTCCTCAGGGACTGGACACCTCTTCATCTCTTGGGAGCTGCTGTTTTTTCTGGGTGAGGAACATGCTGAAACTCACTTTGGACTTAGAAGCCCTGTTTGGGACTTTGATCTCCCTGAGCTACACAGCCTCTGGCTGGAGGGAGGGGGGGAGGGCTTCTAAGTCCAAAGTGAGTCTCAGCATGTTCCTCACCCAGAAAAAACAGCAGCTCCCAAGAGATGAAGAGGTGTCCAGTCCCTGAGGAGGCCTTCTTAGTGTAAGCTTTTTCTGAGGTCCACCCCTCCCCCCATTACTCCCCTTGAAAAGTTATTGCAGATTTATCTTTATATATTATTTGCGTATTCTTATATATGTTGTGCTCTCTCCTCCAATGAATAGAAGCTATTTGAAGGCAGGGCGTTTGTTTGCTTGTTTTACTTTTCTTTTTGTATCTTAAGCACCTAGTGTAGTGACTAGTATTCAACAATGTTGATTGATTGATTACGATTTGTGTCACTGAACCACTTTGTGCCTCAATTTCCTCATCTGTAAAACGGGGATAATAATACTTCCCATCAGAGGGTTGCTGTGCGGAAGAGTCTTCGTTAACCTTGATGTGCTAGAAAATGACAGTGAGCCATTGCCTCTCTTGGTCTCATTTTTCCCTACTGTAAAATGAAGGTAATGGCTTCTTATTCTGGGGTGTACGAATAGTAACAATATTTGGATAATTGTATTTATTTGATATTTTTATCGTGCTATGTATTTCATTTTATGCATTTGAAAATATCATTCTGAGAAGGGGGCCCTTGGGCTTCCCCAGCCTGCCCGAGGGATCCATGACCCCTGGGCAAGGGGGGTGTGAAGGTCTTTCCAAACTCTGGAGGCTTTGGTCTATCAGGACCACGGATGGCCCCTAGGATAAAGGAAGCACTTTTAGGAGAGTCTCAAGACCAACGAGAAGGTGGTTTCTCATGAGATAGTTCTTTTGGGATTAGATGCCTTTGAGGCACCCTTCCCATAGAGGGCAGGGAACCAGGGCAAGGAAGTCAGGGCTCTGACCCGGGGTGCACTTGAGACCCCTCAGAACTAAGGTCAACAAAGCCTAGCTCATCATTAGTGAGACAGTTAGTTACCATAGGAAGCTACGAGAAGGGCTGGGCTGAGCTGAGCCCCTCTCCTGCCCCCACCCCCAAATGAGCAAGGGTTTGATACCACTTGCCTAGGATGGGGTTTCTGCTGTTTTCTTTTCCTGGGATAAAAATCTCTCCTTACATCTCAGCCTCCAAATATCCAACTCCCACAGAGTGCTTAAAATTGGTGTGAGGTACCAGAAGTCCCAGTGACAGCCACATTTCTAGAGCAGAGCAGTACAATGAGAAATCTGTCTTTCCCCACATAAAGGCAGGTACCCACCTGTACTCATAAGTGACCCAAGGCTTGGGACCTTTAAATCCAGTGGTGAACATTTAAAAGCAACTTGTGCCTGATGTGTCGTAGGCGCTTAGTAAATTCATGCTTGTTCAGTTGAACGGATGCCACTTTTTAAGGCCCCAAAGGCAAGAAAAACTTCTTTAAAAAAAAAAAAAGAAAAACCAAAAACTTATTCCTTGTTTTTTTTCCTGTATTTTTTGTGCCATCTTAATTTCTGAGAATATTCTCCCCTCCCCTCTCCCCAGTAAGCCATCATATATAACAAAGAATGAAAGAGAGGGAGGTAGAAAGGAAAACTAATCAGCACATGAACCAAGTCTGGCAGTATGCAATCTTTCTGCACCCATAGGCCCCCACCTCTGAAAAGAAGGGCAAGAGATGCATTTCCTCATTCCTTCTTGGAGACCAAAAGAAGGAAGACCTAACAAACAAATCAACAGGAGCAGATGCAGAGGCAGAGTCCCAGAGAGGTCCCAATGGAGCTAGCGCCCCAGGCTCCACTAAGATTGCACTGGCGCTTCTCCCTGGCTGTCAGCAACTCTGTTCAAAGCTCTCTTTGCTTTATAAGAGGTTGTGTTCGGACTTGGGACTTAAACTAAACAGATTTCCTATAGGAAACACACACAAAATTACAGGGCTTCTAAAGTTACTTTTATCGACATTTTTCCCTGAGAAATCTTTCTCCCTGGAAAAATAAATTCACAGGATGTAATTAAAATGGTTATATGTGTATGTTGGACTGGCCGAGTCTTAAGTGCTTCCCCAAATGGACCACTGAGGGAACAAATGAAAGCCAGCTTTGTTTCACTCTATTAATGCCGATATTTATTAATTATGAAATGAGAAACTCTCCTCTTAATTTTTTGGGACTGAAATAACCTTTATCCAGATCTGGGCTGGGCAGATTCCGAAATCCATTTTTCCTCCAGGAGAAGCCCAAGAGAAGAAGATGGGTCCTAGCCTTGGGTTGGCCTGGTGGACAAGTAGAGATAGTATGAAAGACTCCAGAAATTCCACGAATGGCTGTATGTTTATTTGGGGATTTCCAGGCTGGGTTCAGGCCGTTGTTGTAAAAAGAAATTGTCACTTCATCCGGAGGGAAGAAAATAACTTTGGGAAAGGGATGGAGGGAAACAAAAGGACTATTGTCTGTTGCCTGCCTGGAGGACCCCTTTCCTGTCTCTGGTGGCCTGAGCACTTGAGCCGGCCTCTGCTTGCCTTGATACCGTCCTTAGGAGCAGCACTCACAGGCAGGTCCAGTTTCTAGGGACCTTTGTAACCAGAATGAACCTAAGAGGTCTCAATGTCCCAAGATCCTAAGGGACGTCAGCTCTAACCCTTTGTCATGCAGCTGAGGAAGCAGAGCCCCACCCAGTGATTCACTCAAAGTCAAGATTACAAAGGGCCAGAAGCAGAATCAGAACCAGACCCTCTGAATCCGAATCCAGTGCTCTGACAATGACACCACAGTTAGGTGGATTTGGCATGAGTTGGATGACTAGGCCCGAAAGCTTATGATTAAAGGCTCAATGTCAGCTGGAGAAGTGGGGTGCCCTGGGGAGCTGTGCTGGGTCCTGTGTGGTTTAACATTATAGAATCTTAGCTGGAATTTAGAAGGCCCTCAGAGACACACTAGCCCAACCCTGCCTAAACTATAATCTCTTCTGCAATATCCCTGGCATGTGGGCATCCAACGTCTGCTTAAAGACCTTCCATGAGGCTGAACCGGCCGTCTTTCATAAAGCCAGCTCATTCCATTTGAGACAGCTCCTCTCATTGTTAGGAGATGTTTTCTTATGGTGAGTCGAAGACTTCCTCTCTGCATCCTCTGGCCACTCCCTTCTCCGAGTTCCACTCTCTGGGGCCGAGCACAGCAGGACCCTATGTCTCCTCCACATGGCAATGATCACATTCCTCCTGAGTCTTTTCTCTTAAGCTTAAGCATCCCTAATTCCTTCCAGCATACAAATGTCCTTCCTAAAACATGGTGCCCTGGATCGCACACGGCGTTCTTGTCACACTTCTCTTAATCACAGCAGTTCTGTCAGTGGCTGGAATAAAGGTGAGCTTGTCAGATTAACAGGGGTCACAGAGCTGGAAGGGATAGGTATCACAGTGGGAGATCTAAAGAGTCCAGGTCCAAAAAGATATTGACAGGAAAGAGTACTGAGATGGATCTGAGAAGGTGTATTTCATATGAACAAATTTTAAACCCTCACCCTAGGGTTCTAAAAATTATGAGACGGGGAGGCATGGTTAGAGAGCAGTTTGTCTGGGAAAATCTGAGGGTTTTAGTGGGCTACCAAGTGATATGTGAGAAGGCAACTGGAGAGCTGATTTCATATTTGGGGTGAATTGAGAGGCAGTTCCTAGGACTAGGAAGGCAGGTAGCAATCCCACTGTATTCTGGTCAGACCATACCTGGAATATTGTGTTCAATTCTGGGTGCTACATTTCAGAAAGGACACTGAGGAGGCAGAGCATATCTGAAGGAGGGCAGTTTGGATGTTGGGAGTCCTAGGGCTCATGCCATATCAATATCAAGGAAGGAACTGGGACATTTTGTCTGAAGTAGAGAAGACCAAGGCTTTCACGTGGAAGACAATTGGACATGTTTGTTCCCTGTTTTAGAGGGCAGAAAAATTGGCAATGGGTGGGAACAGTAGAGAGATTCCACCTTGGTGTCAGGGTGGGGGAAGGGAAAATGCTTCCTAACAATTTGAGCTACCCAAAGGTAGAATTGGCTGTCCCAAGACCTAGGGCTTTTCCCTTCCCTGGAGGGCTTCACACAGAGGCTGGAGGATCACTTGTGGGTGATGGAAGATTCTGAAATGGGGACAAATTTGACCACGTGGCCTCTGGTAGCTTTCTCAGCTCTAGGTTCTATAATTCTATGACCTGAGTCCAGGGCTTCTAAAGCCACACCAGTTTCTACCTCTTACTAAAACTGGATGGTTTCCTTATTTAACCTTTCTCTGGGTTCAAAGCTTGGGTTTGAATATGTTCTGGGATATAATCCAAATTACAGAAGCTCTTCTTAATCAGTTCATTGCCTCCTGCTCTAGTCCTCTGACTCTCCCTTTTGGACTAGCATCCTCTCTCTCAGTATCAATCTGTACACCCGATTCCCTTTCTCTGCCAGCTGAGGGGGATCGGGATCAGATCTTCCTCTTCCTTCTCCTTTGTCTTGGTGACAGCACATCTCTCCTGGAAGGACCTTAGAAGTCTTCTGGGAACTAAAAGGACCTCAGTGTTCCCTCTATGGTCTTCATGTACTCTAGCCAGTGGATGAAGATGTCACTGGATGAGGGGTGGCATATAAAAAGTATTTTCAAGAGAGAGGAAGTCCTAAGTCAGAAGTGGGCATTAGGAAAGTCTCCTGTAGGAGATAGTGCCTGAACTGTGCCTGGAAGAAAGTGAAGAATTTTATTGGGTGGGGGGGAAGGATGGCAGAAAAGATCATTAAATCATAGCATCAGAGATCTATTAGTGCTAGAGGAGATGGCAGAGATCAGCTAGTCTAATCCCTTCATTTTACAGACGAAAAAACTGAGGCTCAGAAAGTTGAAGTGAGTTGTCCAAGGTCACACATGTAGTAAGTGGATGCTCTGGGATTCCCACTCAGGTACACATAATGTCCATGTGTAATGTCACACAAACGAGGTAGCTGGCATTCCAGTTTGAAATGGAGAGTGTATGAAGGAGAGAAGGATGAAGAATTCATTGTGCAAAGGTGGGGGGTTGCATTTTGTAGGCTTCCAATCCCAAGCAGAGATTGCTTTACTTTACCCCAGTGGCAGTAGGCACTCACTGAAGACTTGTGAGTCAATGGAGTGCCGTGATGGGGCCATGCTTTAGGTCCATTGATTTGGCGGCTGGGTGGCATTAAGGCATTGTAATAAGAAACACATGAGAGGCGGTGTTCCTTGGCGCTCCTCCCAGATCAGCACTGATGTTCTTGGACAAAATTAAGATTGACACACTACAAGCTTTGACTCTGCCAATTCCATACTAGTCTCCTGCCTGCTGAGACAAAAAGCCTCTCTCAGTAAGCCCCATAGATAGAATGGTGCTCTGTTAACAGCCCCGAATGCTATTGCAAAGAGATGATCTTGAGGGTGAAATGGCTATTTTAGATGGACTCAACCTGGCTCTTCTTTCATTTTGCATCTGGCCAACCTTCTTAAAAAATATCTAAGAAGATTCATTGATGCCTTTTTTTATATCACTCTCATTTTAGGATATTATCTTCTCTCCTCCCCTGAACTAAACCTTTCCTTGTAATCAAAAAGAAAGTTCAGCCCCAACAGCCAGTACAGAGACCCATGTGTCGATGTGCGTCTTGTGCCCTCGTCGTCCCCTTCCCCCACCCAGAAGAGGGAGCGATGTGTCATTTTCCTTTCTCTGGGACCTTCACTCGGGGGCTCACATCTTGACTTCCTTTTGGTGACTTTCCATGTACATCGTTGTAGTCATGGCACACATTGGACTCGTGGCTCTGCCTGTTTTTCTCTACGTTGGTTCATACAAAGCAGCTCATGTTGATCCAAATTCCTGATACTCAGCCCTTGTTACTTCACAATATTATTTCATGACATTGGTGTTCTACAATTTCTCAGCCATTCACTAGTCAAAAGGCAGAGGCTTTGCTCCTAGTTCTTGACTATTGCAGTGTCGCTATGACTATGAGGCACATCATTGGTTCTTGGCGTCTGTCTTCCTCCTCCTTGGGACATGTGACCATTTGGGGGATGGTTGAGTCAAAGAGAGTTCAGTGGGTGGTTCTTCTTGTGGATCATCCTTTTGCAGAGGAAGGTGGCCCATTTCTGAGCACCCCCTCCTCCATCGATTCCTGTGTCTCCAGATCACTTCCAAAATTCATGCCTTCACTGAGGTCAAATGTAGACATGCTATGAATGTTAGAACTGAGCCAAGAAAGTCGGGTGTTCTTACTTTCAGTTCTGTACTGTCGTTGATCCTTCCTATAAATGCACCTCCTGGCCTCTCAGGCAGCTTTGGACTTTACCAGTTTGATCAGTGTGTGGCCTAGTGAAATGAATGCTGAATTGAGAGTTGGGAGGCTTGAGTCTTTCTTTGACCCTTTCTAGGGCCAGATCATTTTCACTTTCCTGGTCTTGGTTTCCTCATATGTAATATGAAAATAATAATGCCTGTGGCACTGCCTCACAGCTTTGTTGTGAAGTTCAAATTGGATATAGACATAAAATGCTTTGCAAATCTTTTTTTTTTTTAAGTTTTAAGTGGAGAATTTATTAGCCGGCGGCCACTGGGGTACTGCACCACAAATCAATGGCCATGTGTTGGGGTATGCTTTGCAAATCTTAAAATGTTTTCTAAATGTCAATTATTATTACATTAGTCTCCAACATGGTCTCCAAGGTCCTATACACTGGCAGCAATGGGAAAGGAGAAGGAACCACTGGCCATGCCCTTCACTCAGGATATTACCTGGATAGGAGAATGCACTCATAGAATCAGCCATCGAATGCCCAAGTCAAAGTTTTATACTGCTAGCGGGAAAGCAAAAACGTCTTTTGTTCTCACAGCCAGCAGTGTTGGACATCAGGCTGTGGGTGCCCAGGTTGGCGCTTGGCATCAAGAAGGCACTGCTCATCCTTGGCTGGGAAGTGACTTTACATGAAGTCTTCATTAGTCATAACTCCAAAAGAAGCAATTCATGGCCCTTTTCTGTCTCCTTCCTCCTCCTCCTCCTCCTTCATCTCCTTCCTCCTCCCTTTTCCTCTTCCCTCTTCCTTCTACTTCATCCTCTTCCTCCCTTCCATCTTCTTCTCTCTCCCTGTCCTTTCCATCTTCCTCCCTTCTCTTTCATCTTACACTGTCATTTCATTTCCTCTTCCTCCTCTTATTTCCTAGCCATCCTCCATTTTCTTACACCTTCCTCTTTCTCCTTCTCATCTTCTTTCTTCTTGCTTAGGGAAGCTGTTTGTCTTCTTCTTCCTACCTTTTTTCTTCCTCTTCTAGAGGCAGAGTGGCTTTTGTTTTCATTCCTTCAGATCCTTGAGAGGACAGAGCTTGGGACTTGGAATTGGGAAGTTCTGCCTCAGATCCTCCAGAGCTGTGTGACCCTGGGCAAGACATTTTACTTGTATTCGCATCCCTTTTCTCAACTGTAGAATGGAGATAATAGTAATGCCCCCTTCACAGGGTTGATGTGAGGATCAGATGGGACACTTGGACAGAGTTTTGCCAGCTTTCAAGCTCTATAGAAATGCTAGACGGCACTATTCATCCTCCTTTCTCCAACAAAAATCTGTATTTTCCTCCTTTACCTAATCTTTGAAAAGATACATTTATCTTCCAGCAAATGACGTTTATTTGTGATCTGAAAACGAAATGCCAGGTAGATTGTTCAAGACAACCCCTTTGTTTCTCTGCACTGAGAATACAACATTCAGGCTGGTGTGAGTGAATGATTGAACACAATCCCTTGGCCAAGAGGAATGCTGATGTTTGGGAGAAAAATGAGACCAGGGACATGACATGAAACCATGGGGATTGGCTGGCCTGCCTCTGCATCTGACCCAAAGCCTGGGTCTACCTAGAGCTGGCTCTGCCTCTGGTCCAAGGGCTCTTCAGCTTAGTTTGGCATTTAGATGGAGCCTGAGCCCCCCAAGACAGAAGAAAGACCTTTCAGGTCAAGAGGAATGCTGGTTTTCAGTAGATGTCATAACTAAGGCCTCCTTATGCCACTCAGGTATTATAAAGATTAATGAGCTGGTGTGTGTAAGCTGCTCTGTTTGGCCTCCTGAGGAAAATGGGGCTGTATAAATAGGAGACATTATTAATCTTTCATAGAAAGAAATATTAACTTTGGCGAAAGTTAGAACTTCTTTGCTATGATAATAGAAAAAATAAACATTTGCTGAACACTGCTATGTGGTAGGCCTGGGACAGAACAGAAAAGTGGACACAAGGACTCTGGAGAGAGACAATGGGTCTCCTAGAGAGGGCAGAAGAGACCCCACTTCCAGTCCTGGTTCTCCTTATAACTCACTGTGTGTCCTGGGGGAGCCCCTCTAACCCTGGCTCTCAGTCTCCTCACACAGTCAGTAAAGAAACTAGACTAATGTAGATCCCACCACTGTAATTTACTGTCTGTGTGACCCTGGGCATGTTCATGAGCCTCAGTTTCCTCTTTCTGTCAAATGAGGGGATTAGACCATCTGGCCCCTCAGTTCCTTTTCATCTTGAAATCTGAGATCCTGAGCCACTTCACCAGCACTGGCCTCATTCTCCTTAGCTGTAGAATGTGGGCCTCCCAGGTCCAGTCCAGCGAGAAGCCTAGGCTTGAATACTATTATGGTCCTCTGGAGCTCTAAAGGGCCGTTCTAATGTAAGCTCAGGAAAAGAGTCACATAAAGTTCTCCTCTTCCTCTCTATTAAAAGACTAAAAAGGAGCCCACAAATCAAGGGCAAGGTTGGAGTTACCAACCCAATCAACCTCTGTGCACAAACTTACCTCATCAAATGGTTATGAAGCCAAACAGCAGCTCCTGTTGCATCTTGGTTTTCAGTGGACCTTCCCCCGACCTTAAGTGCAGAGACTAATTTATACTTTGAACAAATGCCCAAAGAGATGAATCTGCTTGCCTCAGGGCACATAGCTAGGATGTAGGACTTGAACCCAGAGCTCCTGACTTCAAGTGCACTGTTCTTTCTCCTACTTTTCACTGCCCTAATGACACAGAGACTATTGTAGGCTTGGTGGAACACCCTGGACTTGCAAGGGATTAACACCAGTTTAATGAGCCAGCCAGCTCTAAGTCTAAAAAGTACATTTAGCCTGGCCAGGCAGAGACAAACTACTGATTGCCTGAAAAAGGAGGGCAAAGCTTGGGGCTCTCTCCACTGCTCTGGGTCACTGGTGCTTTCTCCTCAGATGGCCGGCCATCTCAAATTGCTCTAAACAACTATGCCAATCACATATATCATGTGTGAGTGCGAGTCCCTCTGATCTCTGCTAGGCTGGACCTGAGGACAGACCCAGAGTTCAAGGCCAGGGGCAGAACCCAGATTTTCCAAATCAGTAGAACTTTGGGCTGTGCTGTCAGAGCCAACAATGAGGAAGGGTCCCCTTCCATTCACAGGATGGTGCCCGCTCTTCTTTGGCATAACTTTCATGGTCAGGAAGTTAAATTAGCCTCTTTGCAATGTTCACTCCTAATTTTGTGCCCCCTTGAGCCGAGCAGATTCTGTAAGGGCTCACTGTTCCCCCACAGGACAGCCCTTCCTTCCACTATTAGGACTAACCGTTACCTCCCTCCCAGTCTTTTGTCTTAGGAATGACATTCCCGGTTCCCTCAGCTGATCCTCACATGGTACAATCTGGAAGCCCTCCACCATCCTGCTGCCCTGTACTTTTTAATGCCTTTCCTCCAAGGTGGTGCCCACACCTGAGCACAACACCCCAGGTTCCACTGGGTGCACCATCGGCTGAATGACTCTAATCAAAGATGGCTCATTAATCCTTCAATATCATTGTGTCAGGAGGTCTCCAGTGGAGTGCTCTGGGATCTGTGCTGTTTAATATTTTTGATCAAAGACTTACAGAAATGAATAGGTGGCATGCTCATCAAATTTTCAGATGACCCCCAAACAGGAGGGATAGCTAAGACGCTGGATGAGGAAGGAGGAAGGGGCAGCATCGAGACAGTGGGCTGCTAGTGCTTCCCTTAAGGATGACTTTCCATAATATTGCATGCACATACTTGTTTATACATCATCTCTCCCAATCAACTGTAAACTCTTTGAGGGTAAGAACTGTATTTTGCTTGCCTCTGTATCACCGGTGTTTAGGAAAGTGCCTGGCACATAGTAGGTCCTTAATAAATCCTGTGGACTGACTGACTAGGGCAGGGGTGGGAATCAGGGACAGCCTCCAGAAGGGGGTGGCAAGCAGCTAAGTAAGCCTTGACTTCTGATCAGTGCTTCCTTCACTTCACAGAACCACCTCAGAAGCTCTTGGAGGGGCAGGGTCTGTGGCTGCCTTTCCTCATTCTGCCTCAGCACTCGAGTTGGTGTGCACACACTTCAGCTCCAGTGTCCACCGAATGCACGAATCATGCTTCAGCTTCTCTGATGGCTGAGCCTGGCTCCTGCCATGCTACAAGTACAAGCCTACTTCTCAATAGATTCATCTGCTTAACCTTCTCTACTGATTTATTGCCCCAATTGAAGGATTTGCTGGCCCCTCTGCTGATACCTCCATATATCCCAGGGCAATGCAGAAATATTACAGTGAAGGTCTCTGAGGAGCTTTAAATAAAATTACTATGGGAATTTTCTCTCCATACCCTGACTTAAAGGATGGCCTATGGTCCATTTAATCATTGGAACGTTTGTTTTGCTTCAAATCCTAAAGGCATCTGTATGGTATACCAGTCTTTCATTTCACATAGAGGAAGAGAGAGGGAGAGGGGGGGGAGGAGAAGGAGGAGGAGGAAGAGGAGGAGGAGCAGGAGGCGGAAGAGGAGGAGGAGAGCCACAGAGAGGGCACTTATTTGTTTAAACAACAGCCAAGGGTCCAAAGCTGCTGCAGATACACAGACTGTAACTTCTCTCCCACACTCGGGGCCTTCCATTGTTTGCAGGGTGTTACATGAAAGCAAGCTGCTCAGCAGGCCCTCTGATCTACAGACCTGCCCCCCAGAGACACAGAGCAGGCCTTCTCTCTGCAGGACCTGGGCAGTGTCTGGTTCCTGTCTTGGGCTCACATTTTTATAGATGAAATGCAAGCAGGATTTTCCCCTTCAGGGAGGCCAATCCTCTTCCAGCTCTGTCTGTCTTCTGGAGGTGGGTCAGGCTGGAGGAGCTGAAGGGCATCTCCAAGGTCTTAAGTTCCAAGGCTCATCTACCCCTGGAACCCCCGGCAGTGAAAGGCAGCATGGGGGTCTGGAAAGAAAACTAGAGTGCCAGTCTGGCTCGCGTCCAAGTTCTGCCTTCTACTCAGTGTGTAATCTTGAACAAGACACTGCCCCATGGGCATCCTCAATTTCTTCATTAGGAAATGAAGGGGTTTAGGAGATGGATTCTGAGGCCCTGCTGAGCTCTGCCATACTTGAATCTATCCATTCCTATCCTATTGAAGGTTGGGGGAAGGAAAATCCTTCCATCTTCAGCTTTCTCAAGGGGTTATTACATATATGATTTATAGACCCTCCCAGACATTCTCTACTGGTGTAGATGTTGCTTCAGTGGTTTGCACAAGTAAAACCAAGAGCCCATGCCTGCATGTTGGAGGAGAGCTACAAGGAATCTGGCATAGATCCGATGGAAAATGGCTCCCTTTAATTCCCCCCACATCAGGGTCTCCTGACAGGGTATCTCTGAGTCAAAGACTACACTCCCTTCACTTCAAACAGCAAAGGCAGAGGGCCATGGACCGTGGCCTGATTGTGGGGGCCACACGGCTACAGAGGGGAGAAAGCACCAAGGCTGTGCCACTCCCTGCATGGTTCTCACCAGAGAGCATGAATGAAGAAGTCAGTAAAAGGCATGACGAGAGGGGGGCAGAAGCTGACTGGGGCCTTCTGCAGACACCCCGAGTTGTGGTTATACGGCCAAAAGGCTCCTCCCAACAAGTTACAGAATGTCCCGGTGTGCTCCTAGGTCTCCCCAAGGCACCTTCCTTACAGGGCATCATAACTCTATGGGAAACAGGCATCAGCCATGCACTCTGGTGAAGTCTGTGCAGAGAAATCACCTAGCATCTACTCTGATTTGGTGGTGAGCTTCTGTTTGTGGGAGAAACCAGCATTTTATTTTTATTTAAAGTTTGTCAGAGACATTTTTTCTTCACAATGCACTACAAGCAGTTAATTGCAGGAGGAAGCAGGGACTGACCCCACAGAATTTCTTCTGTCCTCCAAGTGAGTTGTAATTACAAGACATTCCCAGCTAGAATATGCAGCATAAAATAAGGAAACAAAAAAAAAGGCCTGGCCACGAGCTGCCACTGATTAAAAGAAACGGCATGTTCCGTAAAGGGAGAACTGGGGACCGAATAGACAGTGCTCGGATATGACTGTAGGACGTCACAACATGGCGCTCCTGAGAGATGAAGGGAACACTGGTGATAAGAAGAACATAGTCAGGAAGATTTGATCGATGGTTTGGATTTAAGGGGTAGGGCAAGATACACGTCTCCAAATTCTATCTGTTTGCCTCAATCCGTCATTAGGAACTCTCTACAATCTTTAAGTTTCCACAAGTTTAAAAGGGCACAAGAATCCCACGAGGGACTCTGGAGTGAGAGAATCCAGATAAAATGACAAAATTACAAAAAAAATGGTTACTTTTGTTTTTGTTTTGTTTTTGTTGTTTTGGTTTTTAGAAGATGCTGTGGTTACTGTAGGCACCAGAAGCAACTGATGCTGAGAGAGGTCAGTGTACCCAGGCTGTAATTTTGGTGCCAAGATAAGTCAATGAACATCTCTACAATACTGTAATGCAACAAGAGGAAGTCTGGAACACTGGAAAGAATGCTGCTGGATCTCAGGTTTAAATCTCAATCCTGACATTTTCTATCTTGACCTTGGACAAGAAAGAGGACACTAGGATTGCCAGTCTGGAGGCCCGGAAGGATGGAGGTGCCCTCGACAGCAATAGGGGAGTTCGGATGAGGCGTAGTCTTGGGAGTAAAGATGATGATGAGTTCACATCATCTCTGCCACAAAGAGAACCCCGTGTTTGGACAGGTGAGGTGTCAGGTGGTGATGTGAAGCTTAGGAGAGAAACTAGAGGAGGAAATACAGATCTGGGAGCCCAGTTCTCTTCACAGAGGTAATAATTGGACCCCGGGAAGCAAAGAGCTAGCCAAGTGAGGGAATGTGGAGACCAAGCCTTGGGGAAAACCCACAGTCTATGGACATGACTCAGACAACGGGGCTGCCAGGGAGGCTTGGGAGGAAGTCAGACAGTATCAAAGACTACTGGGAGGTGGAGGAGAATGAGGATTGAGGAAAGGCCATTTGACTTGGCCTTAATTGGTTTAGAAGAGAGTGAGAGAAAAGAAAGAGATGCACCTGGTGGTTCTGTCTTTTTGTAGCTTGGTTGAGGGGAGGAGAGAGGAGGATGATAGCTGCAGGTTTCTTTTTTGTTTTTTAAGATGGGAGAGGTGTGCGCTGGTCTATAGGCAGCAGGGCAGGATTCAGTGGATAGGAAGTAGGTGATGATCGTAGGGGTAACAGCTGGAGAAGAGGGGAGGGGACGGATCAAGGATACATGGAGGGGGGCCCCTGTTGTCATTTTGTCTCCGTATCCCAGCCAGTAACACAGAACCTGGTATACAGTAGGCACCTATTAAATGCTTGTTGAATTGATCCATCAATTGATTGAAAGGATCTTAGAGAATGGATTCAAGCCCCTCATTTTTCAAAGAAGTGCCTTGCCCAGGGTTGCCTGGGGGCAGAGCTGAGACTGGACCAGCTCTGGACTCTTGGCCTAGAGGACCAGGGTTTTTCTACTCCATCATCTTTTAGGTTCTTGGTTCGCTGAGGTCCTTTGTGAGGCGGTGACCGCCGACACATTTGTCAGGATGAGAGCTCTGGACTTGGGGTCAGGAAGATGTGAGTCTGAATCCTGGTTCATACACTCACTAGCTGTGTCACCCTGGAAAAATTACTTAGCTTTTCTCAGCCTCCATTTCCTCACCTCTAAAATGGGATAATAACAGTGCCTGGCTCTCTGGGTTGTTGTGAGGATCCAGTGAGACAATTGTAAAACACTTAGCACAGGCCTGGCACATAGTAAGTGTTACATAAAGTTATTACTGTTATTATCAACCCCCTAAGATTTCTGGGAAGTTCAAATGAGATTGCATTTTAAAAACAGTTGGCAGATATTAAAGTGTTAAACTCAGTGGCTCCCTATTTTCCCCAGGATCAAATATCAAGCCCTTGATGACCTTCTCCTCCCGGGGCCTTTCCAGTCTTTTTGCTCCTTCCTCCCCCTCCCCCAGTATGATCCACTGACACTGGCCTCCTTGCAATTCCCCGAACAAACCGCTCTGTCTCTGGGCATTTTTCTCGCGCTGTCTGTCTTCCATTCCTCCACCGACCCCTCTCCTCATCTTGTCTCCTGGCCTCCCCCGAACCCTGGTAGTCCAGGCTAAAAGCCCACCTCCTCTCGGGAGCCTCCTCCAGTCCCTCGGAATCCTAGTGCCTTCCCTCTGGATCGTGTCTGATTTATCCTGTCTGGGGCTTGTTTTCTTAGTGTCTCCCCCGTAGAACTGTGAGCCCCTGGGGGCAGGGATGGCCTTTTACCTCCGTATCCCCGACCTGTGCTTAGCTCAGTACCAGGCACCTAATAGGCGCTTACTGAATGCTTATCTACGGGCTGAAATTGGAGTGACAATACTAAAATAACCCCGAAGGGGGGGCAGAGTGGTCCCTCCGAGCGGGCCTGGGGTACTCCATCCCAGCGGGTCCTTCCAAACAGACACGCATGGATGAACCGTGGACCGGAGGCCAGCTCGTGTGGGCTCCTGGGTCGGGGAGGCGGTCAGCTCTGCCAGCTGATGCCGAGCTGGTCCCCTCTCTCCCCGGGGCCGCAGCTGCATCCCACCGGCTGTGATGGCCGGAGAGGAAAGGGGCAGTGAGCGAGCCGGCCCGTGCGTCACGCCAGCCGCTCCTGCGCCTGGCTCTGGGGCCCTCCCGGAGCCGACCCGCCCGCCGATCTCACCCGCCGCACCAGAGATCGGCCCGCTGGGCTTGGGGCATCCCGGCCGCCGGGAAGCGGGCGGATGGCTGGGGGCGGCCCGGGGCCGTCCTGGCCGGGGCCTTGGCGCTGGTGCCCTTTAAGCGGGCGGCGAGCGCAGGAGCCAGCGAGCCGCCCACTGCCCTCTCCTCCCCCGAGGGATCCTCCCCCGCCCGGGCGGCTCCCCGAAGGACGCGGCGGCCCGTGCGCAGCCCGGCCCCCGCCGAGCAGCCCCCGCCGCGGCGCCGATCGGGCGCGGAGAGGGCGGGCCGGGCCGGCGGGCGGGCGGGGAGGGGCCGCCCTGGCCATGGCCTTGGGCTTGGCCGCGGCTCCCTGCTAGGGGGAGGGGAAGGTTCGGGGCCGGTGCTGCAGCCCGGTGACAGATGGCCGAAGGGAGCCGCCCGGACAGCCGCCTCGCTGGCCCCGGGTCCCGGCCGAGGGATCCTGGCCACAGCCTGGAAACCCAGCCCGGCGGCTGGAGGGGGGCCCCCTTCGGAGCCACGGATGGCAACGCAGGTAATGTGCCAGGCCCGGGAGCCCCTTCGCTCTGGGAGGGGGAGGGGGAGGGGTGGGGGTGGGGGTGGCCCCGGCTCGGAGTCCGGGGGGAGGCTCGCTCCCGACCTGCGCCGCTGCCTCGGGGCCTGCCCCTCGGACCCCGCCATGCGCTTCCCAAGCGGAGCTCGGGGAGGGGGAGGGGGAGGGCCCCCAGCCTGGGAAGGAGCTGCCACCTGTCTCGGCCTCTCGCCTTTGCTCGAGCCCCGGGCCTCCCGCAGGCAAGCAGGGTGAGGCTCGAAGTGCCAAGCAGGCAGTGTGCCTCGCCAGGCTCGGAGAGCTAGGAATGGCAGATACCGTGGCTGTCACTGACCAGGCTCAGGCCAAATCCCGGGACTTGGCCCATGTAGTGGCATTAATGGAGGCCGAAGCCTGGGTCCCCCGACACCCCCTGGGTGTGTAACAGTGGGCCTGCCCGTCAGGGCATCTCTGAGCCTTGGTATTCTCCTGCGAGCCAGGGGCCTGCGCAAAAGGCTCCATAGACACTTGATGAATACTCGCTAGTGGACGTGCCCCTCCCCCCACAGGGCTGAGGTTTCTGGAGTCAGGGGCTGTTTGATTGTGCCCGACTTTGTATCCCCAGCGCCCCCCGAAGGACCTGGAGCTAGCCAGGTGATGGGGGGCGGGGAGGGCTGGACTTGGGCATAGGAAGAGCTGACTTCGGATTCTGCCTCAACCACTTACTACTTGTGTGACCCTGGACCTCTCTCGACCAGTTTCTTTTTCTGGCTCTTAATAGACCCTTCTTGGAAGGGGTTGCTGGGAGGATGAACATGCTTATTGATCCCCTGATTGGGAATCATGATGCTTCCACTGCCTCCTTATCAGAGTTCTTGGGCACATTCTTCAGGCACTGCAGAAGTGGGGAGCAATGGAGGAATGCAGCGAATTTTAGGGGCAGGTGGAAACAGATCGGAGAGAGATCAAGCACTCTTGTCATGGAAAGCTCACTTTTATTGGGAGGATGAGGGGGTGGAGGATGGTCAGAAGGCCTGCGCTCTAGCCCTGGCTCTGTCACCAGCTGTCTGTGTGACCTTGTGCAGGCCTCAGTTTCTCCATCTGAGTTGGCCCCTCCCAGCTCTGCTATTCTAGATGTGCTCCTGTCTCTGGAGGGCCAACTTCAGTTGTTCATCTCTGTGATCCAGACCAGGGGAAGGAGCAGGAGGTTGTCCGTTGAAGGAACTCGGGGCCACTGATTTCCCTTTCTAGCCCTCGGAATTGAGGAGGTGACCTTAGATGGCTTCCAGTTTTGCATTTATTATGACTCAATGGTCCTGCAGGATGCTTTCTTCCCCTAAGCCTCAGTTTCTTCAACCATGAAATGGGAGGATTTGACAAATCAGAGTTCCTAGGATAACCTTTCTCTCGTGCCATGGATCTCTTGGCAGTCTGAGTAGTCCTGTAGATCCTTTCCAAGCATCATGTTTTTGAATGCTTATAATAACACATATAGGATTACAAAAGAAATCAACTATATTGGAATATAATTATAAAACAAGATGTTCCTGGATGCCAGCTTAAGACTCCCTGGATAAGATAAGCGCTAAAGTCTCTGCCTATTCTTAATCTATAATCGTATTTAATGGATTTATATTTTTAAAGGAAAAAATGAAATCAGCATAATCAATATGCATTGAGAAAGGCTGTGCAACACAGCACACTCGTGGGCCTCCTGCAGAGGGCGTGGGATGGGAGCATCTTCTCGGATCTCCTGAGCCTTCCTCCATCTTTGTAATTCTGTAACTTTCACTTCTGATTTTTTGCTCTGTCCATCTACATCATTAGAGTCATTATATCCCTTGTTCCCCTGGCTCTGTTGACTTCGCTTCGCATCAGTGCATGCAAGTCTTTTCATGCTTCTCTCTGTTCATCAAATACCTCATTTCTTACAGGGTATTTATATTCCACGGCATTCATGAACCACAATTTTCTTAGCTGTTTTTTTTTCTTTGTGGTATGTTGGTAGATTTTATGTTTTTTCTTCTTTCAGTTTTATTTAGTCCAAGTCATGGCAGAGAGCTTTAGTTTGTATTCCAATCAGGTCCTTCTGAGAAGAGAAGATTTTTGAGAGAATGGACATTGGGTTAGGGATGAGGGGTGTTCCCTTGACTGCACCCCTCAAATGAGGAAACTCCCATTGGCACCTTCTCCATTATTTGGAGTCTTAAAGAGTTGCCCTGACCATGGAGAGTGTAGATGACTTGTCCAGGGTCACACAACTAGTATGTGACAGAGTCAGGACCTAAGCTGCCTGGTTTCTAGCTCAGCTCTCTGGCCATGAGGCTTTCCCACCTCCTACTGAAGTGTCAGATTCAACTCAGCAGTCATTATTAAACAGCAGCTATGTGTCAGGTTTTGTGTTATGTGCTGGAGTAACCACAAGAATAATTTGAAAAACAAAATTAAAAACTATTTCTGGCCTTCAGGAAGTTTACACGAGGGAGAAGGGGAGTGGTATGCATGCAGTTAAATAAGCACAAAATGTATACCAAGCAATTGGGATACCTTGCTGAGGATGGGGGGGGGGGTAGGAGAGCCAGGGGGAGGAAGCATCCTATAGGAAGGATCACTTGAGCTGAACCTTGAATTCCAAGAAGTAGAGGTGAGTAGGAAGAGCCTTCCAGATGGTGGGAGATGGCACGCAAGACCCGGAGAAGTGACCTTCGAGGTCGTTCAGTGGGATCGCCTCCTTTTATTCTTGAGGAAACCAACCCCAGAAAGCTTAGGTGAATTTCCCATGCACACCCAGCATGATAACAGTCAGTTGGGGCCCAGCCTCCAGGTTGCCAGGCATTAGCCTGTACTCATGATGGAGGTCTTCACAGACTTTAGTGACTGTCATGCACAAGAGGGAGTCAATGTCTTGTTTCTCCATAGGGTAGATTTAGGACCAAGTGAGTGGGGATTTGGAGCGGTCAAGTTTCCAGTCGGGGTTCTGTTAATCAAGTTCTTTTCTTGTTAACTTGTTCCTTCATTCAGGGGGAAGATCCCATTGGGAAAGCAGCTGCTTAGTTTCCATGCTGGCCTGGGCCTAGTGTGACTGACCCCTGCTCATGCTGTGGCCTGAGCTTCCAACCAGTTAACTCTCTCTAGGCATAGTTGAGTCAGCCTTCCTCCCTGCTTCCCACCCCCCAGCCTAGGCCCAGGTCCATCTGGCTCTTTAAAATCCCCCACTGACATATTGGATGAGAGAGAATAGGGTAACTAGGAGAGGGTGGGGATGGATTCTTTGGGGCTCCTGCCAATGGTTCTTCTGGTGCCTTCAGCTCAGCCTCCACAGTTCCATCTGAGACAGTCAGGGATGGAACAAATGATGGGACTGGATGAGGCCAGGATGGTCAAACTTCCATCTTCCACTGGAAATTAGTGGTTTGGCTCCCAAGAATGGGCATCCTTGGTTAGTTTTTGTAGTAATCCAGGCACGAAAGGCTGAGGGCCTTGGCTAGGACAGTGGAGGATCGTGGGATCATCACTCTTGAGCTGGCAGGGACCCCAAAGGTCATTATTCCATCTCACTTTATACACATAGAAACTGAGGGCCAGAGACCTTTAGTGTCTTGTCCAAGGTCACATAGGTAGTAATAGGCAGAACCAGGATTTGAATTCAGGTGTTCAGAGAGCCCTTAGGGAGGGCTCTTGAATTGGAATGGAAGGATGGAGATGTCATTTTGAGGTCAGAGCTGCTAAGATGTGAGTTTTCACTGGGATGAGCTCTCACACACCCCCTTCCCCAGTTAACAGGAGCCCACTCTCTCTAGTGCAGGTCCTAATCTGAAGGAGTGGCTTCGGGAACAGTTTTGTGACCACCCGATTGAGCACTGTGAGGACACCCGCCTGCACGACGCGGCCTACGTGGGCGACCTCCAGACCATCCGCAGCCTGCTGCAGGAGGAAAGCTTCCAGAGGTGAGTGCTCTCCTCCCTTTCCTGCGTACCCCAGATGTGTCCCTCCATGACCTCTCACGCCCCCAAACACTTGAATGATGCTTCCCAGACCTTGGGAGAGGCCAGGCATGCGGCTGCTTAGAGACTTCACTTTGTCAGAAGTACAAGGCAGAGTGGGGGAATTGAATAGAGTGATGGAGTTAGAGGTGGAGACATGTGAGTTCAAATCCTGTTCTGTCACCTAGCAGCTCTGTGACTCTCAGCAAGTGTCTGAGCCTCAGACCGCTCTCTAAGACTACAAATTACATACAGTTGACAACCTGCATCGGTGAGTGAGTTTGCATACCAGGAGTTCCCACCCCGATGAAATCATAGGTCCTCGACATGTGCTAGCCACCCAATATAGAGCTGGAAAGGATTGTAGAGGTTGTCAGCTCCAACACAGCATCTTACAGGTGAGGAAACTGAGGTCCAGAGAAGCTAAGCTCCGTTCCTATACACAGCTAGTAGGAAGCTGGATTTGAACTCAGGTCTAAACTCTAAGTGTGGTGTTCTGCTGATTACATAACACACTATGCCGTCTCATCTTGAAACCCACTAGAGAAAGTATCATAGAATCTCACATCTAGAGCTGGAGGGACATTGGAGAGGGCAGATGAGAGACTGAGGCTCAGAGGAGGCTTGGTGACCCTGGGAGTGTGCCATGTCTTGATCCCACCCTACACCTAAATGTAAAGACATTTTCATGTCAATCCTTGTTCTGGGATGTGGAGGGGTGGGCAACCCAGAGCTACATGAGCAGCACCTAAAGGAAGCTGGGTGTTCTAAGGAGGTGGCACCCTCTGGGCCGATGGGCCATGAGCTAGCTGGTGGGAAGGCACTGAGGAGGGGGAAGAGGCTGAGGTTAAAGTGATGAACCATGCTACCCACCTCAGACATCGAACGATAGAGTTTGAATGCAGATCAAATCAGACTGTTTTTTACTTCCTTTCATTCTCTGTCTCTCTGTCTCTGTCTCTTCTCTGTCTCTCTCTCTGCTTTTCTCTATGTCTCTCTCTCTCCTCACTCTTCTCTCTCTGTGTCTCTCTGTTTCTGTTTCTGTCTCTCTCTCTGTGTGTCTCTTCTCTGTCCCTGTCTTTCTTTTGTCTCTCTGTCTCTCTCTCTTCTCTGTCTCTGTCTCTCTCTCTCTGTTTTTCTCTCTGTCTCTCTCTTCTCTCTCTCTCTCCTCTCTGTGTCTCTGTGTCTCTCTGTCTCCCTCTCTCTTCTCTCTCTGTGTGTGTCTCTGTCTGTCTCCATCTGTCTCTCTGTCTCTGTCTGTCTGTCTGTCTTTCTCTCTGTCTCTCTCTCTCTGTCTCCCTCTCTCTTCTCTCTCTTCTCTCTCTTCTCTCTCTCTCTGTGTCTCTGTCTGTCTCCATCTGTCTCTCTGTCTCTCTTTCTCTCTGTCTCTCTGTGTTTCTCTCTCTGTCTCTGTCTCTCTCTCTCTGTCTCTCTCTCTCTCTCTGTCTCTCTCTCTTTCTCTTGTCTCGTTTTTTCTTTTGCAACATGACTAATATGGAAATGTTTTACCTGACTGTACATGTATCTCAAATTGCTTGTCTCCTCAAAGAGTAGGGAGGGAGGGGAGGGAGAGAATTTGGAACTCAAAATTTTTGAAAAATGAATGTTAAAAATTGTTTTTACATGTAATTGGAGAAAAATAAAATATTTTTTTAAATTAAAGAAGATGATTTTGGTAGCTGTGTGAAGGATAGATTGGAGTGGGAAGAGATTAGAAAGAAGCTTGGAGGCCCATTTATCACTTCCATGCCTCAAGTCTTCTATCGTTCATATGTCCCAGATCCAGTCTTCTCCTAGAAGTCTCCTGTGGGCAGTAGTCATGCCTTGTCCCCCTCTGTCCTGTCCTCTCCCCAGGCATGGAGAAAGTAGAGGTTTTGTGAGTAGCTGAGACATGGAGCTGGGAGGAACCTTAGAAATGAGCCGATCTAACTCCCTCACTCTCCAGATGAGGAAGTGAAAGCTTAGGGAGGGGAAGAGATTTTTCTAAAGGTCACTCACTGCTCAATTCAGAGGCAGTTCAAACCTAGTTGAGTAGGAGTTCCTTGAATGCCAGAGAGAGTTTCCTTTTTGTCTTTGGATCTCCAGCTTTTAGTGCAATGCCTGGCACCTGGTGCAAAATGAATGTGGGTTGAACTGAATTAAATTCTGACTCCAAATACATTATTCTCTCTGCTCTACCTCCACTCTCACAACCTTTTTTATTTACAGACAAGGAAATTGAGGCCCAGAAGAGTTGTGATTTTTTGTGTGATGAGGTCACACAGTTTATTAATTGATAGATTGCCAGGTGACCCATTCTAATGGCGTTTCTGCAGCTGGTTCCCAGGGAGACACTCAGAGATCCCATTTCCTTTCCTCGTGGCTTGTGGCATATTCCTCCATTAGGGAGACATCGGTGTTTAAAGGGCAGGGCAGCTATCACACCCCTGCCAAAGGATTAGTCTCCCATGCTGATAGAATATTAGCCTAGGCCAAAGTCAACTCCCCTAGCTTTGGTCTAAGGGCAAGACGTACCTGTGAAACCAATGCTTTTGTGCTTCTGTCTCTGAATGTTTGTCCCACCCCCTCCAGAATCAGGCTGGGAGGTGCTGATTGTCCTGGCCTCTGGAGGGGGAGGGAGAAAGGACCTTCTCTTGGCCCTCCCACTAATTTGTTATGTGACCTCTGGGCCACAAGGTCCTTCTCTATCGAATGAAGGGGTCAGACCCAGTGTCCATTTCAGGGGTCACTGCGTTGGTTTGGATCCTTTTTTCTCCTTGTCCCAAGGAAGATTATTGATGTTCCTGTCAATAAAATGTGAAAAAGGATGGATGGCTTCAGCACTCTCCTGGCCCCAGCTTTCCTCAGGGTTTTTCCATCCCAGACCTCGTTCTCAGCCGCTCTTCACTCCTGTGGCGGTTCTGATTAGCGCTGAGACCTGTCAGGGTAGTGGGAAGGAGGGGCAGTGTGTAAGAAGGTAGACAGAGGGTCCTCTCCCATCACTAGGTGAAAAAAACTCTGAACTCTGGGTCAGCACATCTAATTAGAAGTGAAGTGACCTTGGGTCAGTCATTTATCCTTCATGTGCCTCAATTTCCCCACCTCTAAAATTATGCTGAAGTATTTCCTTCTCCTGTTGTTCCTTGTGGTCCAGGGACCTCCAGAAGAGATGCAGCATTAACAGACAGGACTAGCAGTGTTACCTTGATCTAGTTACTTTCTGTGCCTCAGTTTCCTTATCTATAAAATGTGCCCTGGGGCCCATGGGCTTCTAGAAGAGACTCTGGGCTTTCATGGACCAGGTGCCATCTAAGTAAGTTTATCCCAAATGGTTTTCCTTCCTTGATCTCACTGAACTTACTTGGATTATTCTAAGAAACTCTCCAAGATAAAAAATGAGGTGTAGTTCATGTAGAAGAGGTCCTTAAATGGGGGTGGCCAGGTCCCTAGATCCTTCACTGAGCCTTACAGGATACTAAGGTTCCTTCTTGAGTTGAATCCTAGCTACCATTTACTATCTGTGTGAATTGGGTCAGCTTCTTCTGCTCTCTGAGCCCCAGACTGCTCATCTCTGACATGAGAGAGTTGGAGGAGAAGACTTTGGAGTTCTCTTCCCTCTCCCAATCTGTGCTCTTCTGTGCCTGAGGTAGAGACAAGAAGGGAGAATATTCTAGTCATGGGCTGTCTTCATGCAGAGGCACATAGTCAGGAGATGAAATGTGTACAGGGCATAGCAAACAGGTCAATCTGGCTGGTACAGAGAGTATGGGAGGGGGAGCAAATGGAAAGAAGCCTAGAAAGAAGTTTAGAGCCGGATTCTGAAAGACTTCACATGCCAAATAGAGGACTTTGCGCTTTATCCTAGAGGTAATAGTAAAGTCACTTTATCTCTCCGAGGGAGACTCCTCCATTTTCCTCTTTTGTGAGATGATCTTTCCAATCCCTTCCAGCTCTGACTGAGGTCCTACCTCTGGCGTGTCACACCATAGCTTCTTTGCCTCTTTTCAAACATTAAGGGTAGATCGTCATGATGTTAATATCTGTAAAAACAAGACTCGTTTCTTTATCTGTCAAATGGTGAGAGTACAGAACTAGGTAATCATTCAAATTCTTCCCGCTCTAAGTTCCCTATTTTTGGAACTCATCTATGTCTATGTCTTTGTCTGTTTCTAGACCGTGGCCATGTCTTTGTTCAGTCTGTTTCCATTTAAAGATGAATTCACCTGTCTCACCCACTTTCAGGGCTCACTCCAACAAAGCTAAACTTTCTATTTCCACTCTCTTCTCAGCCGGATCAATGAGAAATCAGTCTGGTGCTGCGGCTGGCTTCCCTGTACCCCACTGCGCATCGCGGCCACTGCAGGCCATGGGAACTGTGTGGATTTCCTGATTCAGAAGGGGGCTGAGATTGACCTTGTGGATGTGAAGGGACAGACTGCCTTGTATGTGGCAGTGGTTAATGGGCATCTGGAATGTGCCCAGATCCTCCTGGAAGCTGGGGCCGACCCCAATGGCAGCCGACATCACCGCAGCACCCCGGTGTACCACGCCTCCAGGGTGGGGAGAGCCGACATTCTGAAGGAGCTGATCAGGTAAGTGAGGCAAATGAGGCAGGTGCTATAGCTGTGACGGTCCCTATTTGTCCAGAGGAGGAAACTGAGGGTCAGGCAAGCTCAGTGACTTGCCCAGGTACATATAGCAATTAAGTGTCAGAAGCAGGATCTGAACCCACATCTTTCCTAACTTCAAATGATTCTGTGACTCTATTACTTCAATGTAGTCCAAGCAGAGTCTAATGAGACTGGACCATTAATCAGCTCTCTCTGTCACTTAGGGACAGCCTTGTGAGCCACACAGCTTCTCTAAATGCGCACTGACCCCGTCTTTGTGACCTAGAACTTAAAATCTCTATAGCTTATACTTTGTGTGGTGCTCCACCTCCTTAGAGAATACAACAACAGCATGTATTGAATACCTACTGTGTGCCAGGCACTGCGCTGATTACTCTACAAATCCTGGCAACCACCCTGGGAGGTAGATGCCATTACGTACAGTTGAGGAAACTGAGGCAAACAGACGTTTAGTGACTTGCCTAAAATCACAGAGCTGAGTATCGGAGGCAGGATTTGAACTCAGGCCTTCCTGACTTCAGACCTATAAATCCAAGTTGACTGGAAACTTTGAGCTGACTGAGGATGCCACATTCAGATGCTCTGCCTTCTCCAGAAACTCAGACTGAAACCCACCCCTGGCTTTTTAGAATGCAGTGAGTGACTTCGAACATTAGGCTCTAGGCTGGTGTCGCAGTGGTTAGAACCCTGGGCTTGGAATTGGGGAGTCTCATCTTCCTGAGTTCAAATCTGGCTTCAGACTCTTAGTGGCTGTGTGACCCTGGGCAAGTCACTTACCTTGAGTTTCGTCATCTGTAGAATGAGCTGGAGAAGCGAATGGCCAACCCCTCCAGTGTCTCTGCCCAGAAAACCCCAAAAGGGTCATGAAGAGTCACAGACTGCCGAAGCGACTCAACAACAACAAAGGCAGTGCGATAGGAAGGGCGCTCGCTTGTCAGAAGCCATGAGCTGTGTGCCCACCTCTGCCCTGCTTCTCTGCAGGATGAGAAGTCACGCAATGGCACTGAGCTGCAGGTTCTTCACCTGTAAGATGGGGAAGCTGGACCCGACGGCATCCAAGGTCCCTTCCAAAGAGGATTCTGCCAAGAGCGTACTTTGTTCTAGGGAAGGGGTTTCATGGAATCGTAGCTGCGGAGACAGAAGGGACGTCTGAGGACCCCGTGCACACTTTCTGGCCATAATTAATGAATACTAAGACAGAGCAGGAGCCCAGGCCGTTGAGCTGAAAAGCAGAGATTCCAGATGGAGAGCACATCCAGACTCTGCCACCTGCTCTGTGTGGGACCTTGGGAAGTCCATCACCTCCAGGGCCTTCCTTTGCTCTCAGTAAAGTGAAGGGGCTGGGTCAGGAAGCCTCTGAAATCCCTGGCTGCCCTCTGGCAGATCACCGTGCTTCTCAGCTTGCCCTCCACCCCTCCAAAAGAAGGGTATTGGACTGGATGATTCACCCAAGTCCAAGATCCTAGAATCTCCCAGGCCTCAGTTTATCCATCCATAAAATGGAAGGGTATTGTGAGATGATCTCTGAAGTCCATCATCTCTGAATCTTCAATTCTTTGACCCCCACGTTCCCCTCTCGCTTTATGCCGATGTGCCTGTGCTCTCTTGCATCCCTCCTTTCCATCGGGTGGGATCGGCTTCTTCTCTTCCCTGTCATTCTTGAAGTCAGCTCGGTGGGACTCCTGGGCTATAGCTTTAAAGCTCCCCTCCCTGACTCCCTAGGAATAATAATATTAATACAAGGCTCTGTAACAAGTGGTATTTCTGTGCATGCGTGAGAGGCATTGATTTATACAGTTCTCCCCAGCGACAGTTTGCCAGCAATATTAAAAGCAAGAGGGGAATTTTGGAAAATATTCAGGATTAAAATTAACTGGCCCCCATCCAGTACCTTTTTATGAGGGGATGAAGGGATGTCTCTTCCACAGCTAAGCTAATACCAGATTGTCATATTGCCCAAAAATACAAATATCTTGGAAGATCCTTTGCTCTGAACCAGCTACAAGGAGTTAGTTTGAAACCACTCCTCCCTCCTTTTTTTCCTTTAACAGGGCTTTGGTAGGTCTTTTAAAAATGAGTTTAATATGTGAAGCAAACAGCAAGATTTCTGTTTGTTTGTTTGTTTGTTTAGAAGGTTTAATGAATGATAGTTTAGAATGTTATTTCAGGTTTATATAGACAGAAGGGAGATTGGTTTTGAATCCTAGGGCCTAGATTTGAATCCCATCTTGGACCCTTAGAGCCCATTTGACCCTTGTCAAGTCAACCTCTCTGGGCCTCAAACTTTCTTATCTCTAAAATAGCATTGGATTAGGTAACCTTTGAGGTCCCCTCCGTTTCTGGATCCCAGGAGTCCATTCTTCTCCCAGTCACTGTGAGAACACAAGGAATAGGCTGGCATGCATGGGCAGGGTCGAAGAGTGAAGAGCACGCCTTCATTTGAACACAGACACTTCATGCTTACCCAGATGAATGGGGGTGGGGGCTGGGGGGTTGGGGTCTGTTGTCTGACTGGCTTTAATAACCAGTGCCTGCCAGCTGCAGTTGCAATTCCTTGGTCTCCCAAAGGGGAAGAGCTTTTGGAATAGGCTTTGAACAGTGCAGAAGAGATCATAAAAGTGGATTGCATTCTGGAACTGTTGGCTTCACCACTCCCATCCCCCATGCCTCACAAAAGCCCAAATTGAAAAGAAACAAAAATTTCCTTTTATGTGCGTGCTGAGCCTCTGAAGCCCTCGTGCTATGTCTTCCCTGGAAGCACACTCACATGCGTGCACACATGTGCACATGCACACCCATGTCTGGTGTTATCAGTCTTACTCTGCCTCATGCAGCCATTTGCTTTTACAAAGGAAGTCCAGAGAACAAGATTGAAAACAAAAGTCACACCCTTTGGTCCTGCTTGGCATGCCTAGCCTTTGCCTTTGCCATCACTGTTGTTTGCTTAGTGCTTGAAGACAGGGCTTTGGTTCTGCCCTCCGAGAGCACAGGATGGAGCACCCAGGTACACGTGGCGCCCTGCTTCCCTCCTCCAGCTGTCACCAGCTGTACAGTTTGGGATGGAGAGGAAGGACACCTAATCCATGCACTTTGCATATGTGTGCTTCAGCAGTGAGTGGGCTGAGTGTGGCTGGGAGCCTTGGGATCAGACTCAGAGTCCTGGCTCTGGTCCTTCCCCAACTGTGGGCAAGTCTCTCTCCACAAAATGGAGACAACCAGCCTTGTTTGCGTGTGTGTGCTCCAAATGAGCAGTAGCATTAGCCTCAGAGAGGAGCAGAATCAGAGATGGAGGAAACCCAGACGGCAGCGCTAAGATTCTCCTTCGGACCTCCAGGAAGGAGTATCGATCTTCCTATGCCCTCCGGCATCTCATGTGCTTTCCGACTGTCATAATTAGCAGAAAGTTTTCCTTACATCTCACTGAAATGCACCTCTCTGAAAATCCTCCCACTTGCTTTTAGCTCTTCTCTGGCTTCTGTATGATAGTTCCTCAGATACTGGAAGACAGTCGTCTTGTCACCCCTAAGTCTTCTCTTCTCCTGCCTAAACCTTCCCTGTTCCTTTGATAGATCATCCAGAAGCAGTGGTTTCCATGGAATGAACCCCAAATGCTACAAATCAGCTAGTCAGCCAACAAGCATTTACTAAGCATCTACTATGTGCCAGGCATTGTGCTAAGAGCTGGGGATGAAAAAAGTAGGCAGCTGGGTGGTGTAGTGGATAGAGCCATGGACTTGGACTTAGGAAGATTTGATTCAAATTCAACCTCAGACACTGAATTACCTATGAGACCCTGGGTAAGTCACCTAGGCTTTCTCAGCCTCAGTTCCTCACCTGTAAAATTAGGATAATAATCGCTCCTACCACACAGGGCTGTTGCAAGGATCCAGTGAGATAATACATGTAAATAATTTTGTGAACCTTAAATACTACGTAAATGCTAGGCACTGTTGCTAGTGTGGTTGTTAATAATAATAGTGATAAATAAAACCAGTCCAGGTCCTCAAGGAGCTTACAGCCTTATGGAGGAGAGAACACATAACAAGACTTAGATGGAATAAATGGGCGATAATCTCAAGGGGGCGGTGCTAAGTTTAAGGAGGACTGGGAAAGGCTTTTTTGCATATTTTGTCGTTTCAGTTGTGCCTGCCTCTTTATGACCCCACTTGGGGTTTTCTTGGCAAAAATCCTTGAGTGGTTTGCCGTCTCCTCCAGCTCATTTTACAGATAAGGAAACTAAGGCAAACAGGGTTAAATGACTTGCCCAAGGGCAGCCAGGTGGCGCAGTGAGTGGAGCACTGGCCCTGGAGTCAGGAGGACCAGCCTCAGACACTTGACACACTAACTAGCTGTGTAACCTTGGGCAAGTCACTTAACCCCAATTGCCCTGCCTTCCCCCCTCCAAAATAAAAATAAAGATGGCTCCCTGAGACAAGTGTTTCTCTATAAAAACAATGGCTTGCCCAGGGTGACACAGCTAGTAAGTGTCAGAGGCTGGATTTGAACTTATGAACTCTTTCTGACTCCAGTCCCAGAACTCTATTCACTGCTGAGACCTGAAGGAAGTCAGAGGCAGAGATGGGGAAGGAGAGAGGCATGGGGAAAAGTGCAAATGCTCGGAGGTAGGAGACAGAATTCCATGTGCAAGCAATAGCAAGGGGCCATTGTCACTGGAGCCCAGAGTCCTATCTATGGAGGGGGGAGCAAGGTATTAGAGGACAGGAAAGGGAGGAAGGATTCGGATTCTGAACGTCTCTAGAAGTCAAACAGGACTGTTTGTTTGATCCTGAAGGCAATGGAGTGCCACTAAAGTTTATTGAATGAGTAGTAGTGTCATGGTCAAACCTTTTAAGAAGATCCAATCTGGCAGATGTGAGGAGGAGGCCCCATAGTGGGGAGAGACTTAAGCAGGGAAGCCCACTAACAGGCTCCTGAACTAGTCCAGGTAGGAGGTGATGAAAGCCTGCACAGAGGTTGTGGCAGCATCAGAGGAGGGAGGAGAGGCTGTAGGAGAAATCTTACACAGGTTAAGTCCATAAGCCATGGCATCTATTGGACTTGGTAGTGAGAGTGAGGATTCAGGTGAGGATGACATCTGGGCTGCGGGACTCAAGGACTAGGGCTCTTGATAGTACAAAGAAAGTGAAGAAGAGGGGAGTATGAGAGGGGAAAGCTGATGAGTATGACATGGCCAAGGAGGCAAGTGGAGGTGTGGGACTGGAGGTCAGGAGAAAAGCTAGGGCTGGACAAATGGATGTGATCTGCATGGAGATGATCATTGAATCCAGGGGAGCTAGGTGGATTACCATGCCAGGTAGTATGGACAGAGAAGAGAAGAGAAGAGAAGAGAGGAGAGGAGAGGAAAGGAGAGGAGAGGAGAGGAGAGGAGAGGAGAGGAGAGGAGAGGAGAGGAGAGGAGAGGAGAGGAGAGGAGAGGAGGGACCAGGCAAGAGTCTCAACCATCTACATTCTTAGGCTTCTCTTTGTCAACATTTTGATTTATGTTCTTGAAAACACATTCTTTGCTATGGCTTATAGCCATCATAAGTCATCACCAACTGCTTTCTCTTTCCCAGTAGGATGATCATAGATTCATTCATTTACTATGACTATGTCCAAAGCTGCCTGAGGCCAGAGTCAGCCGAAATGGCTTCTGTTATCCTTGACCAACATGGCAGCCTTACTAATGGTGGAATTGATGGGTGTATATGAGGGTGGATGTGAAGATGGCTTGTGTCCTTGGCAGAAGAAGCATCTCCATTAGGCATGTGAGTATATCTGACCCTGCTTCTGCTCTCCTGTAGGTATGGGGCAGATGTGGACGTCAACCACTACCTGGCTCCTGGGATGCCTCCCCCTTCTTCCCGACGCCTCACTTCCCTCGTGGTCTGTCCGTTGTACATCAGCGCAGCCTACCACAACCTCCAGTGCTTCAAGCTGCTTCTTCAAGCTGGAGCCAACCCTGATTTCAACTGCCACGGCCCTGTCAATGTCCAGGGCTTCTGCAGGGGCTCTCCTGTCTGTGTCATGGATGCCGTTCTGCGTCATGGCTGCGAGGCTGCATTTGTTAGCCTGCTGGTCGACTTTGGTGCCAACCTGAATCTGGTGAAGTGGGAAGCCTTGAATGCTGAGTCAAGAGGAAGAGTGAAAGTGAACCCAGAGGCTTTGCAGGTTTTCAAAGAAGCCAGGAGTAAGTACAATGAGCTTAAGACCCTACTGTTGCCTTTATGTCCATTCATTTGTTGAGCACCTACAGTGTGCATACTGTGCCAGGTGCTGGGATAAAAAATATATGAAGCACACAGACCCTGTCCTCGAGGGGTTACAATCTACTGGTTGGGGAATGGAAGACAGGGGGAGGAGATATTTACATGTAGCTATGATAAGAAGTTAGGTAAGATAAATCGATTCAATCCAACAAGTGTCTGCTGTATATACTGAGCACTGCGCTGGGTCAGATCAATGCAACGCAACATCCCAGGTAAGGAACAAGGACAGATTTGAGGAGGGGGATACTAGGGAAGGAAAGGCAGGATGCTAGCAGACATAGGGGCAGGGGCAAAGTTCATTTCAAGTACAGTGGAGGGCATGAACAAAGCTACAGAGAAGGAGGAAAGTAGGAGGAGAATGGGAAATAGAAAGTCACCCAATTTGGCTGGAATATAGAGTGCATGAGGAGGAGAAATGGGAGAGGCTAGAAAAGGAGACACATAGTTAGAGCATCCCCTTGCCCCATACATTCAGGCATCTGTCTCTGACCCTGGAGCCCTGGGCTTCTCATTGCCCAGAGTGCATCATATAGAACTGTCCCAGTAGCCAACACATTACTGCTCCGTACCTATCTTCATGACAATCCATGCAGCCTGTGAGCCCCAAACTTGACCTCTAAACAGTAATTGAATGAATAGCAATTTTCTGGAAAAGATGGCTCCACTCACCACTTTTGTGACTTCCCATATCAAAATGCCAAAATTCTGTGGCTCTACCTCCTCGGCCATGGTGTTCTCTCCTGCTAACAAATGGGATCCAGGCTCTGTGGAGGAGCTTATATTCTTTTGTTAGCATGGATGCGTTTGTCCCACTAAATAAAGACAAAACCCATCCAACATTATACAAGTAAGCTTTAGTGCTCTTTAGTGCTTTTAATGTGGTCATGCACATTAGTCTCTGGGGTGATCCAGAATGGCTGTGGGGAGGGGGTGGTCCTGAGCTGTGCTTTGGAGGATGCCAAGAATTCTATGAATAGAGCTGAGGAGGGGGTGCTTTCCAAGCATGGGGGGACAATTTGTGCAAAAGCTCAGAGGTGGGAGATGGATGTCATGTCTTGAACTCCAAAGACCTCTTTCTGCTCCAGTCTTTAGCTGTGTATGACCATACTTATGCATCAGATGCCACCATCTTTAGAAGTGAGCCTCCTTCCAACATCTGGACCTTTGGAATTCCTTTCTGACTCCAGCTCTTTCCCTCATACCCAATCCATCTTCTGTCCTCATCGGAACCTCTGGTTTCTCGGCTCATCACCATTCTTCCAATCTCTCTCTCCTCTATGATTTCTCTTGCTTTCGTTGCTTTCCTTGGTGACATAGCAAACCAGCTCTTCTGTCTCTCTAGCTAGGACTGCCCAAGCATCCTTTCCCCTGCTCTCTTAACACCATTCTTGGCCTGTGGGGGACACATCACCCACCCATAACACCCACTAACTCATTCCTTTGCTCTTGCTCTGGGTTGTGTAGGCATTCAAAAAAAGCCCTCACACAACTTCTCTAACTTTGCTCCAGATTTGGTAATTAGCTTCAGCTACTCCTAGTCTGTTTTTGTTGACTCCCTCTGACCCCTCTTCTTTTCTGTACCCTGTCCTCCTTTCTCTATATCTCTAAGCCACCCAAATTCCAATACTCATCATTGAGAAGACTAAGGCTACCCAACATGGGCTCTCTCCACTCTCTTCCTCCAGTCCTAAAGTGATTGCAGCAACTTCTACTCATCTTCCTTCTTCCCTCTGGTCACAGAAGAAGAGTTAAGTTAGTATTAGTCCTCTCCAGGGAAAATTTCTCTCTACCCCCTCCTTGAGGACATTCTCTCCACCCTCCTCAAGGACCCAGCTTTGGCAATCATACCCTCTCTCTCACTCATCTGCCACCTTTCTATCGGGTCAGTTCCTACTCATCCTTTCAAGACTAACTCAGACTCCATCTTCCTTTTGAAGCCTTCCTTGATCCATTAGCAGATAACAGCCTTTGCACCCAGGCCTTACTAGCATGGATTCCCCAGTTTATAGGTACTCTTTTCCTGTAATTTTCCATATGATGGTCATTTGGGTCAAGGGCTTTGCAGCTGGAAGGGTCCAGAAAGACCTTCTGGCTCAAACCCCTCATCTCACAGATGAGGAAACAGAGGTTCGGGGGCATCTAGTGATTTGCTCAAGGTTATACAGGTCATAAGTCCAGAGCCAGATCTCAAGTCAGGTCCCCTGATCCCAAATCCAAGACTCTTTGCTGAATCATCTTGTTCCATGAGAGCAGGGCTATGTCTTCTCTAAACTTTGAGTCCCTCTGGTATCTAGTAGCAATAACAATGATAAATGTAGTAAATGTTTATGAATAAATAATAAAATAAAAATTTTTACTGAATGAATGCTCTATAGAGGACCTTAAATGCCAGGACTGGCATTATAAAATTGAACATGGATGCAACAAATAAGATTTTCTCTATAAGACAACACTGAGCAAAGCCACATTGGAAATTGAAAAGAAATGCATTCTTTGTTGGGCACAGGACTCTTCTGCTGAAGTCTCCATGAGGCCTTTTCACTTCTAGGCCTTAGTATTGAGAAGACAGGGAAGGTATGCTTGCCACAGTTTCCCCACTTTCTGGTGAAGTCCACTTATTCAGTTACTTTTCTTTGTCCCCCAAATCTAAACCATTCTATGGAAATAATCTCCTTCAGCAAAACATGTCTGTTTTTCTAATTTATTTTTAAATTAGTTAATTTTTTTTTCAGTTCCAGACTCTCTCCCTCCCTCCAAACCTTTCCCCACCCTGATTTATTATTTTTAAAAGACCATTCTGAACAGCTCTGCATGGAAGCCTTCCTTCTTTGCAGCTCCTTTGTTTAGAGATATGTGAGAAATGTTCCTGGGTTGGGCGTGTTGACCTTTGCAGTAGTTAGGACCAGTGCTCTTCTTCAGGTAAATAAGGTTTCTGGGCTGACTCTAGAGGCCTTCAATCTATATGTGTTTGTGCTTCAGTTACTCCATGATGGATTCTCCTTTGCCCAGGCTAACAGGGCTGTAACCCCTCAGCCAAGTGGAGGCCATTAATTCCGACTTAATGGCTGGTCCTTCCCTTGGAAATGCTTGGGTTTTGGGTGAGCCCAAGGTTATTATGTTCATTTGCAAGGCAGCAAGTGTGTTTCTTGACAAATATTCTGCAGGTCTGGTTAGCTCTTTTAGATTCCCACCTTGCTTCCCCTCCCACTCGGGTCGTTTTGTGGAATAAGAACCAAATCTCCTCATCATTTCCTCCTAGGTAGTAGAACATAGGCCACCCTGTAGAAATGGAATTTGTCTCCTTGGGGATGATGGCAGATGTGGGGTGGGTGTTGGATCATCTCTGTGAGTGACTGATGCCTACAAGTGAAGTGGATCCAGATGGTCCCGGAGTAAGGAGGAGGAAACTGAGGCACAGAGAGCTGAGACTGACAGCAGGGGGCCTCACGTCTCCTTGACCAAGACACAAAGTTGTCCTATGACCACTGGTGACTTCCTTTGTTTCCATTTTGCTACAACCCTAATGATAATGAGAATAATGCCACATACTCCGAAGTTCTGTGACCTTCCCAGCATCGGTTTTGCCTCCTTTGACAGAGATTGCAGCTTCCAACCCCACTCCTACCTCATAGCTTTGTCCGTGGCCTTCTAAGATCTGTGTTGTGGAAGAACTCATCCTGGAGCGCCCTCTTGCTGAACTTGGTGAGGCCGGCCCTTGGACAACAGAGCGGAGGATCTAGATCGCTGGGCCTTTGCTTGAAGCCTTCCTGGCTTGGCCAGGCCTTCCAGAATGTGCATCTCTTTGATGCAGCCTTTCTTCTAGTCCATGATGAGGGACTGGAGGTTGACTTCAATAATAATGATAATAATAATAATAATAATCATATTTCATGCATTACGTGAATTATCTCATATTATCCTAATAACAGCCCCCGGGAGGTGGCTGCTATTACAGTCTTCATTTTATAGATGCGGAACTGAGGCAAACGGGATTAAGTGACTTGCCCAAGCTCACACAACTACCAAGTGTCTGAAGCTGGATTTGAACTCAGGTCTCCTGCTCTCTGGCTGCTACCATAACCCGTTGTACTTTAGCGCTGTAACAATAACAACAATCTTCTCCAACAGCGTGTTCACCAGGAAGCCTTGGAGAAATCGCTATCTTCCCGGTGCCTGCACACAGTAGGTGCTTAATAAATACTTGTTGATGGGTTGATTGAGTCATGAATGTTTGTTTGTCAAAATAAAGGGACTCAGGATGGTGATGCATGATCATGTCATTACCAGCAGAAATTACAAAGGAGCTCATTATCTTTGCGTGGGCCAGACTCATCAATCGCTGCAGATGGTGCAATAAAGCGGGGGGACCACCAAGGTAGCGTAGGAGGTCACAGCATTCCTCATCTCCCGAATACCCAGAAAACGTGGTCCAATTGCTAGAATTAGACACTTTGTAAACTAACAGACAACAGATCTCCAAATAGCCTTAAGAATTCAGTAAATAAATAACCCAACTGAAACTAGAGGATCGTGACCATTAGAATTGCTGCTCACAGCTGCTCAGGTGGGACCTTGGGCCAGAAAAACTAGGAGCAGCGTTTTTGATAGATGTCATCACACTGAAGACTCCTAATTTCCCTTTTTCCTTTAAAATTCCATTTTATTTTATTTTCCATTCAAAATTCTCTCCCGCCCTCTTCCCCTCCTCCGACCCACCCACTGAGAAGCAAGAAAAACAAAGCCCATTGCAGAAACTTATAGTCATGCTGAACAATTCTTACATTACCCTTGTTTGGAAGAAAGAAAGAAAGGGAGAGGGAGAGAGAGAGAGAGACTGTGAAGAAATGTTTCATAACTTTGGTTAAAAAAAGAAAGAAAGAAAGAAAGAAAGAAAGAAAGGAAAAAAAGAAAGAAAGAAAAAGAGTGGAAGGAAGAGAAAGGAAGGAAGAAGGAAAGAAAGAGAAAAGAAAAGAAGTAGGGAGGCAAGGGGAAGAAAAAGCACCCTCTATGCTTCAGACTGAACTCTGAACCCTTCAGTGCTCTCTTGGGCGGTGGTTAGCATACTTCTTCACATATCCTTTGGAACTGTGGTTGGTCGTGGCATTGTTCAGAGCTCTTCAGTCTTCCAAAGGTTTTCCAATTTAATTTCCTACTCAGAATGAAAAAAATTTCAAAATAATAGAGACCTAGTAAAAGAACTAGGGCCCTGTGGAAACAGGCCTGGTCCCTGGGTCCTCCCTGCTGCCTTATCTCCTGCAGTTGTCCCAAAGATGCTTTCAGGAGCCTCTGACTTCATATTCTTGTTCCATTCTGAATAGTTGTCTTCTCCCCTCAGCCATAGTTCAGAGAACAGCATATAAAAGAATACTAACAGACTAAAGATTGGTCCTCAAACCATTTTATCTGAACTGCATTAAAAAAAGATTAATGATAATAAAATAATCATTACTCATCAGTATTATTATTAATAATAACAAGTTATTGTTAAAATCAAATGTGTATATTAATATATTATATATACATGTTAATTTTGAGAAGCAGCTTGGCACGGTGGCTAGAACATTTAACTTGTAGTCAGTAAGACTCAGGCAGTTAGGTGGTGCTGTTAGGTGGTGATAGAGTACTGGGTCTGAAGTCAGAAAGACTTATCTTCCAGAGTTCAAATCTGGCTTCAGATACTTCCTAGCTATGTGACCTTGGGCAAGTCACTTAACCCTGTTTGCCTCCATTTCCTCTTCTGCAAAATAAGCTGGAGAAGGAAATGGCAAACCATTCCAGAATCTTTGCCACAAAAACCCCACATGGAGTCACAAAGAGTCAGATATGACTGAAAATGACTGGCCAACAATGGTAAGACTTGGGTTCAAGGGCCATCTCTGCCATTTCCTAATTGTAAGACTCTGGAACATTCACTGCCCACTCTTGAGGGCCAGGTTGCAGTCTGTGTTCAGGGATGCTGATAACTAGAATTAGGGTTAGGAACACAGTGAGAGTAATAGAAAACAGAATAATAAAAGCACCGTCCAAGGGAGGAGAAGGTAATCACAGCTAGGAAATTCCAAAGCTTGGGGAGATGGGATGAAGATTTTGTTCCATAGCCAGATTTAAACCTGAAGTAGCAAATAAAGGATTCCAATCATATCTTTTCTTTTCCTTTGACCAGCCCAGTGGCTCAGCCCATCAACAAGCATTTATTAAGTACTTACTGTGTGCCAGGCACTGTGATAAGTACTCAGGATACAAATAAAAGGCAAAAAAATGTCCATGCCACCAAGGAACTCACATTCTAATGGGAAGACAGTACATCTCACTTTGATTCTTCCCAGGAAGCTCCCCAAGGCAGGACTGTGTCTCTGAGAGCTGAGAGGTGAGGGCTGCTCAATGCCTGGATTCCATCTCATGGGAGATGGTGAAATTGAGTGACTTTTTTCTCTTTCCTTTTTCTCCTCTCTAGGTGTCCCCAGGACCTTGCTGTGCCTGTGCCGGGTGTCTGTGAGGAGGGCCCTCGGCAAGTGTCGGCTGTACCTTATACCTTCTCTCCCCCTCCCTGACTCCATCAAACAGTTTTTACTTTATGAGCAGAGTTAAGATGCAGGGCATGATTAATTGGATGCTTTTCAAGGAGGAAAGCAGGTGATCTAAAGAACCAAATTGGTGTCTATTCATTACTGTCCATCTCACACCCTGAACTGTTAAGGAATGTCCCAAGTATCTGTTGGTAAAGAGATTGCCTTGGTTATTACTGATGTTAACCAGCTCTGGTGCTTTTGTCAATATGCTGTATTTTGTGAAGGATCTCTCAACTGACTTTGATCTAGCCTTGGCTTATTTTCAATGGTGGGGCTATTGCAATGTTTTCTTTTCCCTTGATATCCCTGTGTGGAATTTTCATAGCTGAGATGTTATAATACCTGCGAATAATCAGAATGGGGATGGAATGTGTTTCCAGGGTATAGGTCAGCTTCCAGAGGTCAGCTAATGTCTCCGTAAGGATAGTGTAATTAGCGACCTCATGGTGTATATGCTTCTGTATAAATATTTATATTTCTAAAGTGAAATATTTACTTCAATATCTGATGGATGCAAATAATTAATTTTGGGAAAATACATTTAACCAAAGGTAAATATTAGTCAACAAGCATTTATTAAATACCTACTATGGGCCAGGCACTGTGTTAAATGTTGAGAATACAAAGAAAGACAAAAACATTGTCTTTGCCCTCAAGACACTTATATTCTGATGAGGGAGGTAACATAAAGCTTAAGACATGTAGGATATAGGCAGAATAGGTCAAAGGTCATCTTAGAGGGGAAGAACAGGCAAAAACAGGGCCTATTGATATTCATTGTCCTCTATTAAGAGATTAGCTGGCATTTAGTATTTAGAGGTGTGATATATCACAAATTCAAAGAATCTGGGAGTTGTCAAGAACCTCAGTGGTCATCTTGTGGGTCATCCAACCCATACCTGACAGTATAACATTCTCAACCAGTATGGATATTTGTCTTCTCACATAGTCATCTATACACACACTGGAATTGCTTATAATCGCAGGCAAGGATGTCATGGCCCAGATTAGGAGACAAAGATCCAGAAAAAGGAAGATGGTATTTTCTTTAAACTCAGCCCTACTCAGATCCGATACGGAATACTGGGTTCAGTTCTTGGGGAAATATTTTAAAAACAAGATGGATTGAGTGGGGAATACTCAAAGGAGGGCAACCAAGATGGAAGGGGCATGGATTCCATGCCATTTGACAACTATTTTAAGGAATTGGGGATGTTCAGCTGGAAAAGGAAGCCTTAGGGAGGACATGGAAATGGTCTTCAAGTATTTGAACAGCTACCACATGGAAGAAACAACGGACCTGTCCTCTTTGTCCAAACCAGGTGGTAGCTGAAGAGGTGAATTTATGGGAAACTTTGTAAGAATGCATCTGTTGCAATGTGGAAGGGAGAGAGTTTCCTCTCATCTGGGGTCTTCACACAGTGTCCCAATGGCCATGTTGGTTGGTGTTTTAAATGGCTTTCCTTTTCAAATGGGGGTTGGATCAGACAGTGTCTCTAGCCCCTTCTCACTTTGACACTTTTTCCTTCTTCATTCCTTCTCTTCCTTCTTTATTGAGTCAGATTAACTAATTCTCTTTAGTCACTTCTTGTGTCCTTTCAAAGACCCTTCCTCAACTGCATTTGTGTCAGGTTAAACCTTGACCTCGGTCTCCCCTGAATCCACACGTGGAGTAATTGCAATCATTGAAATATCAGTCCAAGTGTGAGAGCCTAGAGTGTCTCCCAGTTTCTCCACTTTCCATCCCCTAGATGAAGCAGTCTTCAAAAGAAGATGGGTCAGTTTCAGAAGCTATAACAAAACAAATGAACCAATATTTAGTTATTTATTAAGCACCTGCTGCATACAAGGCATTGTGCTAAGTATTAGGAATATAGAGACACCAAAGTGAAACAATGCCTGCCCTCTAGGACTTTACATTATGTACCAGTCTACAGGCGGAAGAAGTGTTATACCAACAGCGTTCACTGCCATCACGTACAAGACAGTCAAGGGATAAGCTTTGATTAATCACCTGCTGTGTGTCAGTGTTCAGGATGCAAAGGCAAAAATGAGAGTCCTTGTTCTCAAGGAGCACACATTCTGTTGGGGGATGGGGGTGGGGGAGATAAAAGGTTTAATGCTCTGTTGCAAAAACACCAAACACACACTTGGTCATTTCAGCCAGATGCGTGGGTACTTCTGAATGCCTAGATGTTTGGTGCTAGACACACAACCCTTCCGGAGAATTGATTGCATTTGCTTTTTGGCTCTGACATCTTGGTGCCCCCAGAGACAAGCTCACAGTATTCCCATGGCTCTAAAGCTGGCCGGGACCTCTGAGGTCTTCTACAAGGGCCAGGGGGGAAACTGAGACTGAGACCGAGAGGGGAGAAGAGAGTTGTCCAGAGTCACACAGTATCACGATAATGACATAGTACTTTCCGATACAAAGCACTTTATAATATATACATTAGTCCACATGATTATCACATCAGCCCACTGAGGTATAGAGATGGTACAGGGGGCACTTATGCTTCACATATGAGGAAATTGAAGTTCAGAGAACATAAGTGACCTGTTTAAGGTCACAGAAGAAGCAAGTATCAGGGCAGGATTTGAATACAAGCCTTTCTCACTGTGAATCCCAAACTCAAGTGTCGTACTCTTTTGGGTTTATTGATGATAATTCAGAGATGGCCTGGCTACTTAGCCTCAGAGGTCCTTTCCAGCTTTGAGATCCTGTGATTTTCTGGCCTCCATTGCTATCCATGCATTCTCAGGTGTCCTCCTTTCCTTGGGCACCTTTGAATCTCTGAGGCTGGGACTTCTCAGCACGAAAGCAAATGGTGATTTATTCAATCAATCCAATGAGAGGGAAAAAACCAGTCAAGCCAATTATTTGATTGAATTGGTCAGTCCAGCCGCGTATATGTAAAACTGAAATTAAGTCCGAGCTTGTTGGCCAAAAGTCACAGGACCTCCCTGTACACAGCGTCTTCTTCTGACCCTGATATCTATGATCCTACCTTGGGATTAGCTCAATTCCATCAACAATTATTAAGCACCTCTGATACGTGTACCAGGAAGTCACCTTCAGAGGAGCATAGGATGCTTGAGAGTAGGGGCTGGACCCAGCACGAGAACATGGCTAAGAAGCGCAGCAGTCTTTCCTCTAGACCCCGTTCTTCTCTGCTGACCTTCTCTTCTAGGTTACTTTGTCTTGACTTTGTCTCGATTTTGTCTTAGTTATCTGTGCCCTTATTTCATTGTTTCTGTTTCTCCCTAGTGAAATGTAAACTCCTCAAAGACGGGAGCTTTTTTTTTGTCTCGGTTTCTCTGTTGCCTAGCACTATGCCCAGCATACAGTAGGTGATTAATAAATATCTGCCCAATAAATGATTGGATTTTCAGCAAGGACTCAGGAAGAAGAGAAAGATTCAATCCAACTGAACTCGTGTAAAAGCAAGATACAGAGAGCAAATTTGGAGGTGGGTCAGGGCCATGGCTAGCTCATTACCAGGTTCCTAAGTTTAATTTCTGGGTTCTCAAGCAAAGTGTTGTGAGGGGCCCTTCTCCTAGCCTAGTCCCTTGTTACACATCTCGGGCCCCAATTCACCTCCGGTTTTCCATAGATTTCTGATTTTCCCATTGAATGAAATGTGAAGCAGGCAAAGCTCTGTGCTCTCCCATCCCAGGCTGTGCAAATAAACTGGAAACCATTAAAAATTTGCTGGTAGACCCACATCCTCTTGTTTGTCATGACTGTGAATGATAGTTTCTCATGTGGAGGGAGAGAGATTGAAGAGGCCCGAGAGAAGCCTGAGTGAACTGGCCACATGTTAGAGATCCAGGAGAGACCAGGCCTGGAGTGCCTGAATTGGCTCAGCTGGACCACTGACCAATCAGCTTGAAGGGGAGCTGGAGACCTTCCTTAGCACATGCTTACGATGGGCATTAGAAATGTACTGGGCAATGACGGGGGTGCTAGGAATCCAGGTTTTGGAAACTCAGGGTTTCACTGTGGCTAACTGATAAAAGGGGGCACAGTCAGCTTCTTTTTATTATGTAATTGTGTAGTGGTTAGGGAGCCAGCCCCAAAGTCAGGAATTCCTAGATTTGGTTCCTATCTCTTAGATACAGGGCTGGGAGACCCTGGGCAAGTCTCCTAACCTGTCTGTGCTCTATGTATCCCTCCAAGACTAGAAGTTGTAGAAGAAGTACCAGCCTGCATTGATAAAGGAAGTCTCCTTGTGTAGGAACCCCTAGACCATTGGGACCAGAGGTCTGGCCCTGGGCTCTGTCCTTGTATTGACTTTGGTCTGCACCTGTGGTTTCATTGATGTGTGGATACCCCTCCCCTGACACAGATTAGCCACTCATCTGGACCTATGGTCCAAGAGACTAGCCTGGGGCATTGAGATGAAGGAACTTGTCTAGGGTCATTTACTCAGTAGTCAGAGGGAGGATGGGGATGGAAGGCTGGTTCTCTGTTCACAACATCAGATTCAATTTACTTCTCTTTCCCCAAATTCATTCATTCATATTCTTTCAACAATTTTTTTATTAAAACCCACCAATTCTCAAACCCAAGGGCCCCACAAGCATAGATGGTGGGGTCCCTGGCTTCAGGCTATTTGAATTTTATAGAAGGTTCCAGGCTTTGGGTGGCCAGCAGTCCAGCACCCCCTGCTCGCTTGGGAGCGATTTACACCTCATTACCTGTTTGGACATTTGGGAAATTTAATTAAAATTTTGACTTTTCAAAACTGTAGCCTTTTGTGAACCTGCCCAGACCCCAGTTATTTTCCAGGTCTATAATGATTGATGCCAGATATGGTCAGCTTCTGTGACTGAGTGAAATGCCAGCTTGTAAAGGTGTTTATTCCTTACAGATTGTAAGCTGACAAAATAAAAGGGTGATGGTGAGAGGGGGAGGAATGAAACATGAGTAGATGACATGGCCAAGGAATCGGAAGACAGAGACTCCAAACTAGAAGGGAACCCAGAGACTAACTGATCCATGCCAGACTCGAATAAGGGCCCCCTCTGCCACACTCCAGACTCTGATCCTGAATCCATGCTCTGCCAAGTGCAATCCCTGGGATCTTGGGAAAACCATGCTACCTTGTTGACACTCAGCTTTCTCGTCTGTGAAATGGGGATAACAATACTTATCATAAGATAAACGTGATGGTGTGTATGAGAATTCTTTGTGAACCAGAAATGGCGAGGTAGACGTCAGCTGCTGCTGTCAGTGGTGGTGCTGGTGCTGGTGTTAACCTTTTCTATGAGAGGATAATAGTGCCAGAAATAACTCATGTTTTTGAGGAAAACCGGGTGCCCAATTGTGCCTCGGTGGAGCCCAGACCGTGGAGTCTCTGTGGATGGAGCTTGCATGTTTCCATAGCATTGGAGGCTTTAGATCAGGGAGGTCCTTAGGGGGAAACCTGTCACTTTACAGATGAGAAACTGAAAGAGTACATGACTGACCCAAGGTCACACAGCCCTTGTGTCTCAAGGCTTGAACCTAGGTCTTTCTGACTGAGGCCAGATCTCTGTGACCCCATCTGACTTCCTCATGATTATTATTATTAATATCATTGAACCTCATAACAGCCCTAGGAGATGGGTGCTTTATTATCCCCCTTCTGCAGATCAGGAAACTGAGGCTTGGGGAGGCTTAGAACTTGCCCGTGGTTGCCTGGCTAGTCAGGGTCAAAGGAGGGTTGAATGCATGGCTCTGGTTTCCAAGTGCAGCCGTCGATCAGCCCTGTAAGATGCACTGCCCCAAGTTACTTGTGGAGAAGTATATAAATAGTCAAGGGAAGTGTAGACTGCCCCGACCATGTGATTTTTCCCAGATGGATCTCACCTAACACGTGCGGGTACCCAGTGTGGTCACTCTTCATCTCCTCGTCTTCTGATGGGGACCAGATCTTACAGATAAATAAAATGACCACCCTTTCAGCTGGTGATGGAGATCTCTGATGCTACTCCCCTTCTGTTAGACACAGGCCCTATCCTATGGAACGATAATCTCTCCTGGGAATGTGGCCTGAGCAGGAGGGCCTCCATCTTTGCATGTGACGCTCCTGAGGCAGAATCCTCTATATGGAGCTAGAGAGAGCTCAGAGGCCACCGAGCCCAACCATCTCATTTTTCAGAAAAGGAAACTGAGTTCTGTGCGTTGATGCTCATGCTGAGTTTATACTCCACACACTGGTATTGATAACTTGATTTGGACATCAGTACCATGCAGGTATCCCCAGCTGGGCCGAGAGATGATTTTTAGTGGTACTCTGGCTGGCACCAGGGTCTTAGGCCAAACTGCAAAGTTTGTAAAGTTTCTGAACTCCACACAGAACTAAGGTAGGGCATGTAGCACTTTACCCAGGGGTGCCAACATTTAGAACATACCACTGACATTTAATTCCTTTGGAAGGTAGAAACAACTGAGTTTGGGTTCACTTAGCAAGAATAATTAAGCTATTAACCAAGCAAGGTGGAGTCTCCTCCTTCTCGCTTCCAGGCTTGCTCTTGCTCTGCTCCATTCACTCCATCTGTTTTACCCCTGGGTGTCCTGGGGTCTCTGTCTATCTAGCACCTTAGTTCTTCTGTCTGAGGCCACCACATAAGGTTTCTCTTTCCACAACTGGATTTCTAAAAGATATTGATTGGGAAGCTATTAGGCCAGGGTTCATTTTATAATTCTTGTCTAGGTCCCAGTAATGGAGCTGTGACTTTGCCCCTGTCCCCATCTCCCCTCTAATGTCCGGCCCCAAATGCCAACTTCTGGTCAGCCAGAGATGACCCCCTCCCCCATATCTGCACTTCCCTGAGGTGCCCTGGTTTCCACCAGTAACCTTTCCTGGTCTCAAGCTCCCAGCATGGAGGGCAGCTGCCTAATTCAGATACCTCAATACAGTCCAATTCAGTGAGCATCTATGAAGTACTTACCATGTGTTAGTCACTACGCTAAGTTCTTGAAACACCAAGAAAAATTCTGCCAACCCTACCCTCAAAAGCAGGGATTATTTGACTTTTTGGGGGGAAGAAGGGGATCAAGGAGGCTTTCCAGAGAGGGGCAAGTGAGCTGAAGCCTGGAGGAAGTCAAAGATTCTCAGAGGCACAAGTAAATGAACAAGCATCTATTAAGCACATACTCTGTGCCACTGTGCTGGGCCCTGGGGATACGCTGACAAAAAGGCATCAGTGCCTGCCCTCAAGGAGCTTCTGTTCTATTGGGAAAATGTTGCATGTTCTCAGAGAAGTAAGTACAAGGTAAGGGCCAAAGATGTAGAGATGGAAAAGTTGTGTGACCTTCTCCTGAAGGTGATGGGGAGTGGGAGGGGAAGGGAAGCTCAGAATACCTTGGATTAGGAATTCTGGGAAGTGAAGTTCTTCTGTGTATGGCTTATTATTGCCTTCAAATAAATTTGCCACCTCTCTGCAATGTACAAGCCCCTTCCCTTCTATTAAGGGTCTGATCAGAGGGAATCTTAGGGGTGTGGCCTGTCAAAGTAAGATCGTGGGTGCCCTGATTTCAGGAAAGTGTGCTTAAACACATCTTCATTATATATCATTGTAATTCATTGTAACAAGTATTGCATCTGTGTGAACGCATACTCTGTACTCTCCTATTTGCGTAGCCCTCAGTGCTGGGTCTGCTGTGTTCCTCGGGCAAATGAGATAATCCCAAGATAAGACAATTGGCCAGAAGGAATGACCATTGGGTGAATGCCCCTTCATTCTGCTGATTAACCTGCATTTCCTGGGCCTTCATCCTCACTATTTCTTGTACCCAGTTCAGAAGGGCCAAGCTGACTGTGCTGTGTGCTAATGTGCTGTCACCTCAATAAAGGTTGTGTTTCCCTCACCATGGCTGCCAAAGTCCTCCTTTGTTGGGACCATTCAGGCAGAGAGTTGTGTTTATGATGATGCATGTGCTTGGTGAACACGTTTTAGCTAGAAAAGATTTACATCTGAGAAAGTTCTCGTTAAAAAGAAGGATTTTAACTTACTTCAACCTGATATGTGACTGAGATTATTTTGGGGGGAAATAAATAGTCTTCAGTTGGGTGTGGTGATAGACACATGTAATCCCAGCTATCTGGAGGCTCATGGATCATTTGGGCTGGGGAGTTCTGAATTCAATTAGGGTTACACCAAATGGGGGTCTGAGCTGAAGCTATGTGTGTATGGAGAGGGCCAGCAAGCTGCCTGAAGAGGGGTGAACCATTCCAGGGCAGAAAGAGCAGATCAAAGCTCCCGTGGTAGACAGTAGTAGCCCATGAGTGACCACTGCATTTCCAGTGAGCCGGGGAGACTCAGTCTCCAAAAACAAATAAATAAAGCACAACAGCAAAAACTTCAGTTTTTAGCTTGTAGAGATTTTTTTCCTAGGGCTAGATCGGGGGTTCATAACTTGGGGTCCATGAATAGATTTCATGGGGTATGTGAACTTAGATGAGAATAAGGCTACATCTTTATTTTCACCAGCCTTCAAATGAAATTTATTTAAAAATATTCTTCTTAGAGGACTCCACTGTCTTCATCAGACTGACTGCCAAAAGTTCAAGATGCAAAAAGATAAGTATTTCTCTGGTAGGTGATAGTAAAGAAAACTCTGTGGTTAAGCAGTATGATGTTAGCTGAATAAGAACATTTGGATGCTGAGAAATGCTGCTAAATGCTGGGCCTGTGGTCTGATGATGAATGTTGTAGTTTGCTCTGAGTGAGTTATCTGGAACTAATGATTCCCAACGTTAGGTCTGAAGGACTACATAGATCCCTTGTGGTGGTGGTGGGAGGAAGTGGACATTCTTCTGAAGGGACAGACATAGGATCACCACAGAGTTAACCACCTGCACAGTCCATATAGCTCACAGTAGCAGCAGCAGGTGCCAAGTTCCAGCAGGTCTGTTCTTCCATGTCTGGGTTTATATGTAGAATTAGTTGTAGAGCCAAAAAGGACGTTAGAGGCATTTTAGTCTCACTCCTTCATTTTGAGGATGGGAAAACTAAGCTGTGGCCTTTGTAGAGCCTTCAGCTGTGGGGACTCTCTGCTCCTATCCTATTCACTTCACACCTGAGGCAGAGAGGAGCTCTCCCCTCCAGGAGCCTTCATTCAGGAGTTCAGACAGAACTCCTCTTTGTTGAAGATTGGTCCAAGAACTCCTCTGAAGGATGCTTCCTCCTCTTGGGGCTATTGCACTGTTGTCACAGCATCTCCTCAGCCACTCTCTCTGACTTTCCCCTCTTCCCACCCCCACCCCCCAAATGCATACCTGCAAACTCTGAACCAGTGAGTTTGACTTTAATTCCTGGTGAAATTCTAGACCATATTATTAAAGGGATGGTTAGTTATAGAAGTGATGAGAGAATCCCAAAGGACCAGCCTGGCTCCATCAAGAATAGGTCATGCCAGACTAACGTCCTTACCTTTTGTGACCTAGGCTGCTAAAACAGGGAGATGCTAGAGAGATGGATCACCTGTGCTTTAGTAGCACCTTTGACAAAAATCTCTCATGCTCTTCTCATGGAAAAGATTATGATTCACAGGATGGATGATAGTCTCATAGGTGGGTTCAGGACTAGTTGAATGGCCAGAGTAAAAAAAAGTAGCTACTATTGATTAAACGTCAACTTGTCTTTTCAGATTTATTGCACATTATTCCCCCTTATTTACTCTAACTGGACTACTTGCTGTAAACCACATTCCATATCCCATCATGTGCCTTTGTATGGGTTTTCCTCCATGCCTGGAATTCCCTCTCTCTCCTTGTCTCCACCTCTTGGAATCTGTAGCTTCATTCAGGACTCAGGTCAAATGCCACCTTCCATAAAGGTCTTTCCTGAATCTACCAGCCATTCCCTCTGCCTTGAAGTTATTTTTCATTTACTTTGTTCTGCACATATTATCTCTACCTTATTCCCTATCTCAGTAGAAAATAAGATTCTTGAGAGCAAGGATCATTTTGTTTCTGTTTTTGTTTCCCTATTGGCAGAAGAGGAGGAAAAAAGCAAAATTTGAAAAAAAAAAACAATATTAGAGACAGATGGAGGAAAATATTAACCTCACTCATAACTTTAAATGTGAAGGGATTAAAGAATCCAATAAAATGAAAAAAATGATGGATTGGATAAGAAAACAAAACCCTATAATCTGTTGCTTACAACACTCGTGTCATAGACTTGAGAACTTTCACTATTATGGCTATTCTCCTCTTGACCCTCTCTTTCCTAAAATGTGTCACCCAAAAATAAACACCAACCCTTCCTTTCTTCCTTCCTCCTTTCCCTTCCCTTTCTTTGTTTCTTTCTTGCTTTCCTTCCTTCCTTTCTTTTATTTTGAGTTCAACAATCATTCCCAAACAAAAACAATGCATTCTTCCAGACAGTACTCCCACTTTTTTGGGGGGGGGGTGAGCAGCCACAAAATTCTAGAATAATTAAACTAATGGAAATTTCTGATATAATCATGCCAAATATGGAGTGGTGAACAAGTCATCTAAGGGTCAGCTGATTTCAAGTCGACTCCTCAGGCTTCAGTTATGGCCACACATGAATAGACTTGGTGCTTTGGTCATGGTATGGTACTCACCAAAGTCTGAACAACAGTCAACAAGCATTTATTAAGCTGTCACTATGCTCCAGGCACCGTATTAAGCAGAGGGTAGGGAGGAGAAGGTACCTGGGCAGGAGCCTGGTGGCTAAGTCTGGCAAGTCGGAGGTGGAGCCTGGAGAGGAGTGAATGATGACTGACCTGGACTGTTTCTCAAAATGGAGGTACTAGGAGGAATTGACCAATAGGCATGGAATGCTGCAGGGGTGGGGGGTTCTGCCAGGGTGAGAAGGAAGCTGAAGCATGAGGATGAGGTTCAGGGAGCCAGGAGCAAAGTCTGGAGAGGAATGATGGATGAATGAATGAGTCAATAACTATTACTGTGTGCCAGGAATCATGGCAGGCAGTGGGGATGCAAGCATCAAGAAGGAACCGATCCCTCCTCCAAAGGATCTGATTATCTAAGAGGAGAGAAAATAAGTAGTGCGATATATATATATATATATATATATATATATATATATATATATATGTGTGTGTGTGTGTGTGTGTGTGTACATGTATGTGTATATATGTGTATTGTATTGTATGTGCATGTATATGTATGTGTATGCATATATATATGCACACTGTAGATATTTGACTTCATTAAATTTATATGTATGCTGTATTCGTGTATCTAGAACATAAACATAAATTTCATGTACAGCACAAATTTAATATACAGCATAAATATAAATTTAATAAAAGCGAATATCTGCAGAGTAGTTAGGTTTACATTTATGCTACATATATACAGTATATATACAGCATATATAATATACATGTATGTTGGATTATATATATTTGGGGAGTTAGGAAAGGAGGGCACGGGCAGTGGGAATATCCAGAAAGGCTTCATGCAGAAAGGACCGTTTGAGTTGTGTTTTAAAACAACTCTGTGGACTTGGTTTTTGTACCCCTTTAAAGTCTAATCAAATCTGGGCCAGGGATGGATAAGGCAGGGGGACAGGGAAGATGGGCAAACTGAGTGTAAATAACTAGTAACTAACAACACAATATCTGGAGATAAGTATAGGAAGTCATGCCTCCAGCTAGCTATTTGGAGATTTTTGGGCCCCATGGATGGAACTCTGCCTGAGTGAATAGTGTATACTCTTCAATTCCAGAGCCAGTCTATCATAAGGACAAGAAATGTCTGGGGGCAGCTATACTAGAGTGGCCTGTATTGGGACAGATGGTTGGTACAGTGGATAGAGCACCAAGCCTAGAGTCAGGAAGACCTGAATTCAAATCTGGCCTTAGTCACTTATGAGCTGTGTGATACTTCATCGCTGTCCACCTCAGCCTTCTCACATTTAAAATGAAGATAATGATGGGACCTACCTCCCAGGATTGTTGGGAAGATAAATGAGATAAAAACTGTAAAGTCCTTGGCACAGAGCCTGGCACATAGTAGGTCTATGTAAATGTTTTATTACCATCGTCATTATTATTAATGAGATTGGGAAAAGTCAATGACATGGCTAAATGCTTGAATAGGTAAGGATTCTAGGACACAAGAGCTGAAAGAGACCCGAGGGATGCCAGTGCCTGGCGAGTACATAGGAGAAGCTGAAAAAGGGCTTGAGGGTTATTGTCTGATTGACCTGTCCACATACTCCAGAATCTCAGAGGAGGAAGGGACCTGAGCAACCAATCAGTCTGACCTTACCTGAATAAGCATTCCTGCAACGATTTCCCAACAGGTGGTCACAGCCTCTGCTTCAAGACCTCCAGGGACAGGGAGCTGACTACCTACCCAAACAGCCCATTCCTCTTTGGGACAATTACTGATTAGGACATCTTATGTACGAACTCAGTTCTTCAGAGAACTGAGGCACAGAGATAAAGTGGCTTCTAGAGGGTGGAGTGTACCTGGAGCTAAGAATGCAGCTGAGTTGGAATCCTGCCTCAAACCCTTACTAGCTGTGTGACCCTGGGCAAGTCACTTAACTGCTCTGTGAATCAGTTTCCCCATGTATAACATGGAAAGAATCATAGCACCTCCCTCTCAGGGCTTTGGCAAGGACCAGTGGCGATAAGCGCCGTGAAGCACAGACCTTAAAGTGTTGTAGAAATGCTGGCTGGTGTTATTACCGATGGCCATGGTCCAAGACCAAAGCCTAGGTGCTGCCTGGCTTTGAGGTCTCCTCAACGCTCTAGGTGATAATCCAGAGTCCCTCCCACCGGCCTCCCGGCCTCCCCTTGAGTTGGTGTAATATGTTTTATTTTATGAATCCTCACCTTCCTCCAGGTGTGAGATTAATGAGCTTTAAAATAAGAGCAAAATTATATTTATATTCAGCTCATTAATAGTCAAGTAGCCCCGAGCTGCCTGTGAAACGTGTACCCTTTCACGTTGCGCGAGCTGCCGGCCAGAGACTCATTCACTTATACTCTTTGGGATGCTCTCCATTTCCTCCCCCTCCCCAAACTCCCCACACTTTTCCTGTTCCCTGGGTGGCTGAACTTGAGAGAACCTGAGAAAATGACTCCATTTTGCAAACAGTGTGTGTGTGTGTGTGTGTGTGTGTGTGTGTGTGTGTGCGCGCGTGTGTGTGTGTGTGCGCGTATGTGTGTGTGTGTGCGCGCGTATGTGTGTGTGTGAGTGTGTGTGTGTGTGTGTGTGTGTGTGTAAACAGGGATAGCGGCATTTTTTTCTCTTTTCCTTGAGTGCTTAGCTTAGTGCCTGACATACAGTAGATTCTAAACGATGCTCAGGGATGGAGTGCCTAGTCCAGTGCCTAGAACATAGTAGGGATTTTAAATGACTATTGATTTATGATTGAATTGAGGATAAGCATTCGGTGATTCACAGAACGAGGAGTGGCAGGTGGGAAGACTGGGTTCATTTTTCTTTTCTTTTTTTTTTCCAGAGAGCAATTTTTATTCTCAGCAGAAAGAATTGTGACCTCCATTTAAAGCAAAAAATTACCAATAAACATCCCTCACAGATAGATATGTGCACAGGCTAGAGAGGGAGATGAAAAGAAGAAGAACCACTACGAATGTTAAGGCTATGTTCTAATAAAACAGTTGCATTCAGTTACAAAGAACAAACCTAGTCCCAAAGACCCTTCCCTCTACTTCTTAGCAGAGGTGAAACATTGCATATATTAGCAGATTTTAAAAAAGACTATTGATAAGTTCTGCTGAATTTTTTCCTCTTCCTCTTTTAGAAAATTCTGTTATAATATTGGATGGCTTTTAATGAGGAGGAAGGAACATGGAGGAGATTTAGGCAATATAAAAACAAAAGATGTCAATAAAAATTTAAGGGGTTCGTTTTTCAAAGAGCCAGTCTCATCTTAGGAAAGAAAGAATGCTCTTTGCTGGGAGAAATCTTACTATACTAAAAGTTCAGGGACTTCATTTCTCATCTTGGCCCTCTCTGTCTACCTTTGAGGCCATTCCTGTCCAGGCCACTCTGTTTGGAGATGAGCAATCAGAAGCTCAGACAAGTTTATGGATGTGCCTCAGGCCCCATCAGTTGTAAACTGAGAACCAGGCTTTGATTGTAGTTCCTTGGACTCCCAAGTCAATCAGTATTCTTTCCACTCTACTCTACCATCTCCAGTCCCTCCATCTCCATGGGTCTCAGTTTTGTAGAACCTGGATCGAGAACCGGAAGGGACCCTAGTGACAGAGAAAATGTTCTTATTTTATGCATGAATAAACTGAGGCAGGAAGAGGAAAAGTGACTTACTTAAGGTCACTCAGGGAATAAGTGGCAAAAACTGGAATTCAAACCCAGGGCATCTGATCCCAAATCTAGTGCCCTTTCCACTGTAGCAGTTTCTCCATATGCACAATGAGGCTCTTGGAATAAATGATTTCTAAGGTTCTTTTCAATCAGTTAACAAGCATATACTAAGTTCTGACTATGAACCAGGCACTTTGCTAGGCAGGGAAGACACAAAAATAAATGTTAAACAGCCCTTGTCCTCAAGGAGCTTGTATCCTAATGAAAAAGTCAACATGTCCATATTTAAGTGTGTGAAAAGTACATTAACTATGGGGTAATTTGGGGGGATGGCTCCAGAGCCCAGAGCGGGGAAGGGAATGCTTCATGCAGGAGTGAGTGCTTGAGGGGAATGCCTTTCAATTGGTACACTCTATGAGAGTGCAGTGTCTGTGAATGGGGGATTGGAAGAGACCTGAGTGTGAACCACAGCTCCATCACTAACTTGCTGTGTGGCTTTGGAAAAGTCTCTGCTTTGCCTCTGGGCCTTCACTTTCCTTCCTTGGAACGTGAGAGGCATCGGACTGGTCGTCTCCAAGGGCGCTCACTCTACAAGCTGGGATCCGATGACCAGGGTCAGGGGGAGGGGGGAGACAGTGCTGCTTCAGGGGAGGACAGTAACCACCCGAAAGGTTCTTGTTCTATGCAATGGCAATGACTCTCAGCCTGCCAGACTGCTCCTGCTGAAGCCAGTTATCTAGAACAGGACTTGGACCTTGAACTTGCTCAGCCCTGGGTTTTATTTATTTTTCACTTTAGTAGCTTGCTCCAGCAGCCCTGGTTTGGTGTTCAGGCTACAGACAGTACAGTGGAAGCTCCTCGAGGGCAGTTGATGGTCTGAAGAACATCACATTTCTGTCCCCAGTGCCTGGCATACAGTGAGTGCTTAATAAATGCTTGTTGGGTTGACTGGAGCAGACAAGGCCTCTCCCTGTTAATTTCAAGGTTGAGCTCTATCACACCTTCTCCACGAAGACTTTCCTGCCCACCAGTTGCTGATGCCCTCCCCCAAATCATCTTATATCTGTTTGTGATATACATGTGCGCATAAACACACATATTTTGTCTCCTCCAGCTAGATGGAACCCCCTTAAGGGGAGGGGCTGCTTCACCTTTTTCTTTTTGGCTCCAGTGCCCAGCACTCTGGCACATAATAAAGGGCTTAATGAGCAGTGATTGATTGCTTTTTTTCTTACGGCACTTTTCAAGACCATGGTGAATCACCAACAGCCTGCCTACATGTGAAAGCTCCTTAAGATTTTGGAAGGCCATAAATCATTGTCTGCTTTCTCTACATAACCCTAAACTGGATTCTTCCTAAGAAAAGCTTGTACTCTTTTATATTTTCTCTATTTTCATTCTCCTGAATCTAAAAGCAGATTCATTTCCATCTGAAATACCATGCTCATTTTAGAAGCTCTCTTATTCAGAGGAAAGTGAACTCTTGGGGGGGGGGTGGCCTTATCAAGGTATCAACCCACGTGTGCATTACAGAGCTAGACAAATTCTGACATTTCCCTTTCATGAAGGCTGGGTGGGTTGGATCGTCTTAGGCTGAAAAGTATATGGGTTTACCCTGGCTAATTAGAGAGAGATCTACAGCTCTCAATTGTCTTTATTTTTACCCCAGAGCTGCTAATTTTACCCTATTTATCTTGGAAAGGGCTATATGTGAAATTAAAGCCTGTATGACAATACTTTTTTTGTCTCCAAGGTCAGGGAGTCCCATTCACAAAGGACTGGTGCATCTTTGAAAATGAAACCAAACCTCACTTCTCAAATATATTTAGAGATTTAGATTATAAGAATATGAGCCATTACCCAATTGATAAGTGGTCAAAGGATATGAAAATAAATTTTCCAGGAGAAGAAATGAAAGCTATCTATAGTCATGTGAAAAAATGTGCTAATTCACTATTGATTAGAGAAATGTGAATTAAAACAACTCACACCCATCAAATTGGCTAATATGACAGAAAAAGAAAATGTTGGAGGGGGTGTAGAAAAATGGGGACACTAATGCATTGTTGATGGAGTTGTAAACTGATCCAACCATCCTAGAGGGCAATTTGGAACTATACCCAAAGGGCTATAACTGTGCATACCCTTTGACTCAGCAATACTACCACTAGGTCTACATCCTAAAGAAATCAAAGAAAAAGTTAAAGGACTTAAATGTACAAAAATATTTGTAGAAGCTCTTCTTATGGTGGCAAATAATTGAAAATTGAAGGGACGCCCATCAATTGGGAAATGGCTGAACAAGTTGTAGTATATGATTGTGATGGAATACTACTATCCTATAAGAAATGATGAATCTGATGCTTTCAGAAAAACCTGGGAAGACTTACATGAACTGATGCAATGTCAAATGAGCAGAACCAGAACTTTGTGCATAGTAACTGTAATATTATCTAACAATCAACTGTGAATGACTTAACTATTCTTAGTAATAGAAAGATCCAAGACAATTCCAAAGGACATGTGATGAAAAATGCTCTCCACCTCCAGGAAAAGAACTGATGGAGTCTGAATGGAGATTCAAGCATACTTTTAAAAAAAAAACCCACTATTTTTTGGTCTGTGTTTTCTTCTGCAACATAATTAAATGGAAATGTTTTGCATGATTGCACATATATAACCTATATCAAATTGATTTCCATCTGGGGGGAGGGAGGGGGAGAATTTGGACCTCAATTTTAAAAAAAATGTTAAAAATTGTTATGCTACATGTAGTTGAGAAAAATAAAATAAAAATTAAATTAAAAAAAATACAGCCAGAACTACTGAGGAGAGTTTATTCCCAGCTTCATCCCATAAAGCCTGAGTGAATATCTTCTAAATGATTCTTGTCCAAACACTTCAAGGAAAATAGTTTGATATAGCAGAGGGAGATATGGATTTGGAGTCAGAGTTTCTGGGTTCAAATCATGGCTCAGTTATAAGCTACCTTGTGAAGCTGAGCCACTCATCTGATCTCTCTTGGTGCCCAGTTTCCTCACTTGTAAAAAGAAGCAAACATCACCAACAAAAACAGCAACCTTGGACTCAGCTTCTGAGATTGCTTCCAGGTCTGGATCTGTTCTTTTATGATCCCTGGTGACCTCTAAGACAACTTCTGGCTCTAAATATGAGATCCTCTGAACCATCACAAAATCCCCACCATCTCTTCATTTGCTACCAGCTGCTCTGCCTGATTTCAACTTCACCATCATCATCATGTCCCCATTTCTGGTACCCTCTGCCTCACTTCTCCTTCAATTTCCTTTTATGAATTGCCTTTCCCCATTACTTTATAAGATTGTTGAGGGAAGAGACTGTCTTTTTCTTATTTATATGCTCAGTTCTTAGCACAGTCTATGGCACATAGTAAATACTTAACAAATGTTTATCATATTGTATCTTTGGGGAATATTGTGTGGGAGCCTAAAATGTAATCAGTGGAAATCTAATTATGACAATTCCCCCTCCAATATTGGAAGTTCAGTGGTATTTGTGTAATAAAGTGGATGTCAGAGGACAAGACCCACACTAGACCTATTGGTGATTTTCAAAGTGTTTTGTTATTTTTTAAAAATCTGACTTGGGGAGTGTGGAGCTAGCCTATAGAGGCCATGCTTCCTATGAGACAGCACAAGAGCAGAGGGTCACAGATTGACAGTTGGAAGGGACTTCAAAGGCCATCTCATCCAACACCTTCATGAATCATATGATACCAAGCCCTGGGATATAGGGATCCCACTATATCTGCTTGTAAGAAAAATCTCCAAAAGCATTCCTGGGCACAGGAACCCAAAGGATTTCAACATGGTTTGGGACAGAGATTTGAGTCTGCCATCATCAGCCATTGTGCTGAATGAAATTTTAGATGTTCAGGTTCAGATAAACCAGTCACTTATTTCTGATGAGAATCAATGGTTTCCCAATGTTGTGTCTCATCAGGATTTTATACAGTGCAGCAGCAGGCATCTCATTACCTGGAGTGAGGGTATCTTTGCAGGATGGAATGGAGATTTATCCAATGAGTCTTTGGCCCACAGAAGCAGTCTTTGGACTGAAAAAAAAGGTTTGTGAATCCCCATGTTGTTTCCATCCAGAACTCCGCCAGCATTCCAGAGAACTAAAGACTCCTCTCAACCTGCATTTCAATATTATGATTCTGGTTCTTTAATATGAGATTTGGCCTGGTACAGGGCTGAGAAAATGCATTGTCTTATTTCAACTCTGACATTTTTATTGCATAGAATTTCCAAAGCTGTGGGAAAGGCTGTTTAGGTTGTTTCTTTGGGAAACACTTTAAGAGATGCAGGTCAGCTACTTGGAAGAAGGAAGAAGAGATGGAAAAAAATAATGAGAGGGAGTAATAAATGAAGAAAGGAAGAAGAGAGGAAAAATGACAGAATAGAAGGGAAGATAACAAGAGAAAAGAAAAACAAGGAATCTGAATTCTAATTATAAATGGTCAGTTACATCTACCATGACATAATTGCCTTTTATAGGATGTGCAATTTTGGTTCTTCAGTGATTAAGGTATTTCCTGATTCATGGGGGTGGAAGGGGGAAGGTGCATGGATTTGATGACATCTATGGTCTGTCCCCAATCTATGATTCTGCCCATACTAAAATCTATGATCATGGATCACCCAGAAAAACTTAGTTACACTGATTCTCAGGCAAGGGAAAGAGTCCTTCAATGGGTCAGTCAAAGCTCATTGTAGGAGTTGGATTTGGCACAGCATTACAGAAGTGATTGGAAATCCCACTGTTGTAGCCTTTGTCCATGATGTCCCAAGGCAGGTGAGTGGTTGAATGAACTATGAGAGGTCTCTCTCAACGTTTCCCATGAAATGGATCTTTTATATGCATGAGGAGTTCTCTGTTTTCCTTTGCTGATGTGCTGGCTGTCTCAATGTCCTCTCTATGCCCAGCCACAGGATCATGTTTATCCAGCTGGGGGGTAGGGGATGTGGTGATGTAGATTTTCCGGTTGTCCCGATGTGGTGCTGTGTTGATATCCATGCTGATCTAAGGTCCCCTTCCTGTTTCACTTAGAGCCTTTCAGAAAATAACTGGGCCTGATTCTTAATCCTTCTCAGTGCTCCCAACCCATAGAAGCTCAGCCCCCTGCTCAGTCTTATGTTTAGTAGAAAGGGAACACCACTACCTTGCTGAGTCAACTAGTTATATTCCAAATGAATAAAGGAAGTTCATATTGACAAGACCACTGGAGAGCTGTGATCTTTGTTCCATATTTGCAGCCACTTAGGGCACGCTGCAGTTTGATTCCCTGTGAGATTCCTGGGAAGGGCCTTCAGGCTGGAATCTCAGAAGAGAGGTCCCCAGGGCTGGATGTCACTGGACACACAGCCTGCTGGTTATTCTCTGACAGCTTCCTCTCAGCCTCTCCAAACATCTGAGTGGTGATAAATTGCTCTGAAGGGACCCCTTCTCTCTTCTATTCATTGCCCCTTTCCTTCTCCAAATAATAATAATCTTTTGCATTTGTATAATGCTTACATTGTTTTCACAGCCATTATTTCATTGGATACTTGTGAGGTAAGATGTCTTGGTTTAGTATTTTATATCAGAGGAAATAGAAGGTAAGCGACTGGCTCAAACTCACACAGTTAAGTGAATGGTTGAGACTGGATTTAAACTAACATTCTATGAGCTATAATGATAATAGTAATAATAATGATAATAATAATAATAATGATAATAATAGCTGGCAGTTGTATTGCACTTACTCTCTTAGGCACTGCGCTAAGCATTTTACACTTACCTCCTTTGATACTAGAACAACCCTGGGGGATGGGTGCTATTATTATCACCCCCACTATACAAATGAGAAAATCAAGGCACATAGAGGCAAAATGACTTTCTTAGGGTCACAGTTAGGAAGTGTCTGAAACTGGATTTGAACTCAGGTCTTCCTGAGCCCAGCACATCCACCAAGTCCCCTAATTTCCTCCTCACTGTCATACTGCTTTTCCAGGAAGCAGCAGGTCACTAGAGCTAGGATGAAGGGATAGTCAAGAGTTTATAGAAATGATTCACCAGCAAATCTCAACACCCACATCAAACTATTCTATTCTGCCTTCCCTCATAGATGTTGTCCTCCAAGAGCATCATGGGACAGTGCTGAGGGTGCTGGATTAGGAGTCAGAGGACATGGGTTTGAACCCCGATTCTGCTACTTTCTACTTCTATGAATTTGGGCAAATCCCTCCCTTTCTTCCATCAGTTTCCTCTTTCAGAAAATGAAGAGGCTGAATTAGGAGGGGGCAGGTTATGAAGGGCTTTGAATGCCAAACAGAGAATTTTTTATTTGATCCTGGAGGTGATTGAGATCCATTGGAGTTAAGTCTCTCTCTCTCTCTCTCTCTCTCTCTCTCTCTCTCTCTCTCTCTCTCTCTCTCTCTCTCTCCCTCCCTCTCCCTCTCTCTCTCTCTGTCTCTCTGTCTCTCTGTCTCTCTCTCTCTCTCCCTCCCTCTCCCTCTCTCTCTCTCTCTCTCTCTCTCTCTCTCTCTCTCTCTCTGTCTCTCTCTTTCTTTCTCTGTGTGCGTGTGTGTATTTGTGGGGAGGGGGCAGGAAGGTGACATGGTTAGACCTAGGCTTTAGAAAAATCACTTTAGTGGCTGAATGGAGTATGGACTGGAGTGGGGAGAGACTGGAAGTGGGTGGACTCCCCCCAGTAACTGTTGCAATAGTGCAGGGGTAAGGAGATGAAGGTCTGCACCAAGGTGGGGGGGGTGTATGTGTGAGAGGTATTGTGAAGGTAGAAATGAGAGGCCTTGGTACTAGCTTGGATCTGGGGGGTGAGAGAGAGTGAGAAGTCCAGGATGACTCCTGGGTTGGGAGCCTGAGGGACTGGGAGGGCAGTGGTGCCCTCTACAGTAATAGGGACGGTAAGAGGCAAGAAGGGTTTAAGGTGAAAAATAATGAGTTTACATATCAGCATAAATGCTTTGATATTGTGAAAAAAGGAGCCAAAAAGTCTTTCTCCATCTCAATGGCTTGGAATGGAAGCAAAGCAATCCACCCCCAGCTTGCAATCTCTGCCATCGCAGGAGGGTAAAATCTGCCCTTGCATGGACCATGATAACGTCTGCCTCCAGGACTGCTTTATAGCTGAGTCTGATGTTCACAGACTCTTCAAATGAGAAGGGACACTAAAGTTTACCCTGATCAACCCAGACCTGCCTAGACTCTTCTTCAGCAGCACCTTACAGTTGCTTGTCAGGCTTTGGCTGAAGAATAGCCAACAGAGGAGGAGAACCCTTTCCTTCCCACAGCAACTCATTCCCCTCTTGAATCATTCAGAAGGCTTTCCTTTCCCAAAAATGAAATCTACTCATTACACCTTGATGGGTATTGCACCCTATAAGGATGATTTGAAGGAACTGAGACTATTTGGGGGGCCTGGGAGCAGCAGCTAAGGAGATGCAGTCCTCACTTGGAAGAGAATGGAAAACCTGATTTCAGCAAGGTTCCTAGAAGGGCTCCACTCCTCTAGTTGGATATGGTACAGACTTTCTATAACTGGTTCCAGTCTGCCAGGCATGTGATGAAGAGACAGATTGTGCAGATGAAAATAGGTTGCATTCAAAAGACTAACCAGCTAAAGCAAGAGGGCAGGGGGGTCCTTTCCTTTCCAGGTATGTTCCAACAAAGAGGTAAGACCTGCTAAAACACCTCGATGGGGAGAGAGGCCCTGGGGTTCATCTCCTCACCAGAGCTTCCACCATGTGGCCCAGGAAGACATAGACTCACCATTGCCTAGTCTCTCTTTTATCTCTTCTTTATTATTTTAAGTCGAAGGAGACTAGATATAGGTATGACTCAGGTCTTCCTGATTCCAGACCTAGAATTATCCACTGTGCCACCTGGCTGCCTCTCTCTCTGTGTTTGTCTCTCTCTCTCTCTGTGTCTCTGTCTGTCTGTCTCTTCTTTCACTGTTTCTGTCTCTCTCTCTTCTCTCACTGTCTCTCTGTCTCTGACTCTTTCTCTGTCTGTCTCTGGGTCTCTGGGTCTCTGTCTCTCTCTCTCTCTCTGTCTCTGTGTGTGTGTGTGTGAGTGTGTGTGTATGTGTGTCTCTGACTGTCTCTGTCTCTCTTCTCTCATTGTCTCTGACTGTCTCTGTCTCTCTTCTCTCATTGTCTCTGTCTGTCTCTCTCCCTTCTCTCACTGTCTCTCTGTCTCTGACTCTTTGTCTGTCTCTGTCTCTGGGTCTCTCTCTCTCTGTCTCTCTCTCTCAGTCTCTCTCTCTCTGGGTCTGTCTCTGTCTCTGTCTCTCTCCCTTCTCTCACTGTCTCTTTCTCTCACTGTCTCTCTGTCTCTGACTCTTTCTCTGTCTGTCTCTGGGTCTGTGTGTGTGTGTGTGTGTGTGTGTGTGTGTGTGTGTCTGACTGTCTCTGTCTCTGTCTCTCTTCTCTCATTGTCTCTGTCTGTCTCTCTCTGACTCTTTGTCTCTGTGTCTCTGTGTTTGTCTGTCTGTCTGTCTCTGTGTACGTGTGTGTGTGTCTCTGACTATGTTTCTTTCTCTCTCCATTCCCTCTCCCTAGAGACCACAGCAGAATGGGGGCTTGAGTCAGTAACCTTTGAGAAGGACACCACCAATCTCTCAGGGCTATTGCTAGAACACGAGGGGCAGATGTGGCTGATCTGTCCCATGCAAAGCGAGGCCAGAGTACTCTATATAGGAGCATACTCCTTGAAGGACGTGACTGTTTAGCTCTTCATTTTTAATCTTTGTACGCTGCTCTGAGTCTGGTACCTTGTACAGAAAAGTGCTTAATAAACGCATGGTGAATTGCCTTAAACAGGGAGGGATCATAGAATTTATAGGTCAGAAATAGGGACATAATATAAAGTTGTGGACTGTCTTGTTTTTGTCTGTGTCCCCCCAACAACTAACATAGTGTTTTGCATACCATAGGTGCTTAATAAATGCTTATTGATCATGAACACAGAACGTAGCATGTCTGATGAACATAGACTATAAGATCCTTGAGGGCAGAGGCTGTGGAGTGTTGGTCTTTACATCCCCAGATTCTGGTGTTTTTCTCATTATAAACATTTAATAAATATGTGTTCAGTTTACTTGAACTACCAGGGCTCTTGGAACATAGGCCGTGGACCGTTCTCACTGGGAGGGCCCTAGAAATCCCTTAGCCCCAGGGGTCCTCAGGCAGCAGTGTCAGAGCTATCATTTCTCAGGATCTGCAGGCTGCTTGCACCTTTGCTTCTCTAAATCACTGCAGAATCCTCCTGGGCTCCTTTGGGTGCTAATCTTTGGCAGATGTAACTAGAGCCCTATTCCCGGGCTCCCTTATTAACAGCCTAGCATGCAGGGCTTGAGGAGCACAGCGATATATTCAGCTTCCCACCAGCTTTGCACAAACTTTCACACACTTTTCCAGCCTCACACGCTGAGTCTCACAGGGGTAAAGGTATGTCCAGCTCAGCATCCTTCACCATACAAGTAACATTTCTATTCAGTCCTTGGCTTTCTTTTAAAAATGAAAAATGACTTGGTCTTAATGCATCCTTCCCCCCAGCTTATTTAATGTTTTCTGCTACTCTTTTTTTCCTCCAATGCTGAGCTTAACTCCCTGGAGAAGAAGGCAACTGACTTTTCTCTTTGTGCAAGGAAACTGAGGCATGCAACGTTACCACCAAGTGAAATTTATTGTTGATATCTTATTGACCATGCCTTCTGTGAACCATTGCCTCAAAAGGAAAATTGAATTGGGAATTCCCTTTACCAGCTCTGTCAGTCAGTCAGTCAATCAAACAATAGGCATTTATTAAATGCTGTGTGCCATCCTAGGTTCTGGTGATACAAAGTTAAAGATGAAAAAATTCCTGCCTTCAAGGAGCTTATATTTTAGCATGAAAACAACAAACTAGATAAGAAGATGCAAAATATATTCAAAGTAAATACAAGATAATAATGAGTAAACAGAAGGTGATGATGAAGATACAATGTTGCCCTACAATGTAAGTCTTAGGAAGTTGCCTAAGGCACATAAAATGTGCCTGGTCACACAGCTAGTCACTGTGTCTCTGTGTCTGCCTGCCTACCTGCCTGTCCGTCTGTCTTCTCTCTCCCTGTCCCTGTCCCTGTCTCTCTCCCTGTCCTTGTCCCTCTCTCTCTCTCTCTCTCCCTCGTTCTCACTCTCACTCTCACTCTCTCTCTCATCATGCCTGGTCACACAGCTAGTAAGCTTGTTGTATAGTGGAAATACCCTTGGCTCAGGAGTCAGAGGACCTGGATCTAAAATCCCAATATGATGCTTCCTATCTGGGTAACTTTGGGCACAAAAATCACTGAATTTCCCAGGCCTCACATTTCTCATCTGTAAAATTGGGAGAGAGGTTTGGCCCAAGTGAGCTCTAGGCTATGCTCAGATTCTCAGTCTGCTTTCCTCTTTTCCAAAGTGTCAGAGGCAGAACTTGAACCCATATCTTCCTGACTCCCTCCAGCCCTTATCCATCATAGCTTCTTATCTTTATACTCACAGGACAAAAACTCACAATATCGTATTAATTTATATTTGACAAAAGACTCTGCTCACAAGGACCATGGCCAGGGAGGTGGCACAAGGAGCATTTTTGCCCTTCCCCCTATTATAATTGAGGAAACTGGGGCTCTGAAGGCTAGATTGTCTTGGCTAGGATCAAGAGGCTAGGAAATGGCTGAAGCAAGTGTGGCATGCAGGTCTCTCACCTCCAAGTCCATCTAGACCCCCTTATAATACACTGCTTCTCCCATGCGTATGTATACAGAGTGTATGTGCACAGATATTTACTTCAATAGAAAAAGAAGAGTCTGGGAAGAAGAAACTGGGAGATAATGATGCTCTCTTTAGAAACAAGGACCTTTGAAGAAATGGGCTGAAGACATAAGGGAATAAGTTTCCTTCTGGACATTTTGGGTTGGAGATTCTGATAGGACATCCAGGGGGAGCTGTCCAGCAGGCAGTTGGCAAAGTAGGACTTAAGTGTAAGAGAGAGACAGGGCTGGATACTGAGATTTGGACGTCATCTGCCTAGGGATAAAAATTAAATCCATGGAAACTGAGGAGGTCACCAAGAAAGAGCAGAGAGTGAAAAGAAACAATCCCAGGACAATCCTTGAGGGACATATGTCATTAGTGAGTGAGATGTGGATGATGATCCAGCAAAGGAGACTGAGAAGAAATGGCCAGAAGTATCAGGGAAGCCAAGGGCGGAGTACATTCAGGAGAGGGCTACACAGTCAAAAAGAGGATAGTCTATACAGTTAAAAAGTGGAAAGCTGAAGATTTCTCTGATGATGGAACCTGGGAGAAGTCAATTGATCTAAGCAGTTAAGGTATTACTCTATGAAAGTCAATCACAATCTGAGTAGGTAATGAGTGCAACCAGTGGGTGTAGATAACTCTGGCCTTTGAGGGACAGCAAGATCAAGTGAAGGTTTGGGGTGTGCCTGTGTGTATGTGTGAATGTGTGTGTGTGTTTTCCCCCAGGATGAGGGAGGCCTAGGTGTGTTTGCAGATCATAGAAAAGGTGTCATGAAGGTGAGTGATATGGGAATGACAGATCAGGAAAGATGGTAGAAAATGTAGGAAGGAACATAATCCCAGGCTTGGGTAGAGAGTCGGCCTTCACAAAAAGTAGAATCACCTCTTTCCTAGCAATTAGAGCAATGCTGGAGAGGGCAAGTAATGATACGCAGGGTTTCTATTTGTGGCATGGGGATTGGAGAAATGTGTGATAAATGGCCTTAGTTTTTCTCAGCCAAGTAGGGAGTAGAGTCATCCACTAAAATTCAGATGAGTTATGGGGATTTTAGGGGCTTGAGAAGAATGGAGAAAGTTTGGAATGGCTGCTAGGAGAAGTGCTAGAGACGCAACCAGGGAAGAATAAAAGGACTGCTGTTCAGCCGTGTAGGTGGGATAACACGTACCTGTCATGGATCTAGTTAGTTTGGGTGCATGATTTACTTCTGAGGTGAACAACAGCATGGAAGTAGAACCAGAGATTTGGATGGTGTGTGGTGGTCTCAGTGTTGAGGACTGGCAGGGGAGGAGAATGGGACAATCATTTCTCCCTGCCTTCAGAATTTCATTCTCCAGAGATTCCATCTCTCCTGAGCTGAATTTCCTCATGACATTTTAGTCCATTATTAACTGCCCTCCCCAAATCTTGGATGTACATCAGACTACGTATGGATTTCTCCTCCTTTTCTGTCCTGAATTCTACGATTGATTGTTCCCTTGCCTCCAGAATTCCAATAATTTCTACTGAAGCGACCAATCCCTTCCTGTTGGTGAGAAGCAGGGCCAGGCTACAAAGTCTATTTTTACTTCTACCACCATTTGAAGGATGAATTATGATCAAGGCAAGAAATTGTTGGCTGTTCTTTTACTCTTCGAGAGTGAGTGAATGAGTGACTAACGTATTTATTAGGCACTTACTTTGTTCAGAGCCCTCCTAAGCTCTGGGGATGCAAACAGCAAAGCACGATGGTCCCTGCCCTGAAGGCCTTTACATACTAATTCACCTCACCTGTTACTCATACTTTGCACATTTGTACATACACCTATATGACAATGAGTTCTTGCTAGCTTCTTCCTTGGATTTTGTCTTCTGTGAATTTTTCAGTATTTCTACACTGGCCTTCTTCCTATGATGTAGGCTCTCTTTATGATTTCTTATTCGGTGGGTGTACAGGACGCTTCTCTCTCCTTCCGTTTGCTTAGATTTGGCAAAGTGGATTAATTCATTTTTAATTGGCCTTTGGTCAGCAGATTCCATCTCTGGACAAGAGCACGGCATTCATATGCCTTAAGCCTTCACCCACTAATCCAATTCCTGATTCTCAGACATTACTGCATAAACTGCAATATCTCCTTAGTGGTCTTCCTTCAAACACTCATTATGAGCGCTGCAACATGAGATGGCCATGTATCCCATGAAACCTTGCCTCTTTTTGACCCTTGGATGCACAAGAAAACCAACTCTCCCATCCCCTTTATTTGCCTTTCCAAGGAGAACTGATGAGTCATATTTCCTTTTAGCTGCAACTTCTTCATGTCTTCTAATTTCATGAATACCTTCTTTAAGAACAAAGAAGGGAGTCAGTGGGTGTGATGAGCACAGAATGGCATCACAAAGAATGAAATTGACCATATAACCAAAGGGAAATGAGTAGTTACCACTATGGAAATCAGTCCTCTATCAGCTGGTTGTGTACAATCAGAGCTTCAACTTACCTGATCTGACAGTTCAGTGGTCCTGTCAGAAAAGGCCAGGCAGTGAATTTTCCCTGACTTCTTCTGAGTGACTCCTGTTTGTGTCATAACAATTACTACATTCATTTCTAAATGCTTTAAAAACCACATTTTCTCCCATTTTCTTGGTATGCAATATTAGGCTTTTATTGGTTTATAATCTTACCTTTCTTTTATACCTCAGCACAGTGCCTGGCACATAGTAAATGGTTCATAAATGACAGACTGGATATGTTTTATGGGATACAACTTTTGACATTTTGGTAAAATTCAGGAGGTCACTTTCATTTCCTCAGTCTTTTGACACATCTCCCATTTGTTGTCTGGAAAATAGTAGGTACTTAATAAATTCTTACTGAATTGAACGGTGTTTTCAAAGATTACATCCAGCGGCTTTGGGATCATGTCTCCATGTTTCTGGCTTCTGGTCCATTTGGTTTTGGATATGAACACTTAAAATTCAGTTCAATCCATTCAATGCATTTACTTTTCATCAGAGGAGACAGCATGAGCATAAATGAATAAATGGAGAAAATACAAAACAATAAGCTGAAGGTCATTTGGGTAGGAATGAGAGGCTCTAGCAGCTGGAAGGCCTCCTGGAGGAAGTGGCCCATGTGATGAACTGAGAAGGAAGCTAGGGATTCTGAGAAGAAGAGATGAGAGAGACTGGATATTGAGATCATGGAAAATTCTATGACTTTCCCAAGTCTCACAGACCATTGGTCTCAGATTCAGGAATGGAATCACTCTTAACATTCCTTATATGGCGCCTTTCTCACTGTATCCTGCTACTTCCCCAAACAAGGATTTATGGAGCCCCTACCCCATCTCTCACTGTTTTGGAGGCACAATGGAGGGTACCAAACAGGCCCTGCCTTCCATTCCATGCCTGTCAGCACACATTAATTAACTGTGTGCCGTTGCCAAGGCCCAGGGTTAATGGACTTTCCATTCTCGTTTGAGAGGAAAAGTTTGCAGACTCAGAGCAACTGAAGAATGGGACAACACCTTCACCAATAACAAGATTAATGGCTAGAATAACTCCTATTTGGGTGGTGTGTGGAGGTTTGCAAAGCACTTTCTTGTTTTATGCAATTAAATGAAGGATTGGAAATAGTAAAACTTAGTGCCTATAAATAGGCACTAAGAGACAGTGGGGTGCGGTGGAAGGAACTGGAGCTGGAGTCAGAGGACTTGGGTTCAAATCTTTCCTTTGACAATGCCAAAAGACCCATGATGAAAGAGGCTTTCTACCTCCAGAGAGAGAACCAACCAGCTCCGAGTGCAGACTGAAGCAGGCTTCTTTCTTGCTTTTCCTTGGTTTTTTTTTGTCTGTGTTTTTTGCAATATGGCTAATATGGAAATATGTTTTGTATAACTTCACATGTATAATTTATATCAAATTGCTTGCCTTCACAAAGAGGGGGGAGGAGTGGGAGGGAGAGAATTTGGAACTCAAGATTTCTAAAAATTGTTAAAAAAATTTACATATAATTGTAAAATAGTTAATGAAATAAATAAAAATGTATTTTCAAAAACAAATCTTGTCTTTGATATTTGTTACCTGTGTGACCTTAAGAAGACAATTTTGCCTCTCAGGGCCTCAGTTTCTCCATGTTGGCCTCTGAGATCCTTTCTATATATATGATCCAAAACGGGTGATCAGTGTTGACTTGTTGTTGGGGACTGGTTCACGTAATTTTGAATGCAGGCTTCGGATACCTTCTAATCCCAGCATGCTTTGGGGTTTATGAAGTACTTCTTCCTCTAAATACCCTGTGAGTTCTGATCATCCCCATTCGACAGGTGAGAAAACTGAGTCTCAGTGATTAGTCCAGGGTCACACATATCCAATAAGTGTTAGTGGCAGGATTTGAATCCAGGATTCCTGACACTGGGTTTTAAATTGCCTCTAAAATGGTGCTTTCAAAAGGGAAAGGACATCCCTGATGGCTGCAGTAGCACCCTCTAGGCTGCAGTTTTGGCTTCTTCACCATTTTACCAAAAGAAGGATCCACCAGGTATCACTGACCTAAAAGCAAAGAATGTCACCCTTCCAGAGCTACTCCTCTCCCCCTGGTCAGCACAATACCCAGGCACTGCTTAAGCTGTAAGGAAAACAATATATCAGACGTTGAATACTTTAAAGTTTGCAAAACACTTTTCCTTCAATAACCCTAGGAAGTGTGAATGTGATTATGATCATTTTATAGGTGAGGAGACTGAGGCACAGAGATGTTAAAAAAACCCTATCTTTTCGATTCTATTTTTGTTTTATACCCTAGACCTTCATTCATTTGATGTTCAAGACAACCCTGGGTAGTAGATTCTAGAGGTATTAGATTTTCCATCTTACAGGTAGAGAAACTAAGGCTCAGAGAGGTCAATGATTCACTCACAATCACAGACCTAATCAGAGCCAGGATTTGAACCCAGCTTTCCTGGCTCCAAAGCCAGAACTGCAACCCCCCCACCCTACCCCACTCCCATATGATAGAAGGGCTAAAAAATTAAGCCCTGACTGAGCTGCGTATGCATTTCATCTTCGGTTTTCCTAATGGTCTTAGAATAATGTCCCAGTTTAGCTGTAAACTCCGGGTAAATTACGAGGCAAAAATTTTCTGACGCTTCTTTATCTCATCTGTGAAGTGAGGGTAATAACACCTGCCCTTGGTTGTGAGTTAAACACTTTGTGGACTGGAACACCTTAGAAATATGTGTGATTATTCCCTTCAGGCATCTCTCTCAGTGGATGATTATTTGAGGCAGTTCAAGCTTAATGCTCAACCAGGCCACAGCCACAGAATCCACCCCCATAAAGGTCAGTTGGCTTTATTCTCTTCTGAGGACACACACTGGACTCCAAGCTCTGAGGTCATCATTACCCTGGCCAATCAAAGATACTATATAAATGCTTACGTCTCTCATCAGGGGCCAAGCTTGGTCATTTTAATTATGTAAATAACATTCCATTGCTTTCCCATGGTACAAGCTGCTCAGCTGTTCCCTGATTAATGACCCCCACTTTCTTTTCACAAATTCAGCCCACTGACCACTGACCAGATGCTCTAACCACTCAAGATGCCCTTTCTTCTCCTCTCAAGCCCCTTTTGTAAGTAAAACAAATATGTTGTCCTCTTGTCTCCCACCATCGTTCGGAATGTCAATGGTCAATCTATCGATTAATGTCAAGGCTCTGGGAAGCTGAACACTAGGAAAGCACTCAGAAGGAAGAGAAGGTGGAGAGCCATTTGGTTTTGAATTTAGAAAGAGCTAAACAAAGGCTGAGCCTTTGCTTTGCTGACCAGAGCCAACAGAAACGCTGGTAAGCTTTTAATAACTTCTGAGTTGTTCTGTCATCAATGAAATAATACAAACAGGGGAGGAGCTGAAAAGCGAGGAACATTCCTGCTGAAGACTGGAAGAGATATTTTCTGAGTTCCCTGTAGAGTTATGTAGCCTACAAATTCTTCCAGGCAGGTCCTACAGGGAAATCATATTTTTCAGCTGTCTCCACTGTAGGTATGTGTTAAAATGGAAAAAAAAAATGAGAGAGAGAGAGAGAGAGGGGGGGAGAGAGAGAGAACACATGGAAATATCACTCTGTCTAATCAAAAAACAAACCTAGACCTGAAAACCAAATTCAACTATTACTGGCATCACTCACCTGGAAACAGATTGCTAATAGATGCAATCTTGGAAAAGCAAGGGTGAGGGGCTGCGTTCTGAGGAGCAAGTTTTATGTTTCTTTAAACTCTAATCCCAAAACAAAGTCTGCGAGGTGTCAGAAAGAAGAATGGGTCCTGGGGGCTGCACCAGGGAAGGGAGAATAAAAATTGCCCCTCCTTTTCTCCTTCCCCACCTGTTTTTCCTCCCTCTCCCCACCTTTTCTCTCCCTCTTCCTCTCTCCTTTCCTTTCTTCCTTTTTCCTTCCTTCCTTATTTCTTTCTTCCTTTCTTTTCTTTCTTTTTTCTTTCTTTCTTTGTTTCTTTCTTTGTTTCTCTTTCTTCCTTTCTTTCTTTCTTTCCCTCCTTCCTCCCTTCTTTTTTGCTGAAATTTATGTATATTGTTTTTAAAGCAATATTTTTTTGCTTATTTTTGTTTCAGACATGACAGTTCCTACAGTCTTTTTAAAAATCATTTTTTTCACTTAACACACATTGATTGGTCCATTGAAAAATGAAGATAAAAACAAAACCCTTATAACAAATATGCATATCCATGGGGCCCAGCTAGGTGGCACAGTGAGTAGAGCACCGGCCCTGGAGTCATGAGGACCTGAGTTCAAATCCAGCCTCAGACACTTGACACATGTACTAGCTGTGTGACCTTGGGCAGGTCACTTAACCCCAATTGCCCTGCCAAAAAACAAACAAACAAACAAAAAAACAAATATGCATATCCAATCAAACTAAATTCCCCCACTAGTGTTTAAAAAAAGTACATCATTCTGCACTGAGTCTATGAGCTTTCTGTCAAGCCCATGCTTCATTACTTATCTTGAATTAAAGTTGGACGTTGCACTGATAACATTCTTGAAGTCTTTCAAAGTTATCTGTCTTTGCAACACTGATACCGTAGAACTTTTGGTCCTGCTTCTCCTCACTCTGAATCAGCTCAATAATATCAGCAGGTTTTTCTCAAACCACCCCTTTCATAATTTTGAATAATTAATTGATTAATTTGTGATTTTCAACATTCACTTCTGTAAGATTTTGAGTTTTAAATTTTCTCCCCACCTTCTCCTCTCCCCTCCCCAAGGCAGCGTGCAATCTGATACAGGTTCTACATATGCATTCGTACTAAACATATTTTCACATTCTTCCTCCCTTCTTTTTTTTGCTTCCTTCCTTCCCTTCTTTGTCTTCCTTCCTTTAATGTTAGACTTTCAGATTTGCAGATCAAACCAGTGGCTCCCATGAGTGGAGATCCTTGTCCACACCCAGCCGGGGTCTTTGCTAACATGGCTTGTAGGCCAGCCAGCCAGTCTATCAACATGCATTTGTTTATCATCTGCTGTATGCAAGGCACTGTGATGTGACCCACTGCAAAAAAGCCTGCCTCCACAGTGACCTAGGAATGGGTCATCCCGGTGCTTCTGGGTTGCTTCCTTTAAGATGGAACTTTTGGTTCCACAAATATTCTGCAGTCAAAAATATGAGAGCCAGCACTTATATAGTATTGAAAGGGCAGCTAGGTGGAACAGTGGATAGAGATCTAGGCCTGGAATCAGGAAGACATGAATTCAAATCTGGCCTCAGACACTTCCTAGCTGTGTGACCCTGGGCAAGTCACTTAACCCTGCTTGCCTCAGTTTCCTTATCTGTGAAATGAGCTGGAGAAGGAAATGGCAAACCATTCCAGCATCTTTGCCAAGAAAACCCCAAATGGGGTCAGGAAGGTCAGGAAGAGTCAGACACAACTGAGACAAATGAACAATAACCATATAGCATTGTAAAGTCCATAAAGGGCTTTACTTCAGAGGCAACATTAGAACAAGCAGAGTTGCCAACGGGTAACAGATGATTGTGATAAAAAATGCAAATGATCCCCAGTGGCGATAGAGGGACTTAAAGCTTAGCAATCCAATGGGAACTGCAGCATTGGTGGCTCAGGACAACCATGGGAGGCAGAAATGATCCTAAGATGTGCTATTAAAGAAGTCCTCTACACCCCAACCACCCTCCCCCAGCCCAGCAGCCTGCCCTGCAGAAAGAGTAGGATGAGCAGGAATGTCAGTCCGACATGAAGTAGGGGGAGAGGTCCAAGTGGGTTTTCCACCATCTTTGGTGAAGCAGCCCCAATTCACCCAGTCCATGACGCTCCTAACCTCATCCCTTCACAGCTCCTTTGAAGGCACAGTATCTGCATAGACACCATTCACAGTACCGAATAAATGTTCTCAATAGCTTTTGCAGGAGAGTTCCCATCTCAGAGCTTCTATTTCACATAACAGAATAACAAAGGAATGCTTTCTAAATCATCACACTCAGTACCTTGTCATGCAGTTGAGGGCTGCAAGAATGGGGCCAGGAGAGGGCAGGAAGGAGTTAGGAAGAATGACCAAGTCTTTTTTCAATTGAATTGAAATCCCACACTTCAGTGCCACAAGAAGGGAAATCAAAGGTTGAGTCCTTGGTTTTCACAAATTCTCCTTGGGACATCTCTTTCTATAAGTTATTCCCCTTGAAAGCATTAATGGATGGAAGGGAAATCAAAATTTGTGACTCCACTGTTCACATGTGGGTAAAACTGCTCTCCACCTATCGAAGGCCCATAGAGATTCAAAGCCTTCAAGAAAAATAGAAAACTGTATTTAGAGGATAAAGGCCTGAGGGAGGCACCAGCCATTGGGGGTGGGGAGGGCAGAAGGGGGTTAGACCTGGTATAGGGGCAGCATCTGGATTGTGCTTTGGAGAAAGCTGGGGCTTCTAAAAGGCAGAAGTGTTGGAAGAATGCATGCCAGGAATGGGGGACCATCTGTAACTGTGAACATCACACATGGACTTTCTCCCTTGGAATCCCCTACACTAAAAGGGTGACTCTCGTTGTTCATTCTCTGACTGGAAGCATAGAGAATTCTTTGTGTTTGACCTCATAGGTTGGATTAAGGCCCTGGTTGGCCCTTGATGTCCTCAGTGGCCACAGTTTCAACTTTGCCTTGAGGCTACAGAATAACAGTCTCTGAGATGGATGGGGAATCATTTGCTAGCCATTTGTGACTGAGGAGTTGGTACAACATAACAGCAAAATGTCTTCTAACTGGTTATGGAGCCAGAGGACTTGATGACTCAGGGATGCTGGTCCAGAACTGAGTGAGCATACAAAGGAGCCAGCCAGTCCTTCTTTGGTCTTTTTCACAGCTTCCAGGGAAGCAGGACCGTGTTAAGTTGGTCCTGAGAGTCAGTGAGGGGGGTGGGGGAGCCCTGTCTCCCACCTGGCCAAAGAAACTGTGACCACATGGCCATCTCAGTCTTTTAGTTTTTGTCCTTCCCAAATCTTAGGTGAATAATATTATGAAATGGAAGGGTGCAGGAGAATTTGTGAGTTTGGGAGGACTCAAGGTCCTAACAAAGGTCCCATTGGAGCTGAATGGCTGTAGTCATAGTAATAACTGGAGTGGAAGTGGCCAGCCACAGTGCAAGCAGCCCATGTACCCTCATAGATAGGCACATGCCAGACATGGCACTCAAGGTATATACTGTTTGTTAGAGTAGACCCTTTTCCAAGTGATGCTGAAGCTTCCTCAGCCTGTGATTTGTTTGGTGAGTGGTGCATAGTCTTACCGTCATGCTTCTCAACCCAATTCAGTCAGCTCCTGTTGGCCAATGTCTCAGAATTTCCAGAAGACTTTAAGAGTTTTTGGAACAATGGGGCAGACTGCTTGAAGGCCTGGGTTAAAAACACCGAACATGACAAGTTCCATTTCGTAGGAGATTTTCATAAACATTTTAATCAGATTTGTTTAATAGTATGGTGAGTTTTAGCCACTGAGTTTTGTTTTGGAGTAGATTTATGCTTTCATCTGCAAAAGGAACTCCCAGTGGGGAAACTCCCCCTACCCATGCAGATAATGCCCAGCTCTAACTTAAAGTCAAAGAGCTGCCTGGGGCACTGACAAAATAAAAGACTTGCCCAGGGTCACCCGGCCAGTGGGGGGACCAAAGTTGGACGTGAATCAAGATTTTTCCTGCTCCTATAGCCACCTCACCATGCTGCCTCTTCCTGGCTGTTGTCATGTCCAAATCAGAGTCCAAATTAAGGTCGTTCAAAAGTCATCACTAGAGAATAATTGATTTATCGGAGACAATTGGGTAGCACAGAAAATTTCCTAGGCTGACATTCAGGAAAAACTTGATTTTGGATCCTAGCTCTGGCCCTTTGTAGCTTTTGTGACCAGGAACAATTCAGTCCACCTCTCTGGGCCTCAGTTTGTCACTACCTAAAATGGGCATTGTAGGACTCACCCCACCTACCTCACAGGGATGGTACTTTCTCTCTATGGGCCTGGTGCTCCCGCCCCTCCCTCCCTCTCACCCCAAGAGCTCTGACATCTGTGGGATGCCTGGAATGTGACCAACTGCTTTACCCAAGGCTGCCTCCAATTAGCCTTCCCCTTGGCCCGTGGGCCTCAAAGCACCGATGAGCTGTCCAAGTTGTTAAGCTGTTCCCCAATGTTTAGATGTGTTTTTCCTTTCTCTGAGGGGATCCTCTTGGTCACCACATGAATGGAACATTCCATCCTGGCCACTGGCAGCCTTGAGGAGTGACCACCTTCCCCCACCCTCATCCCCTCTTCTTTACTCCAGAAGGTAGGAGGCTGGGGCAGCATCATCTTCCAGGAAGGCTGAGCACCAAATCCTGAGGCTGTGGATCATTGACTTTCTTCTGCAGCAGCGGGGCTCCGACTTTGACTGAGAGGAATAAACATCGTTTTCTCACAGACAGCCTGGGATATCAAGCAAGGATTGGTGTTGTCTGTGGGCTTTGCCCATTCAGTGAAGGGTCCAAGATGGAAAGAACACTAGGTGGGGCCGCAGTGCACAGAGCAATGAATCAAGAAGACTCATCTTGGTTCAAGTCTGCCTTCAAATACTTCCTATCTGGGTGACCCTGGGCAAGTCACTTAGCCTTGTTTGCCTCAGTTTCCTCATCTGTGAAAAATGAGCTGGAGAAGGAAATGGCAAACCTCTCCAGGATCTCCAGAAAATCCCAAATGGGGTCACAGAGAGTCAGACACAATGGAAAGGACTGAACAACAAGTGAGAGGCTGTCTCAGACCTGGGCACACTATGGCAGGTTGCAATGAAAAGACCACTGGGTTTGAGTCAGAGAGCCTGAGTTCCAATTCCCACTCTCCTTAATTAAAGAATGACCGTTGAGTTATTGGAGGCAATGTGGGGAGTCAGAAGAACCTCAGACTCGGGACCTGCCTTTGAGTTCCAGCTGAAGTGAGCCCTCAGCTTCCTCCTTTCTCAAAGAAAGGACCCAGTGACCCCTCAGACTGGACCCCAGGAGGATTCCACTGCATCCTTATTAAAATCCCCTCTGGCCCTTGGGCTGGGGTCAGAGGGCTTAGCTTAAGCTAGCTAGGCGGAGCTGAACCCCTGTTGAGTCTGTGAGGGAACAACGTTCATTTTCACTTTTACTAACTCCCCCTTTGGCAAACGTTTCTCCCCTGAGCCTGTTTTTAGGGCTGCTCTGGTTCCCCTCAAAGGAAAAAAGAATAAATTGGAAGCAGCATTTTATGGATAGGCTCCGAATCAAGAAATGCCTTTGCCCCAGGATCTGCTTCCCTGCAATGGGAAGCCCATCAATCTTGGGTGGGACCCACATTCCGACCACGGCTACAAGGTCTGCGATGGAAATACAGCCTTCTCTGGAGTTGCAGGCCCGGAATGTTGTCCACATCCCAGCCTTTAATTTATACCTGACACCTGAGCCGTGCCATGGATGCTTGCTTGTGGCTCCCATGAACATGTATGCAGCACCTTCTGTGTCCCAGACCCTGCACTCTCCCCACTGGAGATGGCAACACAAACTAGATCTTAGCTTCAAGGATTTAACCTGCTGGGAAGGGAAGAAGGGAAGGAAGAAGCTTTTCCAGTTTGTACACAGGTAAATAAATACAAAATAATTTCAGGAGTATCCTAGCAGATGGAGAGGTCAGGAGAGGCTACGTGTAGGTAGAAGGTTCTTAACTGAGCCTTAAAAGGGAGCTAGGGATTCTCAGAGGGAATGAGTTCCAAGGATAGATAACAGCATTCACAGTGGAGGTGGGAGATGATGTATTGTGGTCCAGCAATAGCTTGGAGGTCATTTTGGTTGAAGTCCAGATGTATGAAGTAAAGGAAAATAAAATAAATTTGGAAAGGTCAGTGGAATCTAGTCTGTGAAGGGTTTGAAATGATAGGCTGAGGAAATGTTCCCTCCTTGCTCCTCCCCCACCAGGCCAAAGGGAGGCCCTGTAGATATTTTGAATAAGTAACATTTCTGTTGTTTGCTGTTCAGTTGATTCAGTCATATCCCACCCTTCACGACCCCATTTGGGGTTGTTTTGGCAGAGATGCTGGAGGGGTTTGCCATTTCCTTCTCCAGTTCATTTGATAGATGAGGGAACTGAGGCAAACAAGGTGAAGTGACTTTCCCAGGGTCACGCAGCTAGGAAGTGTCTAAGTCTGGATTTGAATTCAGGTCTTCCTGACTCCAGGCCTGATGCTTTACCCACTGTGATGCCTAGCTGCCCTAGATAGTAACATTCTACACCTTTATTTTAGGAATTTTCATCTGGCAGTTGTTTGAAGGATGGATTAGAGGGAGAACGGAGGAGTGTCAGGAACCTCAGTTAGGGAGGGACTGGTGGCTGAGTGAACAGAGATAAGAGGATGCAGGTGAGAGATGGCCAGGAGAGATTACCACAAGATTTGCCAACTGATGGGAGATAGTATAAGGGAAAGGAAGAAACTGAGTCTGATTCCCAGGTTGCAAAGCAGAGTGACGGGAAGGATGGTGGCCCCATTAATGGGTGGAGCATTTGGAGGGAGAATGTGTTGAGATGGGGCAGAGATGACAAGCTATTTTAGAAATGCTGAACTTGAGATGCCGAAGGACAGTGAGGTCCAGATCCTGATGCGATTTTGAAGAGGAGCATCTAACAGACAGAACTGCTCACAGGAGATTGGAATGGAGGAGAGAGATGAGGGCTGGATCTGGGAGTCACCAGATGAGCAGGACTTGGAGCCAGAGCTCAGAGGAGCCTCTGAAGTTATTCTGTTTAACCCCATGTTTCATAACAGGAAATTAATCCCCTGGGAAATGAAATTGCTTTCCCAAGGTCAAAACAGGTACTAAGTGTTAGAAGTGGGATTTGAATCCAAGTCCTGTCCCCTCAACTCACCTACATAGAAATAATAAAAGCTACTATTATTATTATAGCTAGCATTTCTAGAATACTTGAAGGTTTCTAAAGGGCTTTACATATGCTATCTAATTTGATCCTCCCCAAACCCTGTGAAGTAGATGCTATTATTATCCCGATTTCACTGACAAAGAAATTGAGGCTGAGTGAAGTGACTTACCCAAGATCACACATGTAGGAACATGAGGCAAGATTTGGACTATCTTCCTAACTGCAAGGATTACCACTCTCTCCACTGCAGCCCCTAGATGCCAGGGATGCCAGCTGAACCCAGGGGAGCTGGTGGCATCATAAGGAAAGAGGATCTAGGAAAGAAACCAGCAAAGTCTTGGGGTATGCCCATACTTAATGAATGAGACAGAGCAGCAGTCTAGCAAGAGGCTGAGAACTAGCAGCCATCGCTGGGAGAAGCAAGAGAAAGCAGTCACAGAAGCCGAGGGAGGAGGAAATTTCCAGGAGAAAGGAGTGGTGATCATCTTCCAGAGCCACAGAGAGATCAAATAGAAAGATAGTGAATGTGTGTGTGTATGTGTGTGTTTGGTGTGTGCATGTGTGTGTATATCTGCATCTGTGTATGTATGTGTCTGGCATGTTTGGTGTATGTGCCTCTGTGTGTGCCCACATGTGTGTATGTATGTGTTTGGTGTGTGTGCCCACATGTGTGTATGTATATGATCGGTGTGTTTAGTGTGTGTGTGTGTGTGTGTGCCTCTGTGTGTGTGTGCCTGCATGTGTGTGTGCCTCTGTGTGTGTGTGTGTGTGTGTGTAGTGGGGAGACACTGTATTAGCTTTCCTGCCAGAAGCACCCTGCCTCTGTTGCTCAATATCCATCTTCTTTATGATCCACCTTCAAAATCCTCATCTGGCTTCACCATAATTCAGAGTCCTAAACCTGGGCTTCCTTCCTTCTCTACTCAGCACTCTCTCCTTGATTCGGCCATTGCATTGATTTGGACTCTGGTCCTTGGCTAGGTTTGGTGACTTCCTTTTACTCCCACTCCCCTATTCCCCCACTCTTCAATGACTCACGTTAGGATCCTTGGCTGCCCTCCCATGCCTATGAGTCTGGGCCTTGTTCATGCTCTTTCCCAGCTGGCTGCGGTGATGGCTAAAGGTGGGCCATTGGTGTTCTGGGCTTGGCTGACCTTTGTTGCTTCTATATTAGTTGTGGCCACATCTTCAGATCCTCAATGGTGGGATTTTAATAAATACAAGAAAAGATTTGGAACGGATTGAATAGCTGTACTTATATCACTGCACAGTGACTTCAAGGTGAGGAAGGCATGAAGGTATAAGCAATATAAACGTATGTACATGTATATGTATGTGTATGTATATGCATATGTGTGCATGTGTGTATGTGTATGTATGTGTATATGTGTATGTATGTGTATGTGCATTTATGTGTATGTATATGCATGTGTGTATGTATGTGTGTGTATATGTGTATGTGTGTATATGTATGTGCATTATGTGTATGTATGTGTATGTGTATTTGTGTGTATGTATGTGTATGTATATGCATGTGTATGCATGTGTGTATGTGTATGTATGTGTATATGTATGTATGTGCGTATGTGTATGTATGTGTGTATGTATGGGTATGTGTATGCATGTGTGTATGTGTATATGTGTGTATGCATATGCATGTATATGTGTGTGCATTATGTGTATGCATGTGTATGTGTATTTGTGTGTATGTATGTCTGTGTGTATGTGTGTATGTGTATGCGTGTGTGTATATGTGTGCATGTGTATGCATGTATATGTGTGTGAATTATGTGTATGTATGTGTATTTATGTGCATGTATGTGCATATGTGTGTATGTGTATGCATGTGTATGTATGCGCATTATGTGTATGTATGTGCACGTGTATTTATGTGTATGTGTCTGTATATGCATGTGTGTATGTATGTATGTATATGTGTGCATGCATGTATATGTATGTGCATTATGTGTATGTATGCGTATGTGTGTATGTATGTGTATGCATATGCATGTGTATGCATGTGTGTATGCGTATGTATATGTGTATGTATGTGTGTATGTATGTGTGCATGTGTATGCATGTGTATGTATGTGCACGTGTGTTTATGTGTATGTATCTGTCTGTATATGCATGTGTATGTGTATGTATGTATGTGTCTGTATATGCATGTGTGTATGTGTATGTATGTATTTATGCGTATATATGTGTGTGCATGTATATGTATGTGCATTATGTGTATGTATGTGTATGTGTGTATGTATGTGTATGCATATGCATGTGTATGCATGTGTATGTGTATGTATGTGTATATGTAGGTATGTATGTGCGTATGTGTATGTGTGTATGTGTGTATGTGTGTATGTGTATATGTGTGCATGCGTATGCATGTATATGTGTGTGCATTATGTGTATGCATGTGTATGTGTATTTGTGTCTATGTACGTATGTGTATGTGTAAGTGTGTATATGTGTGTATGTGTATGCATGTGTGTATGTGTGTATGTGTGTATGCATATGCATGTATATGTGTGTGCATTATGTGTATGTATGTGCATGTGTATTTATGTGTATTTATGTGTGTATGTGTATGCATGTGTGTATGTGTATATTTGTGTATGTGTGTATGCGTATGCATGTATATGTGTGCATTATGTGTATGTATGTGCATGTGTATTTATGTGTATGTATGTATGCGTATATGTATGTATGTGTATATATATGTATGTGCATTATGTGTGTATGTGCATGTGTATTTGTGTGTATATGTGTGTATGTATGTGTATGCGTGTATGTGTATGTGTATGTTACATATACAAACACATGTTATCATGTGAGCCTCACAACAAACAACCGATTAGGGGCTGTTTTTATTTTCATTTTACAGATGATGAAACTGAGGCTGAAATTAAGTGACTTGCCACGCGTCACCCAACTCCTACATATGTTGGAATAGGAATTCGAACTCTCTCGCTTTAGTTCTTTTAATCTCTTGGGGGAGAATCTATGGGGTCAGAGCGCAGGAGAGCTGGATGTGAAAGACACTGTTTGCTCACAGGCTGATGTTTCATCGGCCTTCATTTCCTTCAGTTCATCAGCTACACAGTATTCATATACAATGTGTGAGGAACTGCGGTTATTTCTGGGGATACAGAGGCAAAGATAAAATCTCAATGAGGTGCAGAGACCTGCACCTAAGGAGAGCTTCAGGAAGCCTTCAGGAAGGACTTCTAGAGTCAAGAATCCCTTGATTACATATGGTCTCTACACATACGCCTCAGTATTTGGCTGGATTGGAGCCCACTTTCTTCAGGGAACTTGTGGTGCAAGGGGAGAGTGCATTCCAATTCTTACTCTACCTACTCCCTTTTCTACAAGCTAATCGAGTTCTCTTGGTGGATTGGTCATGAAACCACACTGGGTGGGGGCTAAGAAGCTCCTGTATTGGAAATCCCAATGTAGCCTCCTACAAATATTACCCCTGGACTTCTGAGGAGACCAGGAGTCAGGAGCCCTGAGGGGCCCATCCTGTCAGTGTGAATAGGGTTGGGAAAGTAAGGCTGGGACAGGGCGGAAGCTACACTCAGGTGCTTTTTTCAACGTCGACAAGTGACGAACAGGAAGTCGCACTTATGCCAGGAGATAGAATATGGTAGTCTCTCCCATTGGGTAAGACTGATGCCTGAGAAGTTACATTCTCTACTTCTTCCCCAAAGCGGCTCCTTTTTGCACAGCCACCTCCCCAACATTTTCCCCTCTGGGGACCATCTCTTGATCTTCAGGTCTTGAAGAAATTCTCCCTTAATTGTTAAACCAGAATGGGTGAAGGCAAACACCGGTTTGTGGGAGTGAATGGGAGAAAGCCTGGCAGGGAGATTTCCACTTGAAATTGTGCCTGGAGGCCTTTCTTTTTTTCTCTTCAGAGTCTCGCAAAGGCCAACAGCAAATCATTACAACTCTAGCCTTCCCAGTTTCCACGCTAATTTAACTCAGGCCATTTCCTCTGCTCTGAAAGGGAAGGAGGGATGGAGTTTCCAGAGTCAAAGGGAGGCTGAAAATGATATCAGCATTTTTATGGGCCTTCCTCTCCTTGGCAGCAGAGGTGAAAGAGAGAAATTTGGTGGGAATGGACAACAGGAGGAGGAAAGTGCAGGCTTCTTATGCTTCCCTGCTTCCCAGCTCTCTTTCTCACCTCCACACTCTCGGGATCTTTGGGGGACATATTGCTTATATTTTGGTCTGTACCAGTGAAAGCCCTTTGGTCTGAGCTAAGCAAGTGATGCTTAGGATGGCTTGTTTGGGGACAGCAACACTCATTCTAGCATTGTTGCCAGGGGACCTCCACTCTCCCTGAGGCTGCCCCCTACTACCTAGGGGCCCCTGGGCAAAGCCCTTCTTTTGGGAGGTTGGGACCACGTGGTCTCTAATATTCTTTCTGTGACTGGGCCATTTTATGATCCACTAGAGGGCTCCCTCCCTCCCCCAGTAACATGGAGAAAAGTTCCAAAAGATACTCTGGCTACTTTACAGAGATACTGCCTCCTTTCCATGGGAAAACTCAACACAATTCAGTTCAACACACATTTATTAATCACCTGCTGTTTGCTAAGCATTGCATTAGGGCTCAGGGATTAAAAAAGACAAAAATGGAATAATCGCTGTCCTCAAAGACTATGTATCACTACGGAGTGGGGAGGAGTATTATGGGAACACAAAGAGGTAAATACAATTATATATAAAAATCAGTGGAAATGATTTCAGGGGGTGGAGGAAGTATCAGGAGTATGAGGAAAGGCCTCTTGTGAGAGGTCATGTTTGAGCTGAACCTTAGAGGGACCTGAGGATCACCACCACCACCACATTTGGAAGCTAATAGCCATTTCTCAAGGTCAATGACATTCTTCCTAGGCCAGGCAATGATGCAAAAGTTAATTGCCCAGAAAACAATGCAGAAGATTTCTGTTTTGTTTGTATTTATGAATTTGTGGTGACTTTCTCTTTTTCCAAAGATTCTGGTAATTCTCTACCTCAGAGTCTGTTTCGGACTGGCCGTTTTGGAAGATGTCAGGGTAGGGGTGGGGGGAAGAGGAGGATCAAGGTGATTCATGCCATCTAATCAGAAGATATTTCACACCAGACAAACAAAAACAAAGAAAAGCCTTATTCCCTTGGAAAAATGAAACTAAGTCACCTTGCAATCTTGTCTCCAGAAATCAGTCAGAAGGATTTTCTTGGACTAAATCGAATCTTTGATGTATGTTACTTCACGAGATGCCACTATTCAGACTGACAGCAATTCACCAATGTAGGATCTTTGGAGCTTAGTAGGTGGTCTTCAAAATGTCATAGAAAGAAAACCCATTTTATTACAACTGAAGGTAAAACTCAATAAAAGTTTTACATTTTCCCATTGTTATAAGCCAAGCCGAGACAGTTGGCACCCAGAAAAGGGTATCTCTAAGTGACAAGGAGGCTTCTGAATGTCAGGTTATCATATGTACTTACAGAATACAGAAAACCCATCATCACTCTGGATTCAAAACTAGTCAGCACCTGTGGAGGGGGGCAAGGGAAGACTTTCTAATCTGCTAGTCTATCCAAGTTAGATTGGACCCTGTCCATTGCTTGTCATTGTGCAAGACCTGGGATAAAGAAGGGGTTAGAGGTGGCTGGCTTCTTAATGATGAAATGGAGACATTCTAAAATGGAGTAACTCATATCAAGAGAGGGAAAGTTCCCCATGCCTCCTGTCCTGCCCCCAATCACCACAAAGACTTCTAGTGATATCATCATCTGTGGCCCATCTGACAATGAGCTTTTTCTTCTTTTGTCACCAAATCTCCAGAACCTGGGAAAAGAAACAACTTTGTGCCTGTTCCCCCACATAGCATGTACTGGACAAAATATCCAAAGATCTGGGTCCTAGTCCTGATTCTGCCATTGGTCAGCAGTGTTACCACTTCTCTGGGCCTCAGTTTCCTCCTCTGTAAAATGTGAGTTTGATGGAGCCTTGAGCTTTAGATGCCAATGATTTGTTGTCACAGAATCTCAGAGTTGGAACTCTGGAATCCAACTGAACCTGACCAAAAATCTCTGCTACAAAATCCAGGAAAAATGATGATCCAGAGGCTAATTTAAGATCTTCCATGAAGGGCAACTTACTAGTCTGTGTCAGCCAGCCTATCCATTTCCCTTTGAACCATTTCCAGTTATTGGAATGTTTTTCATTACAAGGTGAAATCTGCTTATTTCCAGTTTCCACTTAGTGCCCCTAGCACTACCCTCTGAGGACAAGCAAAACAAGCCTAATTTCTCTTGATGGAAGAGTCTTTCAAGTACTTGAAGGCATCTGTAAGGGAGGGGTGATTCTTGCCCCCACCAATCAGTTTAATGCAGTAAGAAGGCATTAAACTAGTTGGAAATTGTGGCTATGCCTTCATGAAGTATAAACATCAGAAGGGCAAAACAAGATAGGCTGAACAAACAAATTAACCACACCCCAGGGCTTCAAATCCCTAAGCCCTGGGGAGCCAAGGAGAGTCCCAGCTCCAGTGCAAGAGAAGAAGACCCCTGCCAAGGGAAGGGGACGGGAGAGGGAGAAGACTGGATTGCTTCCTCTCTCCACTTCCATTGGCCATGGTGTTTACCAGCAGAGCAGGAGACAGCCCATCCAGAAGTTCGAGAGTTTGCCAATTTGAGAGAATCTGAATCTGAGATACAAACTCCAGACAGAAAGAGAACCACTTGAGAGAGGAAGTGCTTTTGAGGAACAAGACTTCTGGCAGAAGAGAGGAGAGCCAGCTATGGAGAGGCATAGACCCTGGGAAGCTGCAAAGCCAAAAGGAAATCGTTGTAAGTTACTTTTCAAATTTTAAAGCAGTAGATTAATGCCAGCTACTTCTCTGATGATTCCAAGGCTGACCTCTCTCCTCTAAGGTGTTCTCTATAGGCATTATCCATTTTACAGGAAAGAAAATTTAGACAAAGAGGCCAAGTGAGTTTCCCATGGTCACACAGGCAATCACTGTCAGAGGCAGGATGTCAGAAAGGCACTGTCAGAGGTTCAGAACTTCTTGATTCCAAGCCCATTGCTCTAACCACCACACAACCCTGCCTATGATGCTGTTAGATTTGTCCATTTAGGCTTCACTGCAGTCTTTCCAAGTGGACAACTAGGAGTATCAGAGAGGATTTACCCTGGGGGCGGGGCAGTGGCATTCATCCTGTGAGACATCAGGGGCCCTCCTGGTAGCACCACTCTTTGGGGTAGCAACCGCTTTACCGTCTTATGAATTTAGTACTCTGGAAAGGACCGAACTGGAAACTGCAAAATCATCATAAAACCCCGATCCTCAGAAACCACTTAAAGGAATATGTGTTCAGGTAGTAACAGGCCTTTTGGCAAATACATTTTCCTTGCCCCAAAAAACCCTGTTCCATCATACAATGAAGCCCTGTGGAAGAAAGCTCAGCGATCAGACCCATGAAGCGGCCTGAGCCACCCTTTCCACAATTCTAGTCTTTCAGCAGGGCCAGCCTCACGAGTGGCTAAGACAACTCCGATGCTTAATGAATCTTTTTAGGGCTGCATTTATTTAACAGATACACAGTTTTGCTTGCTGGAGCCAGGTCATTTTAAAAATGCCTTTCTTATTGGTCATGTTTGGTTGGTTATCACAGTTGTGTCTTGGTTTACATTTTTAGTTTTGGAATCAAACACACACTGAAAAGCCCATTCTGCCAGATTTGTTCTCTCAGGAGGCTTCATGTTTTTCTACAAAACACTAAGCCATGTTCTACATGGGTTCCTGTGACTTTAAATCAGGATCCAAGGGTGAGAGTTCGTATCTGGGGAGAGCCTCAGAGGGATTTGTGTTAGGTAAGCATGCTTTGCATTATCGAATAAAATCACAGGAGAGACACTAACTACAGGCCAATTGAAATTCTAAAAGTTTGTTCCGCGAGAGCTGTCATTAAACCTACCACTTTGTATAGAAGAGAGAAGAGATTTCTAAAGGGAGAAACAAAGTAACGTCACTTGTCCACAATCACCTAGATCATTGAGAAATTGAGAAACTGATCCCAGGACTCCTCTATTCCTCGTCTTTACACCTGCACTCCACAAAGCAGTCTTGCAAGTAGCTCTTGTCCAGGATTAGCAAGAAGCTCAGGATTCTAGATTCAGAGCTGAAGAAGGGACTTGGGATCATGGGGCCAATGATTTAGAGTTAGAAAGTATTCTGGACACCATCCAATGCAACCTTCTTGTTTTACATGTGAGGCAACCGAGGCCCAAGGAGTTCCTCTCACAAAGGCACGAAGTGACTGGACTGGGTCCTCTGAGACTAAATACAGCCCTCTTTGCAACATACCATGCTCTCTGTCTGGTACGTGTTCACAAAACAGAGGAGAGCCGATTTCCTTTCTGTTACTAGAAAAAGCAAAGCATATCTTTTATATATATTGTTTACTATTATGTCACATAATAATATATTACACACACATGCACACACACACTCACACATACATGCACACACATACTCACACATGTCAAAATGCATGCACACACATATATATACTTATACTCACACACACTCCCAAACATGCACACACACTCACACATACACACAAATGCACCCCCCACGCACTCCCACACATGTACACTCACACACTCAAATGCAAGCATGCACACACACACACACACCCCCAAATGAACCCTCCCAACACACACACACACACACTGTAGTGGTCTAACTCCAGGCCTGGGGCTGTGTGCTCTGTGTGCTCTGTGTGCTCATGGAGGAGAATTCTCTAAAAACCCTCCCTGAGCTTTAGTTTCTTCCTCTGTCAGATGAGGATATTGGTGGGGTGATGGATACTTCCTAGGGTCTTGGTGAGGCTCAAATGCTAATGGCTCCAATGTGCTTTGCAAACATGGGGGACTTCTATGAAGTCAGTTATTTAGTAAACACCTGCTGGGTGGGGGTTGAGGGTGGGAGATGAGGTTCTCCACCAGAGTGACGGCAGGGGGATTCAGTGCGCAGCAGTAGCCACAGGAACTCTAGAGGCTTTCCCCTTTGTTATGGAGTTGCTACAATCTGTGCAGATGGAGGGATGACCTTGAACATTAGCCAAATTACAGACACTTGAAGCACATTACTGAAATGTCCAGAGCACTGTGCTAGGCACAGAGATGAGATGCTGAAATATCCCCAGCTGGCTTTCTCAAGTTAATGGAATACTCTTCTTCACTCCATTGGTGGACATCTTAGTCTTTACTTTTTCCCCTCCTTTTTGTGTAGGGACAATTTTCAGAGCCTCCACAGCTACCTGCCACTCCCTGCCCTGCTTAAGCCTCACCACCCACACTGGAGATCATAGCCTGGAGGAGCTGCCACCCTGGGGCCTCTCTTTCCTGTCTGGGTACTTCCTGACTCCACGTGAACACTGCTTCAGGAAAGCTCTGGACATGTTTCACATCACTCCTTCATCTTCAGCTGCCTTTTCGCCACGAACTCCTTGACCTCCTTCCCAGAAACCTCCTGTGTTCCCTTCCTCCTCCCACCCCCACCCCCCAGTTCTGGATCCATAGGCCATAATCAATTCAACCTCACCTTTGCTCTTCCATGGATTGTGTTAATCAACTCCCCTGTGACCGCAATTACCATCCCTGCTTTCTGGACCAGATTACCTTTCCCAGATCACCACTCCCCAATGTATATTTCCCCAATTGGGATATAAGGTCCTTATAGGCAAGGGCTGTCTTTGATTTTATATTCATGTAGTGTTTATTAACTTTTTGGGGGGTGTCCTTACCCTGACTCCCACTTGCACTAATAAATCAGTTCCCCAGAGGTCTGGTTAGCTGTATGTCTACTTTGAGGTTTAGGGGATACCCCTGAGGGGAAAGAAGGGGGATCTTTCTAATGGTTTTGGTGGGACCTATGTTGCAGTGTGTTGTCTTTAATATCAGTCATTAGCTATGGTTAGTATTGCCCCTTATGACTGATTGGTGTAGGAGGTAAAGTTACAAGGATTTACCCCTGCCCCTCATCACAAGAGGTACACTCTCCCATCTACTACCTCAGGAAGGGTGAGTTCCAACTTAAGTCAGTAGCCATAAAACCTCATTCCATTCACTTTTGAATTTGACTCAATTGCTAGACCATTAGCTCCCTGGCTGCAGGGCAAGGCATCAATGTACTCCTGGCTAGAGTCAGGTCATCTGTTTCTCAGGATGTCTGCTGATCTCTGGTATGGAGCCCAGATTCTGGGCCTCTGGTGGATTGTTCTCCAAACTTCCAAAGCTCACAAATTCACAGTTGTCTGCAACTCTCCTTGACCTAAGAAGAGACACAACAGAGACAGGAGTGACAGCGGGGCCATGCGCTCTTAGATGAGAGAGCGCCAAAAGTTTTTTCCCCACTTGGCTCTTCTCTCTAAGGCAGCCAGGCAGTGGCAGAGACTGGTGTGGCCAGCTAGGGGCTTTTGTAGACACATCAGCAGTCAGTGAGGTGTATATGATTTCAATTGACCCTCAAGGAACCCATGAGTTTGGTGCTTTTGTGATCTCCGTTTTATAGATGGTTCAATCACAGATTTAGAGCTGGGAGGGCTTTCATTTTATAGATGGGGACCTGACTATCAGGTGTCCTGCACTGAGGTCACAGTCTTCTCTGCCCCGTGATAAGGGAGCAGAACAGAACCTTAGTGGAAGTTAGCTTCAACTTACATTTTTTTAAGTTTATGAGAAATATGGACTCAGGAGAATCTTGTTATGATTTCTTCTAGCCTCCAGTAACCAGGAAGACAAGGAGAGTGCTATTTACAAAACTGGTGAAACATAATGCTTCCTTTTAGCTCTGCTTGCTGGGAATGTTTAATAGTCATCCTTGAAGGATCCTTTGAAGACAATCTGGTACAATAGAGAGAGTCCTAGATTTCAAGTCAAGCAACCTTGCTTTGAATCCTCCCTCTTCCACCTGTATGACCTTACACAGATGACTTCCCTTCTTTGGGCCTCATCTGTAAAATGAGGGAGAGGTGATATAGATGACCTCTACCCTCTTCCAGCTCTCTCCTCATTTTGATCCAAGCTTCGGGGCACATGGATAGCTCATCATTGGGGACCTTTTTTCTCTAGCATATCTTCCCCTAGATAGTGAAGGTAGGCCCACAGCAGCCTATAACATGCAGCACGTCCATGTGAATCAGAATGCTGCTTTTCAGAACACAAGCCCTGAGGAAACCATATCTAGATTGAATGGCAAGTAGCCAGCCCAGTACATGCCATGTGCAGGATAGATAGGAAACACCTGTACTCGAGGTGTTAAGACTGGGGAGGCATGGTATTTCTGTTGGTGCATTTTCTCTCTGTCCCTTCAAATTCAATATAGGAGAAATTAAGTGTCTCATCAAACTTAGAGCTACCAAAGCCAACATATAAACGGTAGGATTTTAGAAATATTTAATAGTGGGGGTGAGTCTGGAGCCTGGCCAACATTTGGGCTCAATGGACAATGGAGGCAGTGTGTACTTACAGACCCATCAGCTTAGAAATCTAATGGCCACAAGACTAACTTTCCACATTGCACTAGGCCTGGCAATTGGATCAAGCCAAAGTGAAAGGAGATCAACGTTGGGCCCCCAGGAGGAGGGGAAATGGTTGTGGATGGGGTCTAACCTGCTGAACACTCTTTGCCTGCCTCTGGACATCAGCTCCACAAAGTCGGCCTGTCGTCACGAGGGGGTACTGCCATGAAGGATGTGGTGGGGGATGCAGTGAGCCCCAGTAAGGGGTGGGGGCTGTGTGTGTGCAGAAGTGGGAACAAGACCAGTATCCAGAGAGTGGAGACGTGTGGAAATCTGACACAAATGCGAATGCTTTACCCTCTAAATCACCTTGGTCTTTGCAGTTGAAATCTGTCCGGGGACTTCCAACCCTGCATGCCTCGTAGATGGCAAGGGAGACCAAGCTGCTTCTTGTTTCAAAAGTAACAAGTCATAATTCTTTCTCCATGCTCCAGCCAGCCCAGTCACAGTAGGAGTTTTGAAAATGCAGTCAAGAGGGTGTGTGGGTCTCTGATGACCTTCCACCTTGAAAGTTTGGCTGGATTATGTAAAACCAAGCCTTAGCACACATTTGTCAAGGTTGTCCAAGTTCTAGCTTTTTCTGATCTAAAGAAATCTTGAAGAAATGAGGACTCAAGCAAAACACTCCTGCTGTTCTCTTTCTTAGCCCCACTTCAGCTTCTTTTAGAAGTCCCAGGCTTCCTGAGCTCATCCATGGGACCACTCTCCACCAACATAAATGGCAGCTCCTTCATGCCTTCCATCTGTTAATATTCTTGCTCATGTTTTTTTTCCACAAATCCTCATTAGTGTGTCATCACCTCATGCTGGAGACCTTCCTTTTGTGATTATCCACTTTGGAAGATACTGGTTCAGGATTCGGGCTCTCCCTCAGCCTCTGTGATTCATTTTCCCAGTTATAACCATCTTTCATGACTTCTTTTATCCTGCTTCTCATGCATAAGTCATCATTGATGACATGGCATGACTTGCTTATATCAACTGTGCCTCTCTCTGTGGCCCTTTAAGTTACCTTAAAATCTAAGATCATAGCATTTCATGTTTCACAGGCATTCAGCATCTGGGATTTCAAAAAGCTGGATGTTGGGGATGAGTGGCAGATTGGGAGCATCCAAAGCGTTGTTCGGTTTCCCACGTATAGTCCAAATGAATCTTCTTTACCCATTCAGTGCTACTGGGCCTAGCTCATTGACCTTCTGCAGGATCTGCAGCAGAGAATCATGGGAAAACCTGCCTGTTCCCATCTCAGATTTTCCTCTAGGGTATCCTTGAGCGTATGTAGCCTGATCTGGGCTTAATTCCTCAACCCACCTCCTTCACCGACAGGTCCCCAGATCCGGGTTCCGATTCCATATCCTCTCAGGATTCTATAGGGGCCTTTAGAGGGCTTTGGTGTTCTTCTAATGCAATTGCTTTGAGCTCCCATCCAGTGTATCATCTCCATTTAACATCTCACCAATGCTTTCTAACCAATGATTAGCACTAAACTATCATTTTGATTATCCGACATCTGTTTTTGTTGATAATTATTCAACATGAATTAGCTTTTGCAAGTGGATATTTACTGAAAAGAGATAGCAGTCACTTACATACAAAATATTCCCCAGACCAGGGCACATTCTTCCCTTTGGAGAGTGGATTTAAAGTCAAAGTGGCAGCTATAAAGAATCCCTCTGAGTCATAAGGCAGTAAGTCAGTCAACAAGCATTTATCAAGTGATTATAATGTGCCAGGCACTATGTTCAGTATTGAAGATGCAAAGAAATGCAATTGCTCAAAACACAAAGTTAATAAAATATTCCCTACCTCAAGAAACTCACATTTGAATGGGGAAGACATTATCTAAATACGTAGGCCCAGACAAGCTACATGCAGAGTGGATGGAGGTAATCAGAAAAGGGAAGGCACTAGTACCTGGAGCAACAGGAAAGGCTTCCTTCAGAAGACTGAGCTGAGCCTTGAAGGAAGCTAGGGAAGTACTCACTGGGGATGAGGGGGCAGAGACTCCAGGTGTGGGTGATGGCCAATACAAAGTCTTGGAGACTTATATGGAAGGTCATGGAGGGTGAGTATAACTGAATCCAAAGGCACACAGGGGATAGGAAGGTCTAAGGATGTTGGAAAGGTTGTGAAAGGCTTGGAATTCCCAACAAAGGATTTTCTGTTTGGCCCTGAGGGTAATAAGTAGCCACCGGAGCTCATTGAGCAGGGGAATGAAGTCATTAGACCTTTGCAAGGCACCAGCAGCTGAGAGTAATTAAAAAAGCCTCATGTAGAAGGTAGCCTTTGGGGTGAGCTAAGAAGGCAACTGGAGATTCTCAGCAATGAGATGAGGACACAGCATTCTCAGAAATGGGTGCAGCCTTCCGGCTCTTACATCTTACATACTGCTGTGTATTGGTAGAGCCCAATTACAGGTCCAGTTTCTATCCCTTACTTACCCAATGTTAAATTGTTTTTCTTTTAAAGAAATGATTTGCATTATTTCTGTGGCATGTAGACTGTTTGGCATTCTGAAGGCAGTTTTGGATTGTGGGTAGAGGGTTGTACTTGAGGTCAGGAAGAACTTGGTTCACGTTCTTTTGATGTCATTTACTGCCTGGGACCCACTGCAAGTCACTTTATGCCTAAGCCTCAGTTTCTTCATCTGCAAACAGCAGATAATAGTACCCCAAGTGCCTACCTCAGTGTATTGGCTTAAGGCATAAACAAGATGCCTGCCCAGAGCTGTGTAAATTTTGAAGAACCAGATGAATATCAATTTAAGAAAAGAAAATAAAAAGCTTAAGCAAACAGAGCAATCCAACATATCGTGTCCCCCTTTGCTCTCATATTTATGTTTAATACTGAAGGTTTGGGGGCAATGCTACATTTTTTACGATTCTGAAATACTGACTTCTTTTTCTCCTGTGTAAGATGTAATCACATCTTATTTATTGCCCCGAGTATTAACACTCAGAGTTCATTACAGGATTTTCTCAAGGGCTCATAGAGCATGAGGGATTGAGAAATATAGCTCAGGGACATAATGCATTTGGCAGGATAGAAAGAGCTTATATTAACATCCAGATACCATAGGACAGAGTAACCAAATATTAGCAGTGAATCAAGAGGAGAATGTCAGCTCCTCAAGGCAATAAGTCTTCTTTTTTTCAGTGTGACTTTGCCTAAGATTTGGGGCCCACAGCTGCCATAATGCCAGTTTTACATTGTTGAGGCCAGAGGGGAATACAGAGTTATCCCCCCCACCCCATTCTTGATTCTTTAATCTACTTGGGGATTTGTATTCTCCAATGTCTCTAAGAATGTTCAGAGGGGAACTCACACGGTCTCATAACTTATCATGGATTGCCCACCATGGGGCAACTTTTTTCAATGAGGGAGGATGGAATTCAGTCCAGAAAGTCTGACCACATCACTCCAGTAACTCCACTGGCTTTTTATCACCTCCATGATCAAATAGAAAACCCTCTATTTGGAATTCAGTGTTTTTCAGAACCTAGTTCCTTCCCACCTTTCCAGTCCTCTCAGTGCTTACTTCCCAAACACACTCAGGGATACAGGGGAATCTAGCTTCCTCATTGTTTCTCTTGCAATACACTCCATCTCCAGATGCTAAGCATTGTTCAGCTGTTCCCTTCCTAGAGTCTTCTTCCTCCTCATCTCTGCCTCTGTGTTTCCTTCAAGTCCCAGCTAAAATCCTATCTCCTCCAAGAAATCTCTTCAGATGGCCTTGGATGCTGGTGCCATCCCTCTGTCCATTATCTCCTGCATAAAGTTTTTCTGTACCTAGTTGTGGGGCTTGAGAAGACTTTGGAGGGGGCCTGGGACAGCAGGAGAGCAAATCAGTTCATACTTAAAGAAATAAATTTAGACTACTCACTAAAAGGACAGATACTGAGGCTGAAGCTGAAATACTTTGGCCATATAGCCAGACAGGACTCATTGGAAAAGACCCTCTTGGTGGGAAAGATTAAAGGCGAAAGGAGAAGGGGACAGCAGAGAATCAGCTGGATGGATAGTGTCATGGAAGAAAGGAACATGAAATTGGACAGACTTTGGGAGCTGGTGGAGGACTGAAGGGCCTGCTGTGCTATGGTCCATGGGGTCACAAAGAGACGTACATGATTGAACAGATGAGCAACAGTTTAGTCTTTTGCATCTTGTCTCCTCCATTAGACTATGGGCTACTTGGGGGCAGGGACTTTGACCTTTTTTTGTCTCCCTAGTGCTTAGCACAATGCTTGATATATATAGTAGGTGCTTTATAAATGCTTATTGACTCACTAAATCTGTCTAGCTGCCCTAAACAATAGTGTTGGAAGTAATTGTTCTTCAAGTGTGTAGTAGAATTCACTTGTGAATCCACCTGGGCCTGGGAATTTTTTCTTAGGGAGCTCAGTGATAACTTTTTAAATATCTCTTTTCACCTTAATTTGGGATGCATTCACCATTTTCATTTTTGATATTGGTGATTTGGTTTTCTTTTCTTTTTTTAAAATCAAATTAACCAATAGCTTATCTATTTTACTAGTTTTCCCCCATAAAACAAGACCCTAGTTTATTTATTAACTCAATGTTTTTCTTAGTTTTATTTTTATTAATCTCTCCTTTGATTTTTAGTATTTCCAATTTAATTGGGAATTTGAATTGGTTAATTTTCTAGTTATTTTTTAGTTCTAGGACCAATTTATTGATCTACTTTTTTAATTTTATTGATGTGTTTTTTAAATAAATAAATTTATTTATTTTTAGTTTTTAACATTTGCTTTTTAAAAGATTTTGAGTTCTAAATCCTCTCCCCCCCCCCGCGCGCACACACTCACACACACACGCGCACACACACACACACACATCTCTAACACAGCATGTAATCTCATATGGGCTATACATGTATGATCATATTAAACATATTTCCACATTAGTCATGTTGTGAAAGAAGAAACAGAACAAAAGGGGAAAACCATGAGAAAGAAAAAAACGAACAAACAAAAACAACCCAACAACAAAAGAAGGAGAAAATAGTTTGCTTTGATGTGCGTTCAGACTCCATAGCTCTGTCTCTGTACGTGGATAGCATTTTCTATCATGAGTCTTTTGAAATTGTCTTAGATCATTGCATTGCTCAGAAGAGCTAAGTCTAACAAAGTTGGTTAATGCACAATGTTGTGGTTACTGTGTACAATTCTACTTCCTTAACTCAGAATATTGATGTGTTTAGAGATAGAAATTTTCCCCTAAGTATTGCTTTGGCTGCATCACATAAATATTTGTATGTTGTCTCATTGTTGTCATTCTCTTTAAAGAAATAATTTATTGTTTCTATGATTTCTTCTTTGACCCTCTCATTCTTTAGAATTAGATGATTTAATTACCAATTAATCTTAAAGCCATGTTTCCATATCCTTTTACTGAATGTAATTTTTATTGCAATATAATATGAAAAGGGTTTATTTGATATTTTTGCTTTTGTGCATTTGGTACATAGTCAATTTTTGTGAAGGTGCCATGTACAGCTAATATACATATATATGTATATACACATATATTTTATATATAACATGTCTACATGTATATATATATATATATATATATATATATATATATATATGTATATGTATATATATCTTTCTATTCCCAGTCAGTTTTCTCCAGAGATCTAACATATCTAAATTTTCTAAAACTCTATTCATTCCCTTAACTTCTTTATTGTTTCTTTTTAGTTAGGTTTATCTAGTTCAGAGAGGGGCAAGTTGAGGTCCCCTACTAATATAGTTTTGGTGTCTATTTCTTTCTATAACTCACTTTAAAATTCCTTTAAGAATTTAGATGCTATCCCATTTAGTGCATATGTATTTTGTTTTTATATTAACTTCATTATATATGGTACCTTTTAGCATAATGTAGTTTTCATGCTTATCTCTTCTAATTAGATCTATTTAGATCTATACCTGCTTTTCTTACTTCAGCTGAAGCATAGTAGATTCTGCTCTAGTTTCTTAGTTTTACTCTGTGTTTGTCTCTCTGTTCTGTGTTTCTCATAAACACCACATTGTCAGATTCTGGCTTTTAATCCACTCTGCTATTTGCTTCTGTTTTATGGGCAAATCCATCCCATTCACATTCAGTTATGATTACTAACTGTATATTTCCCTCCATTCTATTTTCCCCTTTCTTTACCCTTTTTTCCCCATGGGAGACACTGGCACAGGACTGTTCAAAATGATGTGCCTGCATCAAAGACATCTTTTGCTCCATGAGCAAAGCAGAATTTCAGTAGCTCAAAAGAAATGTGAGATGCAGAAATGTAGAGACATCTCTACTCCAACCGTTCATATGGACGATTTGTATGTGACCTGTGGAAGAGCCTTCAGAACTTGTATTGGTCTCATCAGCCACAGTTGGACACATTGTGCCTTAACCCCAACATGGTGATGTCATTTTAGTTCTCTTCGAGAACGAAAGACAACAATCAACCAATCATTTTCTTTCTCTCTTTTAACCTTTCCCTCCTCAAAAGTCTGTTTTGTTTCTGACCACTGCCTCCTTTAATCCTCCTTCATTTCTCTTATCCTCTTCTTCTCCTACTTCCTTGTAGGCTAAGATAGTGTTCTATAGTCAACTGAGGGATGGGATGGGGTTTCAGCCCTGTCTGATTCTTCACAACTCCATTTGAGGTGTTCTTGGCAAAAACAATGGAGTGGTTTGCTATTTATTTCTCCAGCACATTTTACAGAGGAAGAACTGAGACAAACAGGGTTAAGTGACTTTCCCAGGCTCACATAGCTAGTAAGTTTCTGAGGTTGGATTTGAACCATGAACTTCATGAACTCATGAAGATGAGGCTTCCTGATTCCAAGGTCAGTACTTTATCCACTGCCAATTGGGTGTGTATGTTATTTTCTCTCTGAGCCAATGAGAGTAAGGTTCAAACATTGTCCACCCCCCACTTCCCCTTTACTCTTCCTTTCATGACCCTTTTATGTGAGATCATTTTTCCCATTCTACCTCTCTCTTCTCCTTTCACCTTTCTCCCAGTGGATCCCTCTTTCTCTCCTATTAATTTCATTTTCTTGAAATCATCCCACCATAGTGAACTTGCCCTTGCGCCTTCTGTCTATGTACGCTCTGTCTACCTGAGGTGCATGGGGTGCTCAGGGAAGACTAGCACCTCTGGTTCGAGGGCTTGCTGTGCCCTTTCTACCTTCGAAGCCCACCTCTCACCCAACTTTTACTTGCGGGTCCAAGAAGCTGTAGCATGTGCAGTGGCCATATCCTGGCAAAGCTGTCTTGGCAGATGGACTAAACCAGATTAAGGGTAATTGACGGGCCTCAAACACATTGGGGAGTTAGGGGGATATCTACCTCAGGCATTTGAAGACTTCACCTGGCAGAATGGTTGGATGAGAACAATTTGTTCTAATGGCACAAAGGCAGCTGAGGCAGGGGACTGCGGAACACTTAGAGCTTGCTATAGTGGCAATTAGACTTGAAGATCTTTCCCACCCATTAATAGGCCATGTGACCTGCTTACATCACAGCAAGCCTAAGTTATGTGGTGGGAGGAGCTTCCTGACAGGAAAAGGAAGTTATGTCACAGGAAAATGCTGAGAGAGAGAAAAAGATGTAACTGCTGCTAATGGCTGCCCTTGTGATTATTAGAACTGAACAGGCTAACTTAGCTGTACTGTGAGTTTGTGTTTGGGGAAGACCCCAGAAGGGGGTTGGAGAGGTTTTGGAATGGTGAGTCTCCAGTCTATTATATGGCATTTTAAGTTCCTTGCTGTTATGATAAAGTGGGCTTACTGACTGTGGGAGCTGACCATTTGGTTATGGGATATGGTTTTCTGATGTCTGAAGAAATGTTATATATCTTCTACCTCCTTTATTGAAAGTCTCTCATACTTGGAGATACAGAACTACATAGACATATTCATGATTATTGTTGATGTTGTGTTTATTGCCTTACTGTGACACTTGGTCAGCCACAGAAGAAGCCAAGGTCATCCCCTGCATCCCAGGCCATTGTCAATCAAATTTTCTATTCATCTCTAGTCTTTTCATCAGGAATGCTTGAAAATCCTCTATTTCATTAAATATCCTTTTTTGGCCTGCAAGGCCGTTCTGCCAGACAGCTTATTCTTTTAATCGTACTTGTAATTCTTCTAATCCCAGGTCCTTTGCTTTCTGGAATATCATATTCCAAGCCCTCTGATTCTTTAACATAGAAGCTGGCAAATTTTGTGTTATTCTGACTGTGGCTCCACAATATTTGAATAGCTTCTTTCTGGCTACTTGGAATATTTTGTCCTTAACCTGGGAACTCTGTGATTTGACTATAATACTCCTGGGACATCCTGGGATCTCTTTCAGAAGGTGTTCAGTGGATTCTTTCAATTTCTATTTTACTCTCTGGTTCTAGACTATCAGGGGAGTTTTCCTTGATAGATGATGTCTAAGCTCTTTTTTGATCATGGTTTTCAGGTAATCCAATAATTCTTAAATTATCTCTCTTTGATCTCAGGTCATTTTTCCAATGAGATATTTCAATTTTTTCTGTTTTTTTTCTGTTTTGTTTTATTGTTTCTTGATGTCTCATGGAGTCATTAGCTTTCACTTGACAAATTCTAATTTTTAAGGAATTATTTTATTCAGTGAGCTTTCATGTTTCTTTTTCCATTTGGTCACTTCTATTTCTTAAGGAGTTCTTTTTCTTCAGGGAATTGGCTTCTGTAGCATAGTGAGACTCTGAAGGCTAACCTAAGTTTTGAGTCCCTTCACCTTTCTGGTAACGCTCCTCTGTATACCCTAAATGTTGTCAATGTTCTTATTATAATGGAATGCCCTTAATTGAAATGACAGGTAATAGCTTAAAGTCATACCCATTCCAAGGGGATAGGAATTTTACCAGGGATTCAAGGCATATATTGAATGATTGTGGTAAGGTTTTAAGTATTCATGAACATTAGGGGAAAAATTGAGGTATTTGACTTTTCCATCATCATCAAGTACCTTCTTCCCTATCTCCTTTTCAGCTCTGTATACTGTCACTTCTCATTAAATTATAAGTTTCTTGAGGTTAAGGACTGTCTTCCTTCCTTCCTTCCTTCCTTCCTTCCTTCTTTTCTTTGTATTCCTAGCCTTTAGCATCATGCCTGGCACATGGTAGATGTTTAATTTTTCTTGGAGGCTTTTAATGTAGGATCTTTGACATTGCTAACTTCTTCTGGCTGTACATTTTGATCTTCTTTCTCACCAAAGTAAGATTCTATAGTCTGAGTCCTTTTACACTTCCAGCTCATTTTCCCTGCCAATTATTTGACTTTTGAGCTCTTTGTTAGGGTATGACTGCTTTCAGAGTGGAGAGTGCTCTGTCCCAAGCTTCAGGGGTTTTGTGCTGCTGTTTTCAGAACTACTTCTATTCTGATGTGGTATGATACTCCTTTCCTGGCCTGTGTTCTGGTCTGTGCATGCAAGCAACTCCTTTCTGCTGTGTAACTACTGGGAGGACTCCTTCTCTACAGCAACCACAAGCTCTGCCAGACCAGTGGTCCTCCTTCTCCAAGGACTGCCAACTGGGACTGCAACCCAGATCCAAGCAGGGCAAAGCAAGATAACTCTACCTCAGCACCGACAAAGAGATCCCTGCACTCCTGCTCTGATCAGCCACTTGATTCCTCCCGCCATCTGTGGGTGTGGAGCTCCAGTAGCAGCCACCGCTGCTGCTGCAGTCACTGCTGTAGCCACCTCCACTGCCCTGGGGCTGGGGCCGGAGCCAGACCACACGCTTCTCTCAGAGAGGTCCAACAGTTTTCCCACTGACTTGCTCTGTTGTTTTTGTTGTTTGTGGGTTGAGAAGTCTGGAAACTGCCACAGCTGCCAATGATTCAGTACCCTGAGGCCTGCTTCACCTGGTCTGCTACAGCCTGATCTATCCTGGCATGGCCCATGCTAGGCTGCGCTCTGCTCCCAGCATGGTGAGAGACACCCTTCCCAAGAAACCATCCAGGCTATCTTAGGCTGGAGACTTATTTCACTCAGTCATTTCATGGGTTCTGTAGCTCTAGAATTTGTTTAGAGTTATTTTTTACAGGTTTTCAGAGGGATTTGGGGGAGAGCTCAAGAGAGTCCCTGTTTTCAAGTTTCCATCTTGCCTCCATCCCCCAGAATGCATGGTAGATGCTTAATAAATGATTATTGACTTGTAGTGAGGCACTATGTATGACAAAGCTCATGTGCTGTGAGGACTGCCCCCCCCCCAACATGATGTAGCATGAAAGTGTCATTGTGTAGGTTGAAGGGAGGCAAAATAGATACCTCTAACCTCTTCTCCACCCCCCTCCCCTGGCCCCACCATCCTTCTCCAAGGGAGACTTTACTTCCTATCAGAGGAAAAGCAGGGAGTTGGGACCAGAGGACAGTCTTATCTTTTTGGAGAGAGGGAGTACAAGGGTTAAAATTATAGCTATCTTCTCCCTTAAATATAGTTAGTGTAGGGGGTGTCATCAGGTTCAATCTTACTTCTAACCACCATTTCATTATTTGAGAGAAGCAGGACCCAAGCTTCATATCCAAGGTTTGACCCCTTTCCCACCAAATACCAATACCATCTTAAAAACACATAGCACTCAGCTTGGAAAACCCATTTGTCCAAATTGGCAGCAAATCAGCAGCAAAACAGAAATCACAGCAGGTATACATGGGAGGATATGTATCAGACAATGCAGAATGAAGGAGCTCTCTCATTGGGGGGTGAGGGGCGGGGAGGAGAGAGACACACACAGACAGAGACGGAGCAGAGACTCAGATGTCTTCAAGAGGAAGTTCCCCAAAGTCTCTAATTTAGAGAACTGGAGTACAGGGACATGATAGAGACTGCAAACTCCTCTTATGTTTTTCCCAGAGTAAGCAACCTGAAGTGGGGTTGGTTTCCTCCACCTTGCATCTTAAAGTTAGAAGCCAGAACCACCTGAAATGACTAAAAGGCTTGTAGTGAATTAAAGTTTGAAAAGAGCTCTGGGAAGACTAAAAGAAGGCTGGAGGTCTTCTCCTCCTATCATCTGTGCCTGGAATTCATCTCCACCACTGAAGAGAGAGTCCCATACCAAGAGACTTTGGCACTGGAGTTATAGCCTGTTGACCCCTGAAATCTCATTATGGAGACTTTGGTCAGTTGCTTGAGTGCTAGCATTTAAGATGTGGCTCTGCTAACAATGTGAGAGCAAAGTAAATATCATTCAAAGGTTGACTAAGGAAAGTGCTTTGTCACCTTCAAAGAACCACACAACTACAGAAAGACATTTATTTTTTCATTTGCCTATCTATCATCTATTACCTTTCTGTTTATTAATTTGTTTATAAATTACATATAATGATTTTCTTGTCATCCCTGAACACCATGGCTTAGAAAAGGCATTGATGAACTGGAACTTACTCAGAGGAGAGGAGAATAAATAAGAGACTGGGGAACATGCAATATGAGGATGAGTTGATGGACCTAGGGTTAAATATCCCAGATAAGAGAAGACTCAGAAATGGGGTGGGTGGAGTGAGAACTCTTTTCAAATATTTTAGTATTGTCATATGTAAGGAAGACTAGACTTGTTCTGCTTGGCCATAGGGAGTAGAACCAGGAATATTAGGGAGAAATTGCAGAACAGATTTTCCTTACTTGAAAGGAAAAACATCCTAATACTTGGATGAATTTTAAAGAAGAATGGGAGGGAGGTTGCACCTCACTGGATGGTTCCAAGTGGAAGTTGGGTGACTACTTGTCAGGGATGTTAAAGGCAACCGGTATTGTGAAAACTTGAGTTAGGAAACCCATGAATTTGAATCCTGCCACTAACCCTTGGTCCAACTGCTAAAGCCACTTGGCCTTTCTGAAATTCAATTTCTTCATCTATAAAATGGCGATTAATAATAACAAAGCCCTGGCACCATAGGACGATGTAAGATTCACACAAAATAATACACTTAAAGTGCTTTGTAACCATCAAGGGTTTCAAATGCCAGCTATTATTACTGGATTCTCCATTAGGCACTAGTTGGAACTGATGGCCTTTAAGGTCTTTCCTATCTCAGAGTTTCTAAGGTTTTGGTACTCCTCATAATACTCTTTGTAACCTGCCATATCAACTATACCAGAAGATTAGGTTCTTTGGGCTCTGAGCTCTTGTTAAGAAATGCTTATTGGAATTAAAATACCCAGTGAAGTGATTGCCACAAGATTTGACAAATGGATTCTATTTTCCCATATTTTTTTGCTGTGTCAAAGTTTAACTAATGAGACAAGAAGTTCTCAGGTTATGTTTTTGCTCCCCCCTTTTATTCAAAAAGGAGGATTATGTTAGCCCTTTTCTGGTTTCTAGAAACCTTTTTGGTCTCCCATGCTGATAAATACTGTTTACTTACAAAAAAACACACTTGACAGGGCAAGGTCTTCTCGATGCTCTCCTAAAGCTCTCCTAGAATTAAATATAACAAAGAACTGTCAGCTATCAACAGAATGTTCCAAATCATTAATATGAAGAGAAATATAGATTAAAACAACTCTGCGGTTTCACCTCAAACTCTTCAAATTGGCAAAGATGGAAATGTTGGAGAGACTGTGAAGCATGGGCACACTAATGCATTGGTGGTGGAGCTGTGCATTTGTCCATTCTTTGGGAGAACAATTGGGAATCATTGTAGAAAAAGCATTAAATTGTACATAATCCTAAACTCAGCAATATCACTACTAGGCATGTACCTCAAGAAGGTCAAAGACAGAGGAGGAAAGTCCCATATACACAAAAATACTTTTAGTAGCTTTCTTTTGGTTATACAAATTCTGTTATATTAATGTGTCAGAATATCAATAGCACCTAAGGAATTATAACTGAATAATTTAGAGAAACGGGAAAACATATAAACTGAGGTACAGCCATGGAAGTAGAACCAAGAGGATAATTTATTTGATGACCATTATAACGTGACGGAAAATCATAGCAAAAGTCATTAGCCTTCTGATCGATGCAATGATCAATGGTAAATCCAGGGGTCTTATAATGAAGTATGACTCCTTCTTTTTAGTAGGAACCTAAAAGTATAGAATGAGGCATACATTGTCAATCATGGAGAGTGAGTTGGTTAGTTTTTTTTTTTTAAGTAGGCTTCTTTGATACAAGTGAAGGTGCTATCTTTTGGGTGGAAGTCTTATTGAGAAGTTACAGTGCTGAAAAATAGAGTAAACATTTTTTAAAAGAGAAAAATCACATTTTTTCCCCAAAATGAGTGAATTTGGTAACATTGAGTATAAAAAAAAGGTGACGAAAGGTCTCCAGAATTAAAATTTTCTAGTATTAATCTAGTATTTTTCTAGTAATAGAACTAGAGTACCAGTGAAATTTTAACATTTGCACCTGACCTTCAAGGAAAGTTGTTATAATTTTTCTTTAAGCATTTTAGCTGTGTTTATAGATCTGTTTGCATAGTTCAAGCATCAACTGCAAATATTAAGAAGATGATGTTGGTTATTCCTCATCTTGAAACATGGCTAAGTTAATACTTGTAAATACTTGGACTATGGAATAGTTTCAAAGTCTACACTCCTTAACCTGATAATCAAGATCCTCTATAATATGATTCCTGGGTATTTTCTTTGTTTTAAAATATTTTATTGGTGTCATGTCACAGTAAGACCTTCTCCCCAATGGAACTTTCTCTGTAATAAAGGAATGTTGCAAAGTAAAATAAATGGACATGTTGGCCCTGCCAGACAGCCTACACCTTCCTCTAGGCTTCTAGACCCACACCTCTCTTGCAAGGCATGGAGATCTACTTCATTATCTCTTCTCCATGATCCAGATTATCCCTTGTTCATCATCAGAGTTTGGCTGTCTTTAATGTCACTCTCATTTACACTCTTGTGGTCACTGTGACAACATTCTCTGGGTTCTTCTTTCTTCACTCTACATCAGTTCCCATATGTCTCTGAAATTCTTATATTATATCCTATTTTTATAGCACAATAATACTTCATGATATCTATATCCTACAGTTTGTTTAATCATTCCCCAATCAATAGGCACCTACTTGGTTTCCTGTCTCCTATCTGCTTTGCTACTATGAAGATCCTATCTGTTTTTTATGACCCCACTCCCTTCTATGTTCTCTATCCTGTAGCCAGGTTGTATGATAACTCCCCTTAACTCTTACACCTTCTAATCCTTTGTTCCTTCACTCCATTGCACCCAAAATGACTCTTCATCCTTCATTCTCTATCTGCTGAATGCCTAGAACTCAAGACCCAAGCCATATGCTACCTCTTCCACGAAGTCTGACTTGACTTCTCCAGTTGAAAATGATCAGATATCTTATATGCAATGACTGTGTTCAATGTTGTATTATGGTTATTCATGTATGCATTACCTCTTTTCCCCTCTGTATTAGACTCTGGGCTAGCATAGTCCATGGTCTACTAGCTTAGTGTACCTCTATGCATAGGGAGTGCTAAATACCCCCCAAAAATCCTCTACCCCCCCAACACATCCACGTAGCTGTCACTGAGTCTTTTCTTGAGGTCCTTCATGGAGAATGAACCCCCAGCTCCATCAAAATATTCCATTTTGGATAGTCAGAATCATTTTAGGATATTTCTCCTGATGTCAATCTGAAATTTGTCTCTTTGCAACATCCACACGTTTCACCCTACTTCTGCCTTCTGGGGCTAAGCAGAGCAAATGTACAGCACATGTGTCTCCTTTCTCCCCTTTCTCCCTTCACTGACTTATTCTTTTCTTCTTCAATATAAATACATAGGACAGCTAGGTGGTGCAGTGGATAGAGTGCTGGGCTTGGGATCAGGAAGACCTAAATTCAAATCAAACTAGCTATGTGACCGTGGTCAACTTTACCTCAGTTTTCTCATCTTTAAAATGTGTATAAATGTCAAAGGACTAGTGATGAAGTGTACTGTCTGCCTCCAGAGAAAGAATGCATATTGATTGAATACAGACTGAAGCATGCTATTTTCACTTTCTTTCATTTTTTTCTTTTGTTTGAGTCTTGTACAAAATTGCTAATATGGAAATGTTTTACGTAACTGTGCATGTATAACCTGTCTCAGGAAGGGAGGGATAGAATTTGGAACTCAAAACTTTAAATAAAACTGTTAATTGTTTTGTTAAATAAAAGCTTAGGAAACTGAAAACAATGAAATGAGGAGAGAACCTGCTTTCCAGGGTTGTTGTGACATCAAACGAGATGACAATTACAGCGGCACTTGGCGCGGTGCCTGGCATGTAGGAAATGCGACATAAAGTTAGGCATTAAGTATCATTATTATTACTGTTATCATTACTACTATTTCTTCAACCGGTCATCATATGGCATGACCTCAAAGCCCTTCAGCAGCCTGACTGCCCTCCCAAGACATTCTCAGTTCATCAAAGTCCTCCTAAAATTTGGAGCTCAGCACCAAAGACAGTGCTCCCAACATCTAATGAGGATAGAGTACTGTGGTGCTATTTCCTCCAGAGAACTGGGTGCTGTGCCACTCTTAATATAGTCTAAGTTGCTTTCCTGTCACCTCACACTGTTGAAATTTAACGATGTTGTGGTCCACTAAGACTCCCGGATCCTTATTCAGGTAAACTTATGTCTAGACACATCTTTCCACTTGTACCTGGGATGCTGATTTTTTCCACCCAATGTACTGCAGAGGATATATTGAATTCCTATGGTGGTCTATTCCATTCCTTGGGTGCTTAGGTGACTATCACATCCTCCATTTGAAGGAGACCTGGGTCTGGAGACTCCAGACCTGACTTTGTCTCCTCTATGATACTTTCTAATTTTAGGACCTCTGACAAAAACTTCCCTTTGCTGGGCCTCAGTTTCCTCTCCTAGAAAATGAAGTTAGTCTAGATAATCTTTAAACTTACTTCCAGCTCTTAAATTTAATGTGATTTTCTATGACCAACCCAGGAAAGGGAATGAATGTTAAGGGAACAATATCTTAGCTGTGTCATTTCCCTTGAGGTGAAACAGAACAATGCCTCCCTACCAATGTTTATGGGAGAAAATAAGAGAAGGCTGTAGAGACCTCCTCCCTTATCCAGCTGCATGTTTTACCCCAAATGATGCAATTTTGACTCACATCAAAGCACTGGTTTCATCCAAACTTCCGCTCTGCTCAAACAATGGGAAACTCATGGGCAAGAATTTTTCCATTTTGTTTTAGGCTTATGAAGACTTGATCTATATTGAGCAGACAGTTCCATTGAGGTTCTGTAGAGTTTCAAGGGGACCTAATTAAACCAATGAGGCATTTGGCCTATGCTGGAAACATACATGGTTTATTGAATTTATATGAATATATGATTTCTAGCTCTTTATTTTTGAAACACACCAAAGAAGAGAAGCCATGGCATAGTTGGCAAAAGTCAGTGAGGCACCACGTGACAGGGAGGAAGGAGGCTTGTTTTAATTAGAATCGGGCTCTGTATCCTAAACATTTCTGCATCTGATTTCTACTCTAAGCACTTCCACATCCTAAAGCAAACAAGGCAAGTGGAGTGCTTGATGTTGAAAAAGAATTTCACACACGCATAGATCTATTTACATACACAGGCACGCACCCATAGTCCACCATGTGTGGGGCAGATTGCTTGCTGTCCCTTTCTCCACCTCCTCATTTCCTTGGGTTATTAAGCATATCTGGGACCTCTTCCTCTATTTATTTTTACATGAAAGAATTCATCAATGAAATGCCCCAATTTCAGATCTGCTCTACTAGGAACTATTCCCATGAATGCAGCTGTCTTTTCATCCATCTTATTGTGGTTACTTCCACAAGATCTCTGCAATGTGGCCCTTTCTCTCTAATCGGTCAGTCCTAACCATGCTCACTCAGGCCTTCATCATAACCTTGCTGGACTATCACAACAGCCTTTCAATCAGTTATCTCTCCAGTTTCTCCCTTCTCCAGTCCTTCACATAACTTTCAAATGACTCACCCTACAACAACAGAATATGTTACTCCACAGTGTATTTTATCTGATGATTTCCTAAAGCCTTTGCTTTCCTGACCTGGCTTGTGTTCTCATCACCTTGCTGAGAATTATCTGGAAAAGGTCCATTTCACTTCCCCTCTTGGAAAATTTAAGAGCAATCTGCATTGTTGACTGTTCTCTCCTTCCAATACTGTCTCTGATCTTGGTTCTCAAGTTAACCATCACATCTTCCTTTGTTCTTTACTTTCGTTATTTTTTTAACTCCTTCGATATTCTACTCCTTAACTATGTCTCTTCTCTTTATTCAAAAGGTGTAGAGTTTGTAAGGGCCCTAACATCACAGATTCAGAGCTAGAAGGGGTGGGAGAGGTCATCTGATCTGAGTCTCTTCTATGCAGATGAGAAAATTGATAGGTGAAGTTTTCTCCCTAGGTGGGAGGTCAGGGAAGCATCATTCTTACGCATCACCTTAAGGTCTTCCATAATCCTCTGAGGCATGCCATTCCCTTCCTTCCTGTCACCGTGGTGCCCTCTTTCTGAGTCTACATTCCCCAACCATCCTTCTTCTGGTCAAGGGACCAACTCTCTGGGAGGACAGGCCATTCTCACCATGACTACAGCTGTGGTTAGACTGCATCATTGCTGGTGATTCTCCTCTCCCTTCACAGGGATGGCTCTGGTTTACACTGGACTTGAAGTGATGGTCATAATATCTCAGGCAAGAAGTCCCAAGGACAAGGGGTGGTTTGGAGTTGGATGAATGGTTAGAAGTTGATGTGGGAATCACTCCCCATATTCAATAATAAGCTATGAAAGTGATTGAGTACCTATAGGTGATCTTCCTTTTCCTTTGCTCTCTTTGCAGTACAGATATCATAGTATTATTGGGTCAAACAATAAACACAGTTTTATAACTCTTTGGGCACAGTTCTAAATTGCTCTCCAAAATGGTTGGATCAGTTCTCAACTCTACCAGCAAAGCTTTCATGTCCCAGTTTTCCCACATGTCCTCCAACATTCGTCATATTTCTTATCTGTCATATTAGCCAATCTGATAGATGTGAGGTGGTACCTCAGAGTTGTTTTATTTGGCATTTCTCTGATCAAAAGTGATTTAGAGCATTTTTACATGACCACAGAGAGCTTTGATTTCTTCATCTGAAAACTGCCTGTTCATATCCCTTGACTATCAATTGGGGAATGACTTGTATTCTCATAAATTTGACTTAGTTCTCCATATATTTAAGAAATAAGGTTTGTATCAGTGAAACTTGCTATAAATTTTTTCAAAGTTATGATTACTGTGTATTTCCTTCCATCCTATTGCCCTTTTCTTCCTCCTCCTCCTCCTCCTATTCTTCTTCTTCTTCTCCTTCTTCTTCTTCTCCTTCTTCTTCTCCTTCTTCTTCTTCTCCTTCTTCTTCTTCTTCTTCTTCTTCTTCTTCTTCTTCTTCTTCTTCTTCTTCTTCTTCTTCTTCTTCTTCTTCTTCTTCTTCTTCTTCTTGTCTCTCTCTCTCTCTCTCTCTCTCTCTCTCCCCCCTCCCCCCACCCTCCTCTCCCTTTCCTCTCTCCTTTCATCCTACTCCTCCTACTCCTCAAAAATGTTTTGCTGCTGCCTACTGATTCCCAGCCACCCCTCCCATTCTCTTATCTTCTTCTTCTACTTCCCTATAGGCGAAAGTATATTTCTATACCCAACTGGGTGAGTATATTTTCCCTCTTATGTGATTCCCTCTTTTAGCCAATTCCAATGATAGTAATATTCAAGTGTTGTCTGCCACCACCTCCCATTTTCCCTTCCACTATAAATGGTATTTTGTGCATCTTTTATGTGAGATAATTTACCCCATTCTACCTCTCCCTTCCCCCTTCTCCCACTGATTTCCACTTTCTCCCTTAAACTTACTTTTTAGATATCATTTCATCATATTAAACTCACAACTGTGGCCTTTGTCTATGTATAATTCTAACTGCCCTAATAATGATAAAGTTCTTAGAAGTGATGTGTATCATCTTCCCATATAGGAATGTAAACAGTTTAACCTTATTGAGTATTTTATGGTTTTTCCTTTCCTGTTTACTTTTTTATGTTTATCTTTAGTGTTGTATTTGAAAGTCAAATTTTCTATTCATTTCTGGTCTTTTCATCAGGAGCACTTGAAAGTCCTCTATTCCATTAAAAATCTATTTTTCCCCCTAAAGAATTATACTCAGTTTTGCTGGGTAGGTGATTCTTGGTTGTAATCCTAGCTCCTTTGCCTTCCAGAATATCATATTCAAATGCCTCCAATCCTTTCATGTAGAAGCTGCTAAGTCCTGATTGTGGCTCCATGATATTTGAATTGTTCCTTTCTGGCTACTTGTAATATTTTCTCCTTGACCTGGGAACTCTGAAATTTGGCTACAATATTCCTGAAAGTTTTCATTTTGTGATCTCTTTCAAGAGATGATGCACTGGTTAATTAAGGTGGGATTTTTCTTACTGTTTTAGAATGATAAATTAATTAAATCTCTTTGATTGAGCCTTACTAGGTGCAAAGCCCCAGGCCCAAACCCCTAATTACTAGGTGCTAAGCCTATGTGGGCATGAAGCCCTCAGGGTCCTGAGGGGAGCTGCTAAGACCAGAGCCAATAATAGGAGCCTAAGTTCTGGTCGCTGGGATGTTGCTGTCCAAAGACTGTATAAAAAGAAAGAACAGAGTTATTTGTTTGGGGCTTTCACTCTTGGAGGAGTGTTGATGTGGAGACTCTGGGCAGCTGTAGGTAAGAGCCTTCCAGCTTGTGAACCCAGATGTTGATGCCTTCTTGTTAACTATGAATTGTGTTTGGTCTGTTTATAATGTATCTTTGTAATTTGTTTGTATTTGCTCTGAAGCTCAGGGTGCTGGCTTTTCCCCCTGAACTAAGTGAATGATATTGGTATGTTGGATTGAAGTAAGATTGTCAACCCCTTAACGTTGCTTTCCTTAGTAAAGCAGATCAAAAGAACCTGTGCTGGAATCATTCTTGTTGTTGGTTTTGTGTTGGTCTTTCACCTCCACAACAGCTGCTAGCCTAATTGTTGCAACAGATGTTTGGTCAATTTCTATTTTACCATTTGATTCTAGGATATCAGTTTTCCTTGATAATTTCTTGAAAGGTGACATTTGATCTTTTTTAATCATGGATTTCAGGTAGTCCAATAATTCTCAAATTTTATCTCCTAGATCTATTTTCCTCATCAGTTACTTTTCCAATGAGATATTTCACAATTCTTCTATTTTTTTCATTCTTTTGATTTTGTTTTGCTGTTTCTTGATGTCTCACAGAATCATTAATTTCCATTTGCCTAATTCTAATTTTTAAGGAACTATTTTATTCAATGAGCTTTTGTGCCTCTTCTTCTATTTGGCCAATTCTACTTTTTTGGGAGTTCTTCTCTCCAACGGATTTTTGTACCTCTTTTACCATTTGGACTATTCTGTTTTTTTAAGAATCTATTTTCTTCTTATTATTTTTGCCTCTTTTACCAACCAGTTGACTCTTTTTCATGATTTTCTTGCATCACTCTCATTTCTTTTCACAATTTTTCTCTACCTCTCTTATTTGATTTTTTAAATCTTTTTTGAGTTTTTTCTAGGAATTCTTTTGGGCCTGAGACCAATTCATATTTTTTGAGGCTTTGGATGTAACTGTTTTAACTTTATTGTCTTCTTCTGAGTTTGCTTTAATCTTCTCTGTCACCATAGTAACTTCCTATGGTCAGGTTCTTTTTTGTTTTCTCATTTTTCCAGCTTATTCCTTGATTTTTAATTTTATGTTAAAGTTGGGCTCTGCTCTTAGGGTGGAGAGGGCACTGTCCCAAGCTTCAGGTTTCTTGTGCTGCTATTTTCAGAGCTAGTTCTGGGAATCTGTAAATTTTTAGTTGTTCTAAGGTGGTATTATCTAAAGAGAGGTGTGATCACTGCTCTTCTGGCCCATGTGCTGGTCTGTGAGTGACTATAAGCACTGTTTTCTGCCTTGGAACTGTGATCAAGGTCCTCACTCCCCTGTGGCCCCGTGTTCTAGTGTGCCACTGCTGTTCCCCACCCTGGGACTGTGGCCTGGAACCCTGTATGAACAATGCAACAGAGTCTTGCACCCAGTGGCAACAAAGAGTCTCCTGTAATCTCCTTCTAACCAGTTGTCTGACTCCCTAACCATCTGTGATCTGAGAGATCCAGAAACCACCACCACCAATTCAGTAGTTCCCAAGACTTCCTACTGGCTTGCTGGGGCATGACCTGTTCTAGACTGTGCTCCACTCTCATTCAGGTGAGACAGACTTTTCCTGTCACTCTTTTAAGTTGTCTTGGGCTGGAAAATTGTTCCACCTTATCCTTTTGTGTCTTCTGCTGCTCCAGAATTTGTTTTGAGTTATTATTTAAAAGTTGTTTGGAGGGGAATTTAGGAGAGTTCAGATGAGTCCGTGCTTTTATTTCACAATCTTGGCTCTGCCTCACCCCACCTTCAGTCATTTTCAGTTATGTCTGATTCTTTGTGACCTTATTTGGGATTTCCTTTACAGAGATACTGAAATGGTTTGCCATTTTCTTCTTCATATAATTTTACAGATGAGAAAACTGAGGCAAACAGGATTAAATGATTTGTCCAGAGTCACACAGCTACTGTCTGGGGCCAAATTTGAACTCAGGAAAAATGAGTCAGCAGTCTATCCACTCTACCACCCAACTGCCCTTATAAAAAGCAGCCACAAACATATGGGGTGGGTGTGGGAGGTGTGACTAAATATCAGTTCATGTGAAGAAATCATGAAGGTTTTAGTGGACTCCATGCTCTATATGATTCAGTATGATGTAGCCACAGAAAGGACATATATCATCTTAGAGAAAGTTAATAGAATCATTTAGTTCAGAGCTTGGGAGGTGATAATCCTGCTGCTTGGCCCTCATCAGACTACATCTGGATTGCTGTGCTCACTTCTGAAGGCCACATTTAGAATGGTCCATGGCAGATACCCAGAAGAGGTCATTTAGGATGCTGAAAATCTCTGAAGATTCAGTTATATTAAGACTGGAAACAGACCAATCACCTATTTTGGGGAATAGACAGGGTTTGGGGAGGAGATGAGAATTCCTCTCTTGGTTTCATGACACTGTTCTCTGCTCTTCACTTACTTGGCTGGTTACTCCCTATCAATGTCCTTTGCTGCTGCAGCATCTGTGATATACTCCTTAGAGAGGGCATATTCCCTCAACTCTGTCTTCAGGTACGTTGTCTTTCTGCATCTTCTCTTGGTGGTTTTATCAGATGCCACAGGTTCAAAGGTTCTATCCATCTGGAAGGTCTCCAAACTTATATACCCAGCACTCATCCTGAATTGCAATTCTCTGCACCATATCCTATCTGCTGGACACTTCCCTCTACCATGTGTCATAGACATCTGTAACTTTGCTCAAATCAGAATTGAACTTTAGCCATCCCCCAACCTGCCCTTCCTCCAAGCTTTCCTAATTCAGTGTAGAGCACTGCATCCTTTTGGTTCCTGAGGTTCCGAACCTCTTCCTTCCCAGCTCCCCACTCTTCCTCACCCATCATATATAATGGGTTGCTAAATCTCATTTCTACCTCCACTGCAACTCGTGCCTTCAACCCTTTTCTTTGCTGCCCTGGTTCTATACTACCCTGGTTAAAGTTCTCTCAAAGCTCTTTGGGAATACTGCACTGAATTTCTAAAATAAAAATGTCTCTGCTTAGCCTTTCAAAGACTATCCCGATTTTTTCGGAGGGACTTTCCAGGTTTCCAGTACTCACGTACCTTCATGAATCCTAGATTTCCACGAATTGGCCATTTCCCAGGTAAGGCGAAATAGACATCTCTAGCCTCTTGTTCTCCTATCCTCCAAAGGACACTCTCATTGCTGCCAGGAGGAGAAGCAGGAGATCGGGGCCAAAGGACACTCTGTTCTCATTAGAGAGTGGGGGTGCCAGGCTAGAAGTACATTTGTCTGCTCTCTTCAATGTTGCTTGTCCAGGGGGTGTGATCTGGTTCCATCTAAATTTGGATCACTTTGTCTTTTTTGGAGGTGTAGGCAGAAGGGAGTCCCAAGCTCTTTATACAAGACTTGACCCCTTCCCCACCTCATATCAATTTAAAAATGAACATGCATAAAGAATAGCAAAGAAACCTATTTATCCAAGTCATAGCAAAACAGAAATAAAAGAATGTATAGAAAAAGAGAATTCAGAGTGAAGGAGCTCTCCCATTGGGGGTGAGGTAGCTCAGTTCAACCAAGAGAGAGGGTTCTAGATCTCATCCAAAGGGAAAACTCCCCCAAGTCTCTGGAGTAGCAAGTTGGGAATAGAGACATAATGGAGACTGCCAGCTCCTCTCATGTCTTCCCAGAATCTTTTCTTTCAGAAACCTGAGGTGGGGTTGGCCTTGTCCATCTTCTCTTGCAGATGGAAGCCAACTCAATGCTTCACTCAAAGAAGACTCTCTCTTGGAGAGTCCTGAAGGGGGACTCTTGCTTGAAGAGTCCACCAAGGGCGGACTCACAGGGGACTGGTGAAAGCTTGAGTTCTCTCACCTCTTGCCAACTCCCTCCCACTCTTCATCCAGGGTAGGCCATTCATCTCCACAAATAAGGAAAGAGTCCCATAGCAATGGGCCAATACACATTATTGAGAAAACTGAGGCAATTCAATGTGAGCTCCCTCTTGTCCCTTTCTCTCAAAACCCTTCTACATCAATCCCTGCTCTTCACTCTTTATTCTGCCTCTAACAAAAAGGTGGACCTCTTGTTTACCAAGGCTAATCCCTTCTTCATGGGCACTTGATGCCATCCCTTTCCATCCTCTCCAGGAGATTCTAATTACAAAAATCTCCACTCTCTTGATACAACAGCCTCTCACTATCTGCTGATTCCTTCCCTACTGCCTTTAGGCATGCTTAAAGACATTGGTCTTTCATTGGGCTCTTCCATTCCCTCAAGTTATTGTCCCATGTCTTTTCTCTTTCACAACCAAACTCTTTGAAAATGCTGTCTCTGCCTACTGCCCCCATTTCCCTGCTCTCACTCCTCACCTCCTTTCAATTTTACTTCCACTTGAATCAAAAGTGTCTCTTAAAAGCTACCAATTATTTCCCAATTGTTCAATTTGATGACCCTTTCTCGACCCTAATCCTTCTTAACCTCTCCTGTATTTCACACTGTTAACCACTCTCTCCTCTCTGGGGCTTTCCTGGCACTACTCTCTCCTGGTTCTCCCTCTGTTTTTTTTCCAGACCAGTCCTTTTGTGTGTCCCTTTTCTGGCCCATTCTCCCTTTCATACTACCCTACTATGACTGTCCCTCAAGTTGCAGTCCTCAAATCTCTTCTTTTCTTCTTTCTATTCTCTCACTTGGTGACCTCTTCGGTTTCTATGGGTTTATCATCATCTCTAGGAAGATGACTCTCACATCTACATGTTCAGCTCCTGTCTCTTCCCCAGGTTTGAGTCTCAAATTGCCAATGGTACCAATTGCAATATTGGCTATTTCAAACTGGGTGTCCAAGAGATATCTCAAATGTAGTATGTTTAAAACAAAATTCAATAGTATCCCCCATCCTCAAAAAAATGACAACCCCTTGCCTTTTTTGAATTTTTCTGAATTTCCATCGAAGGCACCACCAAGCTTCCGGTCTCCTGAGCACTGTCCATATCTCCTCAGTCTCCCTCACCTCACATATGCCAGTTTGTGGCCAAATCCCCAAGTCAACCTTTCCCCTCATGCAGTCATGAGACTTGCTCAAACCCTCCTCACCTCTGGGCTAGATGAGTGCACCAGCTTCCTGGTTGATCTACCTGCCTCAAGTCTTTCACCACCTCGGTTCATTCTACACAATGCTGCCAAAGTCATTTTCCTTACACGCAGATCAGATCATAGAAGTCCATATTCAGTAAACTCCAGTGGCTTCCTTTTGCTTCTAGGATTAAATCCAAGTTCTTTTATTTTGCTTTTCAAGACCTACCCACCCTGACCCAAAACTAGCTTTCTCCTATGATTCACAATCCAGCCAAACTTCCCTCCTCTCTGCCCAGCATTCAAAAAACCTGATTTCCTTTCCCCATATTTGGAATTCACTCTTCACCTCTGCATCATGAAATCCTCCTTCTTTCCAAATCAGCTCAAACGCCAACTTCTGCAGGAAACCTTTCACCCTCCCCCAACCTCTAGTTCCCTCTCTCCCTAATTAGCTTGTGTTTAACTACTCTGCATTTATTGGCATTTATTCTTTTTGTAAGTATTGTAGATGTGCTTCTTCATGTTCTTGCTGTCTTCACCTATAGAATGGAAGTTCTTTCTTAGTAGAGATTACCCCATTCATTGTATCAGAATCCCCAGTACCTCGCATGCATCCTAGTAGTACGCATTATATAAATGCTTACAGATGAAGATTGGGAGATTGTTTCACAGGTTCATTATCTTCACTGGTCGAATTGCTGTATGTGTACTCCTTTAAATGGCAAGATTAAGTGTATATGAAGCATGTCGGGGTTTTCCTTCCTCTCCTCCTTTACTGTCATCATTGTTCTCATAGCTATGTGACTTTGGCAAGGCCACTTAGCATCTCTGGGATTCATTTTCCCCTATTCATGAAATGAGAGGATTAAAACAGTGGGGTGTGCTGGAAATTGGAGAAAGACATGGTGAACACTGCAGTATCTCTACTGTGGAAACCTCAAATGGGATCACAAAGAATCAGGCACAACTGAACTATGACTGAACAGCAACAGTGCTGGTAAATGTTTAACAACTGGCTCTCTGAAAAGAAATGCATACACAATGCACTTTTAAAGTTGAATCCCTCTTATTAACATTTTCTCCATCACTTTTTTAAGTCCAGATAATCAACAAAACAGCAAGTCAAGCCCTGATTTGTGGCCTTTGCCAATTTCCTGGGTGTAAATGCTTATACCAAAAATTTAACAATCAGCTCTCAAGAGCCATTTAAGCTGACTCCAGCACACCCTGGGAGTAATGTCTCTTCTGGCCCTAGGCGAATGATATGATTATCCTTATCACTGTAACCAGAAAGGCAGAGTGATGTCATGGCCTCTAAGCCAAGAAGACCTGGATTGAAATCTTGCCCCTAGCCTATACCAGCTGTGTGATCCTGGGCAAATTGGGTAACTTCTCAGTGCTGTTGGCAACTCCCCAAGACTAAGAATTATAGATAGCTCATCAGTTTGGTGGCATCTCTCCTTACAATAATATATTAAGTTTTACAGATCCCTTTCCCAGTACTAATCCTGTGGGCTAAGTAGCCCAATTATTGGGAGCCGTACTTTATGCATAGGAAAATGAGACTCAGAGAAGATAAATGGACTGAAGTCACATAGTTGTGTAATCATCAGAGCCAGGATTTGAACTCAAACCTTTTGACCTCACACTCAATACTCTTCTGCAACACACACAAAGAATCTTTCCTTTGTTCTTCATTCACCTCCCTAAGAGTGGAATATTTGAGTGCTGATGTGACCTGAATCCCACCAGGCACAGAAGTTACAAATCGACAGAAGAGGGAGCTGTTCAGACTCACAATGTGTTTGCCCTTCTGGGAGGGAGGCCTCCTCCTAAGCTGCTGAGAGGGCTGGAGGTTCACTTAATGACTCCTCCGATCAGACCCGCTCCCACACTCTCTCTCCATCAAAGTGATGGCTCATTAAGCACAGTCAAATAGCAAGTGGAGAGTTGGCTCTGAACCTGAGAAAATCAGCCTGGTGATTAAGCAACATCCCTGGCCCACTTGGTTTCCTCTCTCCTTCCAAAGTGGCAAAAGATCAAGGCCTCTGAACTGAAACAACAAAAGGGAAATAGCTTTCAGGTTTTACATCTGGAGACCAGAAGTGGTTCTTTGCTTGGAAGAGAGGTGAAGGCGACCAGCTAGAAATGGATTTTCTTCCTCTAATATTAGTCTCTTCTAGGGTTCAGGTTACAGATGATGCTGCCTCGGGGGGAGCCAATGCCAAGTGCCAAGGTAGACTGTAAGAGTTCAGGAAACTTCCACTACTGTCAAAAGGGAAAGGCAGTACCTTGGCTCCATTGTCTTCCTGAATCAAGAGAGGACACAGTTTCAAAAGCAGGCATTTTAGGGGTGAAGGGGAATTGCCTTTTATTCTTTTCTTATTCTTGTCTACTGGGCAAGGAATATAAGCTCAGCCTGTCATAAGTCTCATGAAGATAACTATCCCATTACATCTCCAGTCAGTCTTGAAAACATCAGAGGCCAATTAGGACCTGGTTAGAGGTCATGGCAGCTCTCTTGCAGGTGCCACATGTCTGTAATTATGTGGGCCCTGGAGGAAAAGGGGCTCATAGCATGATGGGAATTCACTATGGAGCAGCCCATTCAAGGTATCTCTTACAAAGAAAGTACTTCTCATCTTCAAAAAGGAAGGAAAGAAGGAAGGAAGGTAGGAAGGAAGGAAGGAAGGAAGGAAGGAAGGAAGGAAGGAGGAAAACACTTATCAAGCTATGTGTGAGGTATTAGGAATACAAACACAAAAGCAGATCTAGTCTCTGCTTTCAAGGGACTTACATTCTAATGGGGGAGAACACCTACAGGGAATGGTGGCCAGGGATGGTACTTTGTTTAGGAAAGTTACTTGGATGGTGAGTGAAACCATAGGGGAAGGGACACATGCTTTCCAGCAGCAATGGCAGTATTTATTTTCTTATAATTGCAGAAATCAAAAGGGAAGGGATGGCACAAAGGGTACTTGTAGGTACCAGTTAGCTGGCCAGGGAGAAGAGGACCAAGGAGTACGGTGAACTGGCTAAAGTCAGTCCAGATATAGAAGACCCCATGAGGCATGCAGTTAGGGACAGAGTAAGAGCCCAAGTTTGTGTACCATGCACATGACACTAATTCCAGCTCCCTCCAGGGTCTTTTTTTCCGTGGGCTGGGGCTAGTTTGATCACCTAACCTGCACCCACTTCAGCAGGTTGATGTGGTTGCCCAGGGAAGGGACCACACAGGTAAAATTAAATTCTAGGTCTATGGTAAGCTTGGTGCATGGGGGAGTTTGCTGGGTGGTATCCTACTCAGAAGTGTCTCTCCAGAGTCCCCACCAATGTACTTTCAATTTATACAAAGTAGTCACAGTGGGGATATTAACTCTTAAATGTGAAATATTTCTTAAACAAGAAAACAAAAGCAACAATCATCATGTTTACTCAATAGTAGGCAAAAGCACTAATAATCAAAAGATAACAGTTCATGCATTAACCCGAGTCACACTCTTCTACCAAGGAAGTCCTCAGTGGAGGAGAATGGATACCTGCTCACAGAAACCTAGCAATGAGGCAGACAAAAAGGGAAGCCCATGTGCCTGAGGCAATTACTCTGCAATTACCAAGTCCATGGCTCCCGACTGCTGGTCTTTAGGGGATAGTGTGTATCATGTGCCCCTTGCTCAGCTGGGTCCTTTGAAGCTGCTTCTCTTAGACCATGGAAACGGTATTAAACTCTTTTTAATAAGCAGCAGCATTACACTCTCTCAGTGAAACAATAGTACTGAAGCTGGGGTCCACAGCTTCCCAGATCAGCTGCAGAGGCTTATTTGTCCTTAGCTCTCAAGCTCTCAATGATACATAAAAGCAATACACACAAGTCCAGCCAGTTCTTCCCATAGAAGGATTCTTCTTTTTTCCAAAGAGCTCCCAAGAGCTACCGGACTCCTCTCCAAACAAAAAGCCTCCCGAGCCAGCTTCTCTCATGTTGTAGGAGGCACAAAGGAGTGACACACACAAGCCCAGTCAACCCTTCCTGCATAAAGATTCGATTTGCTTCAGTTGGCTTCCAGCAGTGCCAGAGGGCTTCTTCAGGGTGCTCCAGGCAGCAACCATAGAGTTTGTCTGGCTTGGAGCAGTTCTCACCTAGTAGGGAGGCAGCTGCTGTTCTTATCTTTTATTCCCCTCTGCTGTGCTTTTAGTTGCAGAAGGAAGTCTCCTCTTTCTCCCTCTCCTCTCTCTCTTTCTCTCCCTCAATCCCTCTCTTTCTTCTATCTTTCCTTTTCTCTGTGAGTCTGTCTTTTCTCCCCTCCCCTCCCAATGCTGAAAATCAGGGCCTCCTTATGAGTAGTGACCCATCTCTAACTTAGAGAAACTCCAAATTATATGATTATCAGATCAAGTACCACTCAACTTTGTTATTATATAATGGTCCCCAAATAGATTTTTGATTTAAAGTTTCTCAATTTAACCTTCCAAACCCTGAAAAGAGTCACATGTGAATGAACAGCAGGTCAATGTAGATGACCTGATGGACCCCAATGCACTACAGTCGTCCTACCACCTGTCAGTGCTTGAGCCTTTGAAAGACATGCTTTCTCACAGATCCTCCTCAGCTGTCTGTCTCTTCTCAAGCATTTTACCCAGGACACTGTGTTTCTCCTCAAGCTGCTGTTATCTTTGTTTCTCATCCACATCTCCTTTTTTTCCCTCTTTTAATAAATAAAATGTGCACATACAAAAGGAGCTGCTCCTTACATTTGAAACAGAAACTGTACTAGACTTTCCTTGGAAATGAATGGAAATCTCCCAACCACAGATGGAGCTGTCATTACTATAGTCTGGCTACTTGGTGGATGGCAAAGTCTTCCAAGAAAGAAAAGCTTTGGGGTGTAAAGATTTGTTCTTTTCCCTCTGCAACAGTAAGGGAGACCAGAGTGGGAACACTGGGAATGGGGGCAAGTTTAGGTGCCCAGAAATGTTAGCCAAGAACAGAAGCTAAAGACGCATCAAGTCTAAGTTACATGCGTCAGTTCAATAGAGAGCTGCCCACAAATTTCTGTTTGGGACCCAGTCGTCAGTGCTCACGGCTTCTGCCTCCACATCTCTCTTGGCATCCCTCAGTCACCCCATCAGTTCAGGCTTTCATCATGCCTCACCTGAACTTCTGCACAGTCTCCTCATTGGTCTCCCCTTCTCCAGTTCCTCACCTCTGCCCCACAGCTGCCAAAATAAACTTCCATAATCATCATTGGAATCCTGCCACAACTCTGTTCAAAACCTTGTGGTTGTTCCCTATTGTCTATAAGGTAAGTAGAGTGCCCTTAGGACTGCTTCCCCTGGTACTTTCTGAGAGTCTGCTCAGGGCTCGTGGTCCCAGTCCTTCACTTAGCTCAACCCTCGTGCACAGGGACCCCTATTTGTACTCCATCATCAATAATCACTTAGACCTCATGTTTCAGTAATATCAAAACAGATCCTTTAAAAGAGCAAACATCGTAATAGGAAGGAGCTCATAAGGAGCCAATAGCACAATATGCTTATTCCAAAAGTCATTATTGTGAAGCATCAAGCTCCTGTGCACACAGATCCCCATCCCAAGTGTCTGAGGCCACTAACCCTTCACATCTCATCACTAGCACTGCCTAATTGCATAGCACCATGAACTGGATGGGAGGGGGTTGGAGGGGGCTGGGTGAAAGAGCAGATTGTAAGACTACCACACGTAAATATAAAATGGGCTATATTCCAGTGTCTGGCTTGCTATGTGCTGCCCCTCATGGACACTAAGAAAAGTCAAGAATCGTGACTTAGCTATCACCTAGCAGATAGTAGGCAGAAGAGGAGGAGAGGAGAGGACAGGAGTGGGGTGGAGAGTAGGGGAAGGGAGGGGAGGGGAGAGAAGAGGGGAAAAGGGAAAAGAGGAGGAGAGGGGTGGAGAGATGAGAAGAGAGAAGAGGGAAGTGGAGTACAGGAGAGGAAAGAGGAGAGGAGACATATTGAAAATTATCCAAATTTGCAGTTGTGGAAGCATGCGATCTTGCATTGAGTCTCTAGCTAGACATCGGTACATGCTTAGCTGCTTTGTAAAATAAAGGGGAATGAAATATAGTTTTGTTGGACCACAGACCAGAGGGTGGACAGTACTAAGGAGTAACTTTGTGAAAGGGTCTTGGACGGCAGCCAAAAGGGTTTGAATTTTGCTTGGTAGGTAATAAGGGACCTTTGAATATCTCTGAGAAGAGGAAAAGCATGACCAGATCTCTCCACAAAGAAGATACAATTGGCAGGAGCATGCAGGATGGTTTGGAGGGGAAGAGAATAGAGGGAAGAAGTCCTATTAAGAGACCATTGAGGCAGGTGGAAATGAGAAATTTTACTAGGACAGTGGCAGCATGAATAGAAAGGAGGGGACAGATGTGAAAGATACTATAATAACAGAGGGAATTGCTAACTGGTGGTATTTGAGAAGGAGAGTAAAATTTTCCAAGATAACTCCATGGTCATGAAAATGGTACATCAAGGGAATTGTAGTGACACCAACAGAAATCAGCAAAACACAAAGAGTCTGTTTAGGGGAAAGAAAACTATCCTGGCTCTGGAGGTGCTGAGTTGGAGGCACCACAGATCTTGGGAATGTCCTGCAGGCATTTGAAGATGTGGTTCTGGAGCTGAAGGCTGGAAACAGGAATTCTCTGCACAAACGTGGCCATTGAATCCATGGGAATAAATCCATCAGCTCACCATCTCAGCCCTGAAGTCTATAACAAAACTAGGAAGAAAAGGTGAGAATCTAGGAGTGGGACAACATAGGAAATTCTATGTAGGGAGACATCATGGCTCCTTTGAGCTCAACATTCTCTCTGACAGTTCCCCTGCCCTCTGGTGAAAAGGGAGCACTAATCCTCCATCTGAGGCTAAACATGTCCTCTCAATAGCCCAGATTTTACTTTAATATGGTTATTTTTTTTCCTTGAACCTGCCATGTACCCTGTTCTTCCTTTCTGCGAGCCCCCCTGCCCCCAGCCCTACCAGAGCCAGTATGTAACCTGAACTTCTTTCCCTCACAACTTTTGCATTCTCAGTGAAAATCTTGGCACAACTTTTCTGGCCTGCGCTGAGGTTACTTAGTTACTTTCTTCTGGATCAGTTCGTGTAGTTCTTCCCAAGCTTCTTTGTATCCATCGCTTTGTTCATTACATGCAGCCCAGTGATATTCCTTTATGTTCTTGTTCCACAATTTGTTTAGGTATCCTCCAGTTGATGAGCATCCATTTTGTCTTCAGTTCTTTGCAACTACAAAAAGGACTGCTATAAAACTTTTGCAGACTTTTTGTAGACTTTTTTTTAATCAATAGAACACTGGTCCTTTTGAGCATTAGTGCTAGTTTTGTGATCTGGGGACAAGCAGGATTATGCTAATCCTCATCCATCTGCCTCTAGGGTGTGATAGGAGTTGTCCTAGGTCATAGGGAAGGAGATCTTCCTCCCCAGCAGAAAGCAGAGTGGTTGATCCAGTGGCCTGTGCTTGGAGTTTAGGGCTGGTGGGAGAGATGTTGCCTCACCCCCATTCTCTTTCCATTCCAGGGTCAAGAGGGTGCTGCTTCCAGACCCCACCTTGCCTTATTGCCATTTCTTCTGCCCTAAACCCTCCTAACCCTGGTGTCTGGGAGCCTGGGGACTGCATGCATCATAGACCAGGAGAGTCAGGGAAGAGGTAGGAGGGGAACTTGGTCTGGGCTCTTGCAGATGGAGGAGGTTGGAATTCTCCTTTTATTTCCTCCCATCTTCCCATATTCATCTAGACCCAATCATAGGCCTGACCTAGAGAAAATCCTGGTTCAGCCAGTGTTGGCTTCCATGGCCTTTGCTACAGAGAAGTACTTGAGGGATACACATTGTCCTTTCCTGGCCACCTCTGATCTGAAATCTCTATCTCCTTTTCAGCCTTTCCAAAAAATAAAAAAAGGCACTGGGCTCTATCTCACCTCCTTGTCCTGCCTTTTCATTTGGAAGCCTGGAAGTGCAAACTTCTCAGAAACCCTGTTTCCTCGCCACACTCAGCTCCCATCCCTCCATCTTCAGAAGGCCTGTCTGCCTCCCCTGCCCCAGCTGGGAGTACCCCCACCCATCCTACCCAGGTTACCTATATCTGCTCTATATGCATTTTACAGACATGTAGGGGTGTGTGGGGGGGTGGGCAGGGGCTTTTGCCTTGGTCTCCTCAGAGCTCGTCACATAGTAAATGCTTAGTGAGTCATCATATAATTGAATTAAGGAGTCCTTAACAGAATGTAAGCTCCTTTAAGGGAATTTTGTCCCTCAGTATCTCTCATAGTGGCTAGCACACAGTAGGTGCTAAATAATTGTCAATTGCATTTTCATCCTTCTGGTCAAAGTACTTCTTTTTTTTGCAGGGGGGAAGGCAGGGCAATTGGGGTTAAATGACTTGCCCAAGGTCACACAGCTAGTAAGTGTGTCAAGTGTCTGAGTCTGGATTTGAACTCAGGTCCTCCTGACTCCAGGGCCAGTTCTATATTCACTGTGCCACCTAGCTGCCCCCAAAGCACTCCTTATAGTGACGAGCACATAGTAGTTGCCTGATAATTGCCTGATGTTTGAGATCCCCTCCTCCTCCCCTCCCTTTCCATGCAGCCCAGTCCTGTGAAAATACACAGCAGCCATTCTCAGTGATGTTTGCAATAGACAACTTACCACTCATTTCCAGGTCCTATTTGGGCCCAAATGAGCTGTTGACAGCCTCTTGTGCCATACTCCATCGAGATAAGCCAAGATAAAATGTTCCCAGGGAGGAGTCTTTTTTATTCCTGTCATCTCTGGGTCTGGGAAGCCCTGAGGAGCTCTGTGTCACCCACAGACCCTACAAGGCAACATCTTCTGATGGGCTTAAAGAGAGTCTTCTCCAAAGTCAGCTTAGCCCATTAGCCTCAGGCCTAGAACATAGTTGGTGTTATCGAATTCTGATGTGGGCACAGGTAAAACCAACAGGACCTCAGTAGTGAGTGTCTTAATATAGCCCCACATTTCAGTATCTAAATGTAAACCAGTTTAAATTCGGGATCCTCTCATTTCCTCTAGGGCTTCCAATTTGGAAGTCCCCTGGCCCACAGCACCCGAGGAGCTTCATGAAGACAATGTGCTTGTGAGTGTATTTAGTCCCCCCACCCTTTAGTTCATGTCACCTACAGAAGTGAGATGTTACTGGGATCCCAGGGATCCCAGGCTGATGACTAATGGCCTGGGGGGAGGGAGCAGGCGTGTGAGGCCCAGAGCTCCCCTGGTTCCACCTAATTTAAAGCATCTTTTCCTGAGTGATGGAGTGAAGAGGATGTGGCCAGGACAGCGAAAGAACCAGAAAGGATCAAAGGGGCTGGCAAACTCATTCCTTCTGGAAGGAGCCTTTCACTCCCGCTCTGTTTCTCCTGTCTCCCTCTATCCCTTTCCCCTTTTCTCATCTTCAAATCCCAGTGATTCCTTTATGGGGAAGCTTTAGGAGGCCACTGTTTCCTCCAGGTTGGGTTACAGCTTCCTCCTTGATTAGTGGAGATGAGGGACGGGGGGCAGAAAACGCCAGACACTGGCTATTGAGGAAGCTCTTTCCCTGCCCCAATTCCCTTCTCCCCAGTCCTCCCTTCCCACTTCCCCTGCCAGTCCTTCCCCCACCACTTCCCTTCCCTCCAGTCTTTCCCTCCCACTTCCCCTCATCCCAGTCCTCCCCCACCTTGACTTTCCCCTCCCATTTTCTCTTCCCCCAGACTTCTCCCTCCCACTTCTCCTCCCAGTCTCTCTCTTCCACATCCCATCCCTCATACTCCCCCTTCTACTTCCCCTCCCCCCAAACTTCCTCCCTCTTTCTCTGCCCCACAGTCATCCCCTCCTATTTTCCCTCCCCCCAGACTTCCCCCCTCTCCCACCTTCCCCCACTGCCAGTCCTCCCTGACTAATCCATCCCTTTGGGTATTAAGGAATTGGAGAGTCAGTGGGGGGTAGTGAGCTGCTTGCTGTACTTGGAGTGTGAAAGACCCGGATGCCTGTATCCCTTCTGAAGCTGCCAATTGTGTGACCATGGAGAAGTTATTGTCCCTCTCTGGGCTTCACTTTCTTATCGACAAAATGAGGCTTCAAATCAGACAGATCTGGAGGCCTCTTCTCTCTGAAATCTTCCCTGTGAGCTGCACTCAACTTTCTAATACCCCAAGTTCCAGATGAGCAGCCCCTGAATTGAGAGGAGGAATTCTGAGGGTTGCTGAGAGCTGAAGGGCAGTGCAACAAGGGGGCCTGTGGACAGCCCTGGCCTGGGCATCCAGAAGAACTGAATGTGAATCCTACTTCTAGCCAGGCAGGAGCCTCTTCCCTGGGTTCTTTCTGGCTCCACATCTAGAGGCTCTAGGACAGCTCTCCATTTTTTCTTTTTTATAGGTGAGAAAATTGAGGCCCAGAAAGGGGTGGGATTTAACTCCATAATTTAGGGCTGCTTCAAGTTGTATTACAAGATCAGGTGGCATTATCTGAAAATGATGGGGGTGGGATTTGTGAAGATTCTCTTAAGAGATCACTGAATGATCTCATAGAGCTGAAGGGACCCGCTGGGAGGTTGGACCACATGATCTCCACAGTCCCTTCCACCCCCTCTGATCCTATGAGCCTGGGCTTGACTCCAAGCCCTATCATTTCCGTGTGTTTCCTTAGGCAGTTCCTGTCTCCCAGAGGTCCTCAGTTGCTCAACTATGAGAATAAGAGGACTGATACAGGCAGGTTCTCCTCTCCCTTTCCAGTATACATAGATAATCCTGTGATTCTAATCTAGGCCAAGTCATTTTCCTTCTCTGTGCCTCAGTTTCCTCATCTATAAAATGAAAGAGGTTGTACTAAATCTATGGATCTTGTGTCTACTCAGGCCTCTTCCTTGGGGAGTTTGCAATGCAGAAGGCCCCAGACCCCAGCAGGTTATGTTCTCAAAGTTCATTCATAACCCAGTTGTTGGGAAGTCCAAGTGCATTTTACCATGTTGCAACTGCTAGCTGTGATGCTTAGGTTCCCAGGACAGGCCAAAAAAGTTTATGTAATATACAATATTACTAAAGTACTGGAAATTTTAAGTGGGAAAAAGCAGAAAAATACTCTTGCAATAAAATGAATTCAAAACAAGTCAGAAGTTTAAGAATTAATAAAAAAGTTGGTCATTAAAAACATAAATGATGGGTCCTAAGGGTTTGCAATTGGTATCAAAACTCAGAGCAATGAAGTGCGTCAAAAAGTCTTCACAGCAACCTTGCGTGAAAGTACTGTTGTGCTCATTTGACAGACAAGAAAACTGAAACTTAGAGACATTGACTTGGCTAAGGCTATATGGCTAGTGAGCTCATTGATACCAATTGCAAAGCCTTCAGCAGGAGGGTCTGTGGGGGCTCATACTATAATAGATCTTGAGTAGTGAGGGACCACAGAGGGCTCCAATTTCAAGGAACAAAAATGTTGCTTGAAGCTGCTGTGAGGGTGTGAGACCAATAACACCAGTGCACAGGAGGGCTGCTTGCACAGGATCTTTTTTTATTTTTATTTTTATTTTTAGTTTACGACACACGGTTCTACATAATTTTGAGTTCCACATTTTCTCCCCTTCCTCCCCCCCTCCCTCCCCAAGATGGCATGGAATCTCATATAACTACCATGTAAGTCTTCACATTGAATTAATTTATACACTAGTCAACTTGTGGAGAAGAATTGTGACCAATGGAATGAATCATGAGAAAGAAGAAACAGAACCAAAAAAAAAACCCCAAAAAAACAAAAGAGAAGAAAAAAAGGTGAGCATGTAGTGTGCCTCAATATGCATTCAAACTTCACAGTTCTTTCTCTGGATGTAGATAGCATTCTCCATCATGAGTCCCTTGGAGTTGTCCTTGCACCTTGTGTTACTGAGAAGAGCGAGTTCTGTCAGGGTTGGTCCTCACAGAGTCCATATATCTGTGGTTGTGTACAATGTTCTCCTGGCTCTGCTCCGCTCACTCAGCATTATGTCATGTAGGTTTTTCCAGGTTGTTACGAAGACTGTATCATCCCCATTTCTTATGGCACAATAGTATTCCATTACCTTCATATACCACAGCTTGTTCAGCCATTCCCCAATTGATGGGCATCCCTTTGATTTCCAATTCTTGGCTACCACAAAAAGAGCCGCTATAAATATCCTTGTACATATGGGTCCCTTTCCCTCTTGTGTGATTTCTTTGGGATACAACCCTAGAAGTGGTATTGCTGGGTCAAAGGGTATGAACATTCCTGTGGCCCTTTGGGCGTAGTTCCAAATTACTCTCCAAAATGGCTGGATCATCTCACAACTCCACCAGCAATGAAACAATGTTCCAATTTTCCCACATCCTCTCCAGTATTTATCATCCTCCTGTTTTGTTATTTGAGTCAATCTGACAGGAGAGATGTGGTATCTAAGAGTTGTTTTGATTTGCATTTCTCTAATCAGTAGTGATTTAGAGCATTTTTTCATATGCCTATAGATAGCTTTAATTTCTTCCTCTGAAAACTGCCTGTTCATATCCTTTGACCATTTCTCAATTGGGGAATGGCTTGTATTCCTATATATTTGGCTCAATTCCCTGTATATTTTAGAAATGAGGCCTTTATCAGAGATCAGAGATAGTTGTAAAGATTTTCTCCCGATTTTCTGCTTCCCTCCTATCTTTTGTTGCATTGGCTTTTTTTTGTACAAAAACATTTCAATTTAACATAATCAAAATTATCCATTTTGCATTTTGTAATGCTCTCTATCTCTTGTTGGGTCATGAATTCTTTTCTTTTCCATAAATCTGATAAGTAAACTATTCCTTGCTCTCCAAAATTACTTATTGTATCAGCCTTTACTCCTAAATCATGAACCCATTTTGACTTTATTTTGGTATATGGTGTAAGATATTGGTCTAAGCCCAGTTTCTGCCCTACCATTTTCCAATTTTCCCAACAGTTTTTGTGAAATAGTGAATTATTAGCCCAGAAGCTGGCCTCTTTGGGTTTATCAAAGAGTAGATTGTTATAGTTGTTGACTTCTCCATCTTGTATTCCTATTCTATTCCACTGATCCACACCTCAGTTTCTTAGCCAGTACCAGGTAGTTTTGATGACTGATGCTCTGTAGTACAGTTTAATATCTGGTATGGCTAGGCTACCTTCTCTAGCATTTCTTTTTATTAATGCCCTAGATATTCTATACCTCTTGTTTTTCCAGATGAATTTTGTTATTATTTTGTCCAACTCAGTGAAATAATTTTTTTGGTAGTTCGATTGGTATGGCACTGAATAGATAGATTAATTTAGGTAAAATTGTCATTTTTATCATATTAGCTCGGCCTAACCATGAGCAACTGATATTTTTCCATTTATTTAGATCTGACTTTATTTGCGTGAAAAGTGTTTCTTAGTTATGTTCATATAGGCCCTGAGTTTGTCTTGGCAAATAGACTCCCAAATATTTTATAGTGTCTACAGTAACTTTGAATGGAATCTCTCTTTCTATCTCTTGCTGTTGGGCTTTGTCAGTAATGTATAGGAATGCTGAAGATTTATGTGGGTTTATTTTATATCCTGCAACTTTGCACTGTTTGCACAGGTTCTTTAATCTGCTTTTCTAAAGGAAAGCAACTTTAAAGGAGTCAACAACCTTATTTTAATCAATATTTCTTGGTTGATGAATTTTGGGGCTCTTTTGGCCTCCTCATAGTCACGACTATCATATAATGGTTAAATTTCTTTAGGAAATGAAGATAATTGGAGTAAAACTTATTTTTCATTTTCAATAGTTGACAGTTATTTAAATATATTGGATTGAAATTATAAATGAACACAGTCTTCATTTTTATCTTTCCATGTAATTTTGGGTGTGTTATAACATTTACTCAAAATATTTGGTGGCTTGACTGCATGCAGACAACTGATTCAGAGATTATTGTGGAGGTTTGATATTTGGTGGTAGCTATGGAGTGATTGTAAGCTGGAAGTTGGTGTGATCAGGTAGGCCCAGATATTCAGAAAGTTATGTTGGTTGGATACTGGAAGATGAACTGGAAAGGGGGTAGACTGAAGGCAAGCACATGAATTAGGAAGCTATTGAAAATTTCCAGACAAATGGCCAAGAGATGTGACAGTGTTGCTGGGAAGGAGAGCACACATGTGAGAACTGCAATAGTAGATTGGAATGACTTTACACGCCTGTGTATAGGAGAGTGTACCTGAGAGTAAGGTGAGACCTGGTTGGGGCAGAATATGGGGGAACTAGATCATCTGGGTAGCCTTTCCTAGGGAAGATGATGAGACTGTGATGAAAACAGCAACAACAAAGACAATGATGATGATGAAATAGAAAACATTTATCTGGTACTTTCTGTTTTACAAGGCACTTCTATCTATATCATCTAATTTTGTCCTTACAACAACCCTATGAAGAGGTGCTCTAATTATCCCATTTTGTAGGTGAGGAAACAGAGGCATACAGAAGTTAAGTGATTTGCCAAGGACCACACAGCTAGTAAATGTCTAAAGCAGGATTCTAACTCAGATCTCTCTGACTCGAGGTCCAAGAATCACTGGGAAGAATCTCACACAATGGAGAGGATTCTGGGAAGATGGCAGAGTAGGTCAGAAAATTCCAAGCTCTCAAGATTTTCCCCCACAAAAGAGTTAGCGTGAACAAAGTGTGGGTGGAGACAAAGAAGAATAGGGGCACAACCAGGATCTTCCTGGGACATTTTGAGAAGATCTGAAGAAAAATCCTAGGACCACGTTTGGTCCAGGCTAGGTTTGGGTTTAACACAAGTGGGCAAGCCACTTAAACAACTAATGGCAAGCCCTGGATTTAGTTGGTTTGAGAGGCTGCCTTGGTCCTAGCCTCTGGAACTTTTCACACCAGGATAGTGAGGGGAGTTGTGCGTTTGAGGCCAGGAAGATTGAGGGAACCTCTGCTGACTACTGATGAGGAATGCCAGACTCAGCTGTGCTGTGAGGAGTGGTGGGGGCAAGAAGGAACCAGCACATGCCTAGTGAGTGTAGAAGCAGTGGGGCAGAAAGCCCCTGGCTGTGGGCACTTGGAGGAGGTTGGAAGTTTGGTTTTGGTTCCAGGCTAGTGAGGAGAACTGAAGATCTGGGGCAAGAGGTACCATTTTCCATACCCCAGGGCTAAAGGTGATTACAAAAATCATGTTATTACCACACAAAAAAATGCACAGGCAAAGGAGAAAGAATCCAACCATAGAGACCTATCATGGGAATAGAGATGACCGGGTTCATCTTCAGAGCAGAATATTGAAGTAAATAAACCCCCAAAGAACAACGTCAAATGGTCAGTTGCCCAAAAAGAACTTACAGCATATCTTAAAAAAGACTTTAAAAATCAAATGACAGAGATGGAGGAAAAACTAAAGATAAAAATAAAAATAATCCAAGAAAAACAAGAAGGTTTTGAAAGGAAAGTCAACCAATCAGAAAAGAAGATCCAGAATCTCAAGGAGGAAAATGACACCTTGAAAATTAGAATTGGGCAAAGTGAAGTGAGTTAAATTATAAGAGATCAAGAAATAATTAAGCAAAACATGAGTATGAAAAAGTAGAAGAGAAAGTGAAACATCTTATAAGAAAAACACCAGATTTGGAGAATAGATCAGGAAGAGAAAATAGAAAAATAATCAGAGTAATTGAAAGTTATCAAAGAAAAGAATCTTGATACAATAATACAAAAAATAATTAAAGAAATCAAGAAAACTATTGAATTAATAAATAAAACCAAGAGCTGGTTGTATGAAAAAAAAACAATAAAATTGATAAAACTTTGGTCAAATTGATTTAAAAAAAGAAGAAAACAAAATTACCAGTATAAAAAATGAAAAGGGTGAATTCACCTCTAATGAAGAGGAAATTAAAAACAATTATTAGGAATTATTTTGCCCAATTGTATGCCCATCAATTTGACAACCTTAGGGAAATGGATGAATATTAACAATAATACAAATTGCCCAGGTTAACAGAGGAGGAAGTAAATTACCTAAATAACCCCAACCCAGAAAAAGAAATTGAGAAAGCCATCAATGAACTCCCTAGGAAAAAACCTCCAGGGCCAGATGGTTTTACATGTGAATTCTATCAAACATTTAAAGAACAATTAATTTCCATGCTTTATAGACTATCTGGGAAAATAGGCAAAGAAGGAGTCCTACCAAATTCTTTTTGTGACGCAAATATGGTACTAATACTTAAACCAGGAAAAATCAAAACAAAAAGAAAATTATAGACCAGCTTCCATAATGAATATCGATGCAAAAATTTTAAATAAAATATTAGCAAAAAGATTGTAGCAACTTATCAGGAGAATAATACACTATGACCAGGTAGGATTTATTCAAGGAATGGAAGACTAATGCAATATTAGGAAAACTATCAGCATAATTGATCATATCAATAAGAAAACTAGCAGAAACCATATGCTTATCTCAATAGATGCAGAAAAAGCTTTTGACAAAATACAACACCCATTCCTATTAAAACACTAGAAAGCATAGGAATAAATGGAGCCTTCCTTACAATTATAAATAGCATCTACATAAAACCATCAGGAAGCATTATATGTAATGCATTCTCAATAAGATCTGGGGTGAAATAAAAAGTTCCATTATCAACTCTGTTATTCAATTTGGTACTAGAAATGTTAGCTATAGCAATAAGAGAAGAAAAGGAAATTGAAGGAATTAGAATAGGCAAAGAAGAAACTAAATTATCACTTTTTGCAGATGATATGATGATTTCCTTAGAGAATCATAGAGAATCAAATAAAAACTACTTGAAATAATAAAAAACATTAGTAAAGTTGTAGGATATAAAATATAAAATAAAATATAAAATAAACCCAATAAAACTCAGCATTCCTATACATTACTAACAAAGCCCAACAGAAAGAGACAGAAAGAGAAATTCCATTCAAAGTTACTGAAGACACTATAAAATATTTGGGAGTCTATTTGCCAAGACAAACCCTGGGTCTATATGAACCCAATTACAAAACACTTTTTACACAAATAAAGTCAGATCTAAATAAATGGAATAACATCAGTTGCTCTTGTTTAGGTCAAGCTAATATAATAAAAATGACAATTTTACCTAAACTCATTTATTTATTCAGTGCCATACCAATTGAACTACCAAAAAAGTACTTTACAGAGCTGGATAAAATAATAACAAAATTCATCTGGAAGAACAAAAAGTCCAGAATATACAGGGAATTAATGAAAAGAAATGCAAGGGAAGGTGGCCAAGCCATACCAGATATCAAACTGTACTATAAAGTAGCAGTCACCAAAACTACGTGGTACTGGCTAAGAAATGGAGGGGTGGATTAGTGGAATAGGTTAGTGTAATATTAATTAAGGTGGGGCTTTTTTACTCTTTTAGAATGCTAAACTAATTAAGTGTCTTTGATTGAGTTTACTAGGTGCAAAGCCCCAGGCCCAAAGTCCTAATTACTAGGGGCTAAGCAGATATGGGCGTGAAGCCCCAGGGCATAAGGGGAGTTGATAAGACCAGAGCCAATAGTAGATGCCTAAGTTCCAGTAGCTTAGATGACATTTGATAACATCTAAAGACTGTATAAGAAGAGAGAACAATGTGGTTTGCTTAGGGCTCTCACTCCTGGAGGAGTGTTGATGTGGAGACTCTGGGCAGCTGTAGTTAAGATCCCTCCAGCTTGTGAACCCAGATGTTGATGATTTCTTGGTAACTATGAATTGTGTTTGGTCTGTTTATAATGTATGTTTGTAATTTGTTTGTATTTGCTCTGAATTTTAGGTTGCTGGCTTTTCCTCCTGAGCTAACTGAATGATATTTGTATATTGGATTAAAGTAAGATTGTTAATCCCCTAACGTTACTTTCCTTAGTAAAGCAGATCAAAAGAACTGTGCTGGCAGCATTCTTGTTGTTGGGCTTGTGTTGGTCTTCCACCCCCACAATGGCTGCTAGCCAAATTGTTACAACAGTTAGGTACACAAGATGGAGAAGTCAATGACTATAGCAATCTACTCTTTGATAAACCCAAAAAATCCAGCTACTGGGCTAAGAATTCACTATTCCACAAAAAGCTGCTTGGAAAATTGGAAAACGGTATGGCAGAAACTGGACATAGACCAGTATCTTACACCATATATCAAAATAAAGTCAAAATGTGTTCAGGATTTAGAAATAAAGGCTGATACTATAAGCAATTTGGGAAAGCATGGAATAGTTTACCTATCATATCTATGGGAAAGGGAAGAATTCATGACCCAACAAGAGATAGAGAGCATTACAAAATGCAAAGTGGATAATTTTGATTCCGTTAAACTGAGCAGTTTTTGTATAAACAAAGCCAATGCAACAAAGATTAGGAGGGAAGCAGAAAATTGGGAGAAAATCTTTACAGCCAGTGTCTCTGATAAAGGCCTCATTTCTAAAATATACAGGGAGCTGAGAGAAATTTATAGTAATAAATTCCATTCCCCAACTGAGAAATGGTAAAAGGATATGAACAGGCAGTTTTCAGAGGAAGAAATTAAAGATATCTATAGGCATATGAAAAAATGCTCTAAATCACTATTGATTAGAGAAATGCAAATCAAAACAACTCTTACACTCTTACGTACCACATCTCTCTTGTCAGATTGGATAACATGACATGACAGGAAAATGATAAATGCTGGAGAAGATGTGGAAAAAATGGAACATTAATATATTGTTGGTTGTTGTGAACTGATCCAGCCCTTCTGGAGAACAATTTGGAACTATGCCCAAAGGGCTATAAAAAGTCCCTACCCTTTGACCCAGCAATACCACTCCTAGGGCTATATCCCAAAGAGATTACACAAGTGAGAAAGGGACCTGTATGTACAAAAATATTTATAGCTGCCTTTTTTGTGGTAGCAAAGAATTGGAAATCAAGGGGATGCCACTCGATTGGGGAATGGCTGAACAAGTTGTGGTATATGAATGTAATGGAATACTATTGTGCTATAAGAAATGGGGAAGATATGGACTTTATAATAACCTAGAAAGACCTACATGATATGATGCTGAGTGAGAGGAGCAGAACCAGAAGAACACTACACACAACCACAGACATATTGATTCTGTGATGACTAACTTCAATAGACTTGGCTCTTCTCAGCAATGCAAGGCTCCAAGACAGCTCCAAAGGACTCATGATAGAAAAAGCTATCTACATCCAGAGAAAGAACTGTGGAGTCTGAATGCAGATTGAGGAAAAATATTTGCTCTCTCTTTTTTTCTCTTCTTTTTTGGTTTTGTTTCTTCTTTCTCATGATTTATTCCATTGGTCATAATTCTTTTTTACAACTTCACTATTGTGTAAATAAGTTTAATGTGAAGGTTTATAGAGAATCTATATCAAACTACATGCCAACTTGGGGGGAAAGGGGGGAGGGGAGAGAAGGGAAGAAAATTTGAAACTCAAGAACATGTAGAACTGAGTGCTGTAAACGAAAAATAAAATATCTAATTTAACAAAAAGAGAGAAAAAAGAAATAATTAAAGAAAATTGTTCTGAAGCATTAGAACATGTCAGGGAAGTAGAAATAGAAAAAAATCCATTGAATAACACTTAAAAGAGATCCTATGAGGAAAACTCATAGGAATATCATAGTCAATTCTGAAAACCCCAGCTCAAAGATAAAATATTAAAAGCATCAAGATTAAAACAATTTAAATATGATGGTACCACAATTAGAATTACACAAGACCCAGTAACAGAAACATTAAAGGACTGCAGGTCTTGGAACACAATATATCAAAGAGCAAAAGACATGGGGCTCTGGCCAAAAATATCATGCCCTTCAAATTTAAGTATTATCTTGAATGAAAAAGGACACTTGATGAACCCTCAGACTTTCAAGACTTTGTTAAAGAAAATCCTCAACTTAATAGAAGATTTGACATACAAGAACCAAGTGAAATGTAAGGTACATACCAAAGGGATTCATAGGGACAGACTGTTTACCTTTTATATAACATACAATATAAAATGCATGTGTAAAATTCTTATTAATAATTGTTGAGCTCAGAAGAAAGAGGGGGATAAACCTGACTATGATGTGAATTTAAAAATTAAAACTATTTAGAAACAGCTAAAAAGAGTAACTATTTTATATGAAAGAGGTGCAAGAAGAAGAAAAGATACATAGAATTTAGATGGGGGAGGAAGGCTGGTAGTTCTGGTAACCTACTTTCATTGGGAATGGGTTTAAGAGGGAACAACACATATATATTTAGAAGAGGATAAACATCTCCTAAATTTGGAAGAAACAAAATGGTAGGGGTATAGTGAGGGGGAGAGGACAAGGGAGGGATTAGGACAAGGGAAGGATTTTTAGAGAAGATAATGAGAGAAATAAGCAAAGGATATTTAGATTAATGGAAATGGGGGATAGGGGAGGGATCCTTAGAGGGGGAAGGAAAGTAATAGGAGGACAGAGTGGTCGGTGGAGAAGGGGGGTAAGCAAGTAATAGGAGGGAGATGTAACGGGTAGAAGTAAAGTAGAGGAGGCAGGAGGGATACATGTGTAAACATAAAAAGAAGGATCAGCAGTAGAAAATGTTTGGAAAAGTGTATGTCTATATATGCATGTATATATGTATAAGTGTATGTATATATCTGTGTGTAGGTATATATAGAGTAACATATCTAAACTATATTGTAGCCTTCTGGGGAGTGGGAGAAGGGGAAAAAGAACAAAGTTAAAAAGTGCATAGCAGAGAACAAAAGAAAACACATGGAAGCAAAGAAAAGATGGACAATTCTTAACACAAGATCTATTATTTATCATATAGTCGTTGTTTTAGAGATAAAGTATCTTTTCCTATTTGATTTATTTAATATCTTTAGTTTTCAGCACTGATTTTCACAAGAGTTTGAGTTACATATTTTCTCCCCATTTCTACCCTCCCCCCTACTCCAAGATGACATATATTCTGGTTGCCCCATTCCCCAGTCAGCCCACCCTTCTGTCACCCCACTCCCCCCCCCATCCCCTTTTCCTTTACTTTCTTGTAGGGCAAGATAGCTTTCTATGCCCCATTGCCTGTATATCTTATTTCCTAGTTGCATGCAAAAACTTTTTTTGAACGTCTTCTCTTAAAACTTTGAGTTCCAAATTCTCTCCACTTTTCCCTCCCCACCCAACCTCCCCAAGAAGGCAAGCAATTCAACATAGGTCACATGTGTATCATTATGCAAAACCCTTCCACAATACTCATATTGTGAAACTAACTATATTTTGCTCCTTCCTATCCTATCCCCCTTTATTCAACTTTCTCCCTTGACCCTGTCCCTTTTCAAAAGTGTTTGCTTTTGATTACCTCCTCCCCCTATCTGCCCTCCCTTCTATCATCCCCTCATTTTTCTCTCCTTCCTCCTTCTTTCCTGTGGGGTAAGATAGCCAATTGAGTGTGTATGTTATTCCCTCCTCAGGTCAAATCCGATGAGAGCAAGATTGACTCATTCCCCCTCACCTGCCCCCTCTTCCCTCCCAACAGAACTGCTATTTCTTGCCACTTTTATGTGTGATAATTTACCCCATTCTATCTCTCCCTTTCTCCCTCTCAATATATTCCTCTCTCATCCCTTAATTTGACTTTTTTAGATATCATCCCTTCATATGCAACTCACCCTGTGCCCTCTGTGTGTGTGCATATATATATATATATATATATATATATATATATATATATATGCACACACACACACACACATACACACACACACACACACATATATATATATATACATATACATATATATGTATGTATGTATGTATGTATGTATACTCCCTGCAGCTACCTTAATACTGAGGTCTCATGAATTATACACATCATCTTTCCATGTAGGAATGTAAACAAAAGAGTTCAACTTTAGTAAGTCCCTTGTGAGTTCTCTTTATTGTTTACCTTTTCATGCTTCTCTTGATTCTTGTGTTTGAAAGTCAGATTTTCTTTTCAGCTCTGCTCTTTTCATTGAGGAAGCTTGAAAGTCCTCTATTTTATTGAAAATTCATATTTTGCCTTTTATCATGATACTCACTTTTGCTGGGTAGGTGATTCTTGGTTTTAATCCTAGCTCCATTGACCTTTGGAATATCATATTCCAAGTCCTTCCATCCCTTACGGTAGAAGCTGCTAGATCTTGTATTATTCCCATTGTGTTTCCACAATACTCAAATTGTTTCTTTCTTACTGCTTGCAGTATTTTCTCCTTGATCTGGGAGCTCTGGAATTTGGTTACAATATTCCTAGGAGTTTTCTTTTTAGGATCTTTTTCATGATGTGATTGGTGGATTCTTTCAATTTCTATTTTATCCTCTGGCTCTAGAATATCAGGGCAGTTCTCCTTGATAATTTCTTGAAAGATGATATCTAGGCTCTTTTTCTGATCATGGCTTTCAGGTAGTCCAATAATTTTTAAATTATCTATCCTGGATCTATTTTCTAGGTCAGTGGTTTTTCCAATGAGATATTTGACATTGTCTTCCATTTTTTCATTCCTTTGGTTCTGTCTTATAATATCTTGAATTCTCAGAAAGTCACTAGCTTCCACTTGCTCCAATCTAATTTTTAAGGAAGTATTTTCTTCAGTGGTCTTTTGGACCTCCTTTTCCATTTGGCTAATTCTGCCTTTCAAGGCATTCTTCTTCTGATTGGCTTTTTGGAGCTCTTTTGCCATTTGACCTAGTCTATTTTTTAAGGTCTTGTTTTCTTCAGTATTTTGTGGGTCTCCTTTAGCAAGTCATTGACTTGTTTTTCATGCTTTTCTTACATCATTCTCATTTCTCTTCCCAATTTTTCCTCTACTTCTCTAACTTGTTTTTCCAACTCCTTTTTGAGCTCTTCCATGGCCTGAGACCAGTTCGTGTTTTTCTTGGAGTCTTTTGATGTAGACTCTTTGACTTTGTTGACTTCTTTTGGCTGTATGTTTTGGTCTTCTTCATCACCAAAGAAAGATTTCAAAGTCTGTGTCTGAATCTGAGTCCGTTTTCGCTGCCTGGCCATGTTCTTAGCCAACTACTTGACCCTTGAGTTTTTTGTCGGGGTATGACTGCTTATAGAATAGAGTACTTTGTTCCAAGCTTGAGGGGATGTGCTGTTGTTTTCAGAGCTATTCCTCACAGCAGGCTCTGCCACACCAGTGCTCCTCCTCCCCCAAGAACCACCAAGGAAGACCTGACTCAGATCTTAAGCAGGCTCTGCACTCCTGCTCATGTCGGCCACTTTATTCCTCCCTCCAGGTGGGCCTGGGGCCAGAAGCAACTGCAGCTGTAGTACTGTAGCTGCACCACCTCTGCTGGCCCCGGGGTGGTGGCCAAACTGTGAACTCCTTTCACTCTGTCCCCTGTAGCTTTTCCCACTAACCTTCCCTGTTGTCTTTGGTGTTTGTGGGTTGAGAATTCTGGTAACTGCCACAGCTCACTGATTCAGGGCTCTAGGGCCTATTCTGCCTGGCTCCCAGTCTGGTTGGTCTGGACGCAGCCCATGCTGAGCTCTGCTCCACTCTATGCAACCATCCAGGCTGCCCTGGGCTGGAGTCCTGCTTCCCTCTGCTATTTTGTGGGTTCTGCAGTTCTAGAATTTGTTCAGAGCCATTTTTTATTGGTATTTGGAGGGACCTGGGTGGGAGCTCATGCAAGTCCCTGCTTTCCAGTCACCATCTTGGCTCCTCCCCATTTAGGCTTTCTTGAAAGGAAAATTTACTGTTACATATTTCAAATCCTCTCTTATGTTCTGCTATGCACATGACATACTTTTTTTCTTTCTTACTTTGTATTTAAGTTTCAATAATTAAGTTTATGATATGTTTTTGTTTCTTTTCTCTATTTTGTATTTATGTTCTGGCAAAATAAAAATAATTAAAATCTCATGCTTTAGGTTTTATTTTGAGATACTGAACATCTTCAGTAATAAACAATTGTTCCCAGAAGACTGGGAAGTGATGAGTCAGTGTTACAAAGTCAGCAGTGACTGGACCCTTAATAACACCTTTTGAGCCCTTCCCTTTTCTCTCAGGTAGGCGTGGTTCAGAGGTGGTGAGATCATTGCAGTGAAACGTCATGGGACCCTGAACAAGGTCACTCAGAAAATTTGTCACGAGGCTAGTTCTGGGGCCTAGATTTGCTGCCCTCATCAGCAAATCATTTCCTAAATGTATAGACACATTCTGCTCCCCATCCCTCTTCTCTTATTTCTTTTTTCAATTTAATTCAGTGCACAGTATTAGTTTCTTACTATTTGCAAGGCACTGGGCTAGGTGCTGGGGATGTAAGTGTGTGTGTGTGTGTGTGTGTGTGTGTGTGTGTGTGTGTTTAAATATGGTTTCTGCCTTTGGGAAGCTTAAATTCTTCTCCTCCTTCTCCTTCTCCTTCTCCTCCTTCTTCTGCCATTTTTGATTTAAAATTAAAAAAAAACATCTTGACTGATGATGGAAAGTGTAGAATTATATTGACTCAGAAGATATTGTCTGTAGAGTCTGGCCCATGTCTAAAGTCTTTTATTCTTTCCCCTGACATATCAATGAACTTCAGGAAAAGCTTTTGACAATTAGAGCTATTTAAGAGTGGAATCATGTGCCTTTGTTCCAATTTCTCCATTTCTGGAGGTCTCCAAGCAAAGACTGGATGGTCATCCAGTGACCATGAAATAGTCATCCATATGTTGGTGTTATTGTTGCAGATATTCCTGGTAAGGTTTGGGTTGAACTAGATGTCCTCTGAGGTCCTTTCCAGCTCTGTGACTGTAGGATTCCAAATGGAACTTCTCAAAATTCCATGGAAGTGAAAAGGCATTCTATTAAAACCAGAATCTAGGTAGTGCAATGAGAATTTGGGGTTGGGGGAGTGGGAATGCACACTTGGCTTTGGGATCCAGGGGGTAGTATCCTCTCTACCTATTTGCCTTCTAAGACCCAGTCTTATAATTCTAAGTTGCCTGGAGTCTAGGTGTCCTGAAAAATAGTTAGAGGCTCCAGGGAGCTGTTGAAACCCTGTGAGCTAGGGAAGGAAACTTCTCTTTAAAGTGATATTTTTCCCTTTAGAATAAAATTTAAGTACTTTTGGCAACTCTGCCTTTCACTCACTCTAGTCTGATTTGTGTGCCAGAGAAGTACTCTGGGTAGACTTGGTCAGTCTGAAGAGAGGTAATGTCCAGACAGTTGGATATTTTTTTCATTTTTAAGTGTTTTTTTCATCTCATCCCAGAAAAAAATACATTTCAAACCATCTTTGCAAGTATGCATCCTATGAAGCCCATATGACAACGAAAAATAAACACCCATTTGAATTTGGATGCTCTAAGTGAGGGGATAGAAAGGCTGGTTTTTAGATCTTCTAAACTGTATTGGAGCTGGGCTGTCAAATGAGAAGTGCGAAGACTCAGGAGTCTCACCACAGCTCCCTTAAATGGCATGAATCAAAATCCAACTCTGGGGCATGTAGAGGTGGTCCTCAGAAGTCCACCCAAGGCAATAAACAAACAATAAGTCCTCATCAGAGACACTGAAATGTTGAAGGGAGATTATGTCTCATTTGCACTAAAACTAAACCCTTCAGTGGACAGCACCATTTGTTCTTTTTTCTAGTTTTCATAGATTTTTTTCTGAAAGGATCCTAGAGATCAGTCATCAAGTCACACCATTTAGCCTTTGTCTGGTCCCTACCCTGCTTCACTCTAAAATTTTTAGTGTGCAAGTCAAGGAGTGGGAAGGCTCATTAGTGAACTATCTGTGGTTACCCTAGGGATACATCTTAGGCATAGTAACTCTGAAGAGGGCTTGGCAGTCCTGGTAGTACCAGAGGTACTAGTCTTCCCTGAACCAGCAACCAAGTTGTACTAGGCTGATAATGTCCCCTAACTCTCAAGCAGTGTATGCTGCCAACTAGTTCCTCAGGGGAATCCTCCAATTGCTTCTCCCATTTTTTCTGTCTTTCAAAGCTCATGAGTAGTTAATTCACCTCAGTTAAACTCATTCTTATGTACAGTAGTGGAAAGAATGCTGGGATTATCAGGAAAGACTTGGGTTTGAATCCTACTATACTCTCTGGGTGACCATGGGTGAGTCACTTACTTAATTTCTCCAGGCCTCACTTTCTCTGTTTATAAGACAGTGTAATAATAAATGCATTTTTCTCCTCACTCACCTCTAGTGTCTCTGTGGTAGATAGAGTGCTGGCCTCAGAGCCAAGGAGACTCCAGTGTGTCATTCTCCCAAATTTTGTTCAGCTCATCTTTAGAAGACTAGTCATTGTCTTCAGGCTTCAGGAGTTTTTTCTAGGTTGGTAAGACCCCTCCATAGCTTGTGATCATTTGTCAAAGCCTTCAAGAATAAGGGGGACCTAGAGAAAATGGAGTCATTATCATCATGTCCTTGTCATCATTTACCATCTTCATCACTGTTCTATTCTTTCTCCTCCTCTTCAATATAAATACAGGCTTATTTCCATTATTCCCCCTGGCCTTGTTTACTACAAAAGATATAAGAACCACACTCAGACTTTATCCTGGGCTTGGACACTCCACATGACCACCCAAGGGCAATCAATGGGTGACTGAGTCAATAGCTTCATTTTCAAAGCCATTAATGATGTCAGTCAGCAGCATACCCTTCCAAAGAACTTTCCACATCACTATTTAAGCCTAATCTTGGAGTCCTCATTATATAAGTCCATGACCTCTACTTTCCCCTTCATCTTGAAGTTCAGACCCATAAAGGCAATGACTAATCACTCACAAAGATGGTGAATTCCCATTGGTGGGTTTTCTTGCCTACTAAAGGCTGAGCACCAGACAAAATGGCCACAGAGTTTTCCAAAACACAAGGTCAACTTGAGTTTCTGTTTAACCTTGGCATCAGGCCAGCTGAGTGCCTTCAGTTTTCCTGTAAGGGTGCAGACTGCTTTCTTATTCTCAAATCATAATGAACAACATTTCAATCTTGGAAAGTCAAACCAGAGCCAACCTATTTGTGGAAAATCAAGTAGGTGCTGTGTATGAAAATGGCATAGGATGGGAAAGGCCATAGGTTGTATAAGTAATGAACATGAGCATATGAGAAAAAGAAATCACTTCCTATATTATAAATGTATGTACCAAAAGGTAGAGGGCTAAGAATGGAGAAAAAAAAGTGGGTACTCTCTTTTGTAAACAAAAATTCATTAATTCATGCAAAGCTATACTTTAGCAGTCAAATGAGTCATCATTCTAGGTCTGTGACTTTGTCAGTGTGTGTCTAACATTAGAGAGCACAACCCTTTGATGATTTGGCAGATGGACCCTCAAAAGTTATTTGGGTTGAAAAATTCACTCCATTGTGGTCAACTTGATAGCCAGCTTCTTGAAACTTAACTGGGCTGGTGCTTAGGCAATAGATGATCAGTTGATCTCTAGAACCATTTTTGAGACCAGATTATCTTGGGTTCCACTGACAGAGCTTTGGTGGACCTAGGTCACTCTTAAGCCCCAGTGAAGTATCCAAGTAGGGCTTTAGGAGAGATCTGTCCTTGCCTCTGCCTCTCAGGGCCTTTTTGTTGCTCTTAGCTCAATGTCCCACAGCATTTACTTGGGGAAAAAATAGAGCCTTCCAAGCAGGAGTAATATACAAGCAGCCAAAAGGTCAAGGATTGCTTGTTAAAGTTTGGCATGTGTGTCATGCATTTCATGGACAGTAAGATACCAGGAAAACTATGGTTAGCTGGATAATTTAGGAGCACTGCTCCCACTACAACAGGTCCCTGGGAATTAGATTCTGTTTAATTGGGCCCCAAGGAGAAAAAGGACTCTCTCAGTACAATGATTTCAGTTCTGACAAGGGGAAGACCTGGATCTTGAAAGAGGACTGAATAGAGAGAGTATTTCATTCCATTTTTACTCTTACTTTTTAGTGGGAGATTAAAAATTTCCCTCTGTCTTCAAGGGGGTGAGTTATGGGAGGCCAGGTAAACCCTAAAGAAGTTTTATCTTTCTTTCTCTTCCTCTCCCTTTCCCTGTCTCTTTGAATTTCTCCATAAATCTCAGATTTAATCCATGAAGTGAACTCCCAGTGTGGAAATTCTATCCACAGATTAAGATCAGCATCTTTTCTTATTTACAATCTTAAGGAATAGCTTGAGGGCACTGAGAGTGCCATGCCTATGGTCTCCTAGCTATTATGTACCAGGCAGAACTCCTGGGTCTTCTTGATCCCACCATGCTTTATTGTCTCCTTTTGAGCTCTTCATGTACCTAAAATATATTGATAGGCAAGTGAAATCAATCAATTAATCAGCAGCAATTTATTGAGTGTTCTTTCTGTAGGAAGCACTGTTTTAGGCTCTGGGGATGTAAAGTACAAATGAAACAGTCCTGGTCCTCAAGGCGCTTACATTCTTTCAGGAGGAGACAAAGTATGTATAAAACATATATTGAGAGAAAATAGCCCAGTAAGCATGACATGTTTCATGAGTAGAGGTGATTATGATGGAGAAATGTGGTCCCCATTATACCCAAGAATTTCCCCCTGACAGCCTTGAGCATATTAGAGAAGATTCAAGTGTTTATTTTCCTACCAATGGTATGTCCTCAATCAATCAATCAATCCCTCAATAAGCATTTTTAAGCATCTACTACATTCCAACATTCAAAATCCCCATCTTCCCCTTTTTAGACCTGAAATCCTCCACTTGGAGACTCCATTGTCTTCTTGGGGTCCAATTAGGCAGAATCCGGTGCTGAGGATGGCTATAGTAGAGACAATGCTCCCAAGAGACAATTATGCAGCAATGGAAATGATACTATCCTTGCCTTCAGGAAGTTTCAGTTCTATTGATTGAGACAATCTGAACAATGTTGATGTTTAGATTCTCCCCTACAGATCTCAACTTTTCTCAAGTGTCAAGAGTAAGAGAATGAGAACTTGCCCAGAGCTGTCCCAAAGCTGTGAAAATTTCAGGATAACCTGAGGCCATCATGCTCATTGTATATGTAACAGAGGATCCCTGCAATTGAGGGGTCTGAGCATCAAACATAAGCAACCCAAGTGGCAGAGAAATTTAGCTGGAAGCAGAGCATCTTCCCCTGTGGCCACATCTAGCACTCTAGGGAGAGGATTTATATTGAGGGAAGGGTTCTGCCACCAAGTTCAGCCAGCCTCACTGCTAAGGAGCAAGGTTCCCCCTTTTGTTGCAAAATTTATATTTAGGAATCATGTATTACTTAAGAAGCAGTGGGGGAGAATAGATGGAGCTGTCACAAAGAGCTGGGTAGACCTGGGTCCAAGTAATTTACATCAATATTGGATGAGTCTCCTCTAGGAGCCCCAGACACTTCTCTAAGAACTTAAAGACTCACAGTTAAGACTAGGGGGAAGAAAAAATTTTAAATGAGTTAGACAGTAGGGGCAGCTTCATTCTTTCTCTTTGTATTCCCAGTGCTTGAAAATTAATAATTAATTTAACTAAATAATCATTGGTAACTATATATAGAATAAATGCAAAGAGAATAAATACCAAAAAAGGTAATTAAATGCAAGCTATTTTGAAAGGCAAGACACCAGTAATCTGGAAGGGCTTCATGTAGGAGGTGGTGTTTGACCTGTAGTTTGGAATACAGTAGGTGTTTAATGAATTCTTATTTCTTGATGAGTTACTGTTAGAGGTAGTTTCTTTTCATGGAGTACCCCATATCATTGGAATCACAGGCTCTTATACACACACTAGGGTGTGCACACACAAACACAGATTTGTAAAAGCTTAAAATTAGGTGGAACCATTCTGACATGAAACAGAATCCCAGAATCTCTGAATTGGGAGGGATCTCAAGGCTCCTCAGTCCAACTCAGGACTCACCCAGGATCCCTGCTACAGAATGTCCTTGGAAAGCTACAGTGAGAGGAGACCCACTGCCTCCCAGGGCAGGCTGTTCCCACCTGGAGACAACCATTGGGAGAGCTCCCTTATGTGGACTTCTTCTCAGCCCATTCTGCTCCCCAGAAGTGAAAATAGAAAGGAAAAAAAAAGGGGAGGGGGGAATACACACAATGGCCATTATTATCCAGCCTCCCAGAGAAGGATTACTGCCAGTGGGTTTTATTTGAAGGAATGATTGCCGTTTATTTTATTGCCAGTAAAGGCTGCCAACTCTTATGATGATAAAATTGCTGACTTTACAAAGGGTTTATTTATATACTATAGGCCCTGAAAGACAGAGCCAGCCCAGAGGGTAGTCATTCCAGGGCGGGGAAATTCAGTTGGAATTCCAATCAGTGTAACTCATATATTAACTCTCCTCATACTTGTACTTTTGTGGGTTCACCAATAAAATGGATGTGGGTAAGAGAACTATTTATATGCCTATGTAATCATCAGATGGAAGAAGGGCAGCGTGGCAGAGGGGAAGGGGCACTGTCCTCTGGGTCAGAAAATTCTGCGTTGGTGGTTCTGACACCACCAATTTCCATTTAGCCTCTACTATGTGTTAGGCATTGTCCAGCTGAGGGCTGGCCCAAGGACTTAATCTCTCTGAGTATGTTTCCTCATCTGAAAAATAGGGGTATGTATACTGTCTATATCATAGATTTAGAGCCAGAATAGGGGTGGGTGGGACTCCATGGTTACCTAGTGTGACCTCATTTTTACAGATGAGGAAACTGAGGCCCATAGAGAGGAAGCGATTTTACCATGATCAAAAAGCTATTGAATAGCAGAGGTGGAATTTGAACCTAGATATTCTCAATTCCAAGTTCAGCTTTCTATCCACTACACCTCACTGCCTAGGTGACTTTGTGAATAGAATGCTGAGCTTGGAGTCAGGAAAACCCAAGTTAAATTTGGCCTCAAACAATCACTAGTTACTTCATCTCTGTCCACTTCAGTTTTCCCAATTACAAAATGGGACTAGTGATAGCCTCAACCTGCCAGAGTTGTCATGAGGATTCACAGAGATGGTGTTTGTTGGGTGCTTTAGAAGCCCTAAAACACTCTAGAAATGCTTGCCATGAGCATGATACTGAACAAGCCTGTTGGAGGGAGCAGAAAATAGTTGGGAATGGAAGCCCGGAATTCTTCCCAGTCCTGCTTCTGCCACCACTTGACTGATGATCCTATTCGGTCATTTTCTTTTTTTGGGTGATATGAATGAGGTGATTTCTGAGAATTCTTTCAGCTCTCACATTCTGTAATCTAGAGCACAAGGAAATCTGCAGAAAGGAAGCTCCATGTGGGCAGGGATGGTTTTATTTCTGTTTTTGCACCCCCACCACTTAGCACATAGGAATAGTGAGTAGATCTGTGATGACATTGCTATAGCGAGCTAACTCCTAGATAAGTAAACTCTTTTGACAGATGCAGCTCAATCACATTGGATCTCAAACTATGTTATAAAGTGGTAATTGTCAAAACAATCTAGTACTGGCTAAGAAATAGAGTGTTGGATCCATGGAATAGATTAGGTGCACAATATATTGCAGTAAATGACCTTGGTAACCTAGCATATGATAAAACCAAATACTCAAGCTTTGGGACAAAAACATTATTTGACAAAAATTGCTGAGAAAACTGGAAAATAGTATGGCAGAAATTAGGAATAGACCATCTCACTCAGTTGTGTATAGAAATAACTTATACATTAGGGAAATAGGAGGAAAAGGGGATAGGAGAAAGGGGGGATGATATAAAAGAGGGAGGATTAAAAAGGAAGTGATTAGAAGCAAAATAGACTTTTGAGGAGGGACAGGATAAAAAGAGAGAGAGAAGAAACAGAAGAAAATGGGATGGAGGGAAATAGTTAATAACCATAACTGTGAATGTGAATAGGATGAACTCACCCATAAAGTGGAAACACATAGCAGAATGGATTAGAAATCAGAATCCAACAATAAGTTGTTTACAAGAAACATTCTTGAAATGGAAAGACACATATCCACAGTTACAATAAAGGCTGCAGTAGAATCTCATATGCTTCAGGTGAACTAAAACAAAGCTTGGGTAGCAATCACAATCTTAGACAAAACAAAAGCAAAAACAGACCTAATTAAAAGGGATAATCAGGGAAATTACATTTTGCTAAAAAGGTACCATACACAATGAGGTAATATAAAAAAAATACTGCAAGTTTCGCTTGATAGACTTATTCTCAAATATATGCTGAGTATAGAACTGAGTTAAAAAAATAAAGCCATTCCCTAATTGATAAATGGTCAAAGGATATAAACAACCAGCTTTGAGAAGTCAAAGCTATCTATGTCACATGAAAAAAAAATTATCTAAATCATTACTAATTAGCACGTGGCAAATTAAAATAATTCTAGAGTACCACCTCACACCTATCAGAAATGACAAATGCTGGAGAGGATGGAGGGAGACAGGTGCACTACTGGATTGTTTGTGGACTAGTGAATGGTCCAAACATTCTAAAGAATAATTTGTAATTGGGCCCAAAAGGATAGAAAACTATTCATACCATTTGATCCAGCAATACCATTAGTTGGTCTTTACCCCAAAGAGATCAAAAAGTGGAAAGGATCTATTTATACAAACACATTTATAGCAGCTATTTTTGTGGTGGCAAAGAATTGGGAATCAAGGGGATGTCCATCACTAGAGGAAAGGCTGAGCAAATTGTGACATATGACTGTGAGTACAGTGTGCTGTGGTAAATGATGAGAGGGGTGGTTTCAGAAAAAACTGGTAAGATCTACGTGAAGTCATGCAAAATGAAGTAACAAGAACCAGGAGAGGGGGGCAGAGCCAAGATGGTGGCTGGAAAGCAGGGACTAGCGTGAGCTCCCCACCAAGTCCCTCCAAAAAACCTATAAAAAATGGCTCAGAACCAATTCTAGAACTGCAGAACCTACAAAATAGCAGAGGGAAGCAGGGCTCCAGCCCAGAACAGCCTGGATGGTCTCTGGGTGAGGTCTATCCCACACGGAGCTGGGAGTGGAGCGGAGCAGAGCCCAGTGTGGGCAGCACAGACCAACCAGACCAGGAGCCGGGCAGACATACCCTAGCACCCTGAATCAGTGAGCTGCAGCAGTTACCAGACTTCTCAACCCACAAACACCAAAGACAACAGAGAAGGTTAGTAGGAAAAGCTGCGAGAGTGGAAGGAGTTCCCGGTTTGGCTACTGCCCCAGGGGAAGCAGAGGTGGGGCAGCTACAGAACTAGAGCTGCAGTTGCTTCCAGCCCTAGGCCCACCTGGTGGGAGGAATTAAGTGGTGGATCAGAGCAGGAGTGAAGAGCCTGCTGACGATCTAAGTCCAGTCCAGGTTAGGGGTTCTTGGGGAAGGAGGAGTGCTAGTGTGGCAGAGCTGGGTCATTCCCCCAAGCTTGGAACATAGTTGTCCTAACTCTACAAGCAGTCATACCCCGCTGAAAAACTCAAGGGTCAGGTTAGTTGGCTGGGAACATGGCCAGGAAGCAAAAATGCACCCAGATTCAGTCTCAGACTCTGGAATCATTCTTTGGTGACAAAGAAGACCAAAACATACAGCCAGAAGAAGTCAACAAAGTCAAAGAGCCTACAACAAAAGCCTCCAAGAAAAACATGAACTGGTCTCAGGCCATGGAAGAGCTCAAAAAGGAGTTGGAAAAACAAGTGAGAGAAGTAGAGGAAAAATTGGGAAGAGAAATGAGAAGGATGCGAGAAAACCATGAAAAACAAGTCAATGACTTGCTAAAGGAGACCCAAAAAATACTGAAGAAAACAAGACCTTAAAAAATAGACTAACTCATATGGCAAAAGAGCTCCAAAAAGCCAATCAGAAGAAGAATGCCTTGAAAGGCAGAATTAGTCAAATAGAAAAGGAGGTCCAAAAGACCACTGAAGAAAATACTACCTTAAAAAATGGATTGGAGCAAGTGGAAGCCAGTGACTCGATGAGAAATCAAGATATTATAAATCCGAACCAAAGGAATGAAAAAGTGGAAGACAATGTGAAATATCTCATTGGAAAAACCACTGACCTGGAAAATAGATCCAGGAGAGATAATTTAAAAATTATTGGACTACCTGAAAGCCACGATCAAAAAAAGAGCCTAGATATCATCTTTCAAGAAATTATCAGGGAGAACTGCCCTGATATTCTAGAGCCACAGGGCAAAATAAAAATTGGAAGAATCCACCGATCGCCTCCTCAAATAGATCCCAAAAAGAAGTCTCCTAGGAATATTGTCGCTAAATTCCAGAGCTCCCAGGTCAAGGAGAAAATACTGCAAGCAGCCAGAAAGAAACAATTTGAGTATTGTGGAAACACAATCAGAATAATCCAAGATCTAGCAGCTTCTACATTAAGAGATCGAAGGGCTTGAAATACAATATTCTGGAGGTCAATGGAGCTCGGATTAAAACCAAGAATCACCTACCCAGCAAAACTGAGTATCATGCTCCAAGGCAAAATATGGATTTTCAATAAAATAGAGGACTTTCAAGCTTTCTCAGTGAAAAGACCAGAGCTGAATAGAAAATTTGACTTTCAAACACAAGAATCAAGAGAAGCATGAAAAGGTAATCAAGAAAAAGAACAAGAAAAAGAAATTGCAAGGGACTTGCTAAAGGTGAACTGTTTTGTTTACATTCCTACATGGAAAGATGATGCGTATGATTCATGAGACCTCAGTGTTAGGGTAGCTGAAGGGAATATGCATATATATATATGTTTATGTGTGTATATATATATATATATATATGTATATGTGAGTGTGTATGAATGTATATATGTATGTGTATATATAGAGAGAGAGGGAGAGAGAGAGTGGGCATAGGGTGAGTTGAAGATGAAGGGAAGATATCTAAAAGAAATAAAATCAAATTAAGGGATGAGAGAGGAATATATTGAGAGAGGGAGATAGGGAGAGATGCAATGGGGTAAATTATCTCACATAAAAGTGGCAAGAAAAAGCAGTTCTGTAGGAAGAGAAGAGAAGTCAAGTGAAGGGGAATGAGTGAATCTTGCTCTCATCAGATTTGACCTGAGGAGGGAATACCATACATACTCAATTGGGCATCTTACCCCACAGGAAAAAAGAAGGAAGAAGATAAAAAAGGGCGGATGATAGAAGGGAGGGCAGATAGGGGTGGAGGTAATCAAAAACAAACACTTTTGAAAGGGGACAGGGTCAAGGGAGAGAATTCAATAAAGGGGAATGGGTTGGGAAGGAGCAAAATATAGTGAGTTTTTCACAACATGAGTATTGTGGAAGGGTTATACATAATGATACGCATGTGGCCTATGTTGAATTGCTTGACTTCTTAGAGAGGGTGGGTGGGAATGGAAGAGGGGAGAGAATTTGGAACTCAAAGTTTTAAAAACAGATGTTCAAAAACAAAAAAAAAGTTTTTGCATGCAACTAGAAAATAAAATACATAGGCCATGGGGTGTAGAAATTTATCTTGCCCTACAAGAAAGGAAGGGATAAAGGGATGGGAGGGGAGTGGGGTGACAGAAAGGAGGGCTGACTGGGGAACAGGGCAACCAGAATATATGCCATCTTGGATGGGGGGGGAGGGTAGAAATGGGGAGAAAATTTGTAATTCAAACTCTTGTGAAAATCAATGCTGAAAACTAAATATATTAAATAAAAAAAGGAAAAAAAGAGGAAAAGAAAAGATTAACCTCTTAAAATTAAAACTAAAAAAAAAAAAAAACCAGGAGATCATTGTGCATAGTAACAGCAATGTTGTAACAACGGTCAACTGTGAAAGACTTGCCTACTTTGATCAGTGAATGATCCATGATAGTTCTAAATGACTCAATGATGAAAAAATGTATCCATCTCCAGAGAAAGAGAGTTAATGATCTCTGAGGGCAAATTGAAATACAATTTTTTCACTTTCTTTTTCTTGTTTTTTTTTTTAAATATGGCTTATATAGAAATATGTTTTGTATGATTTCACATGTATAATTGATATCATATTGCTTGCCTTCTTAGTGGATTGGAAATGGAGGGAGGGAGAGAATTTGGACCTCAAAGTTTAAGAAGATAAGAATAGGGGCAGATAGGTAGCACAGTACTGGCCCTGAGTTCAAATCTGGCCTCAGATATTTGACACATCTATTAGCTGTGTGACCTTGAGCAAGTCACTTAACCCCAAGTGCCCTGCCTCCCCCTTCAAAAAAAAGATAAGGATAGGAAAAATAATTGTTTTTAATAAGTTAATTATTTTTATTTTCAACATTCACTTCCATAAATTTTAAATTTTCTTCCCCTCCCTCCTCTTGCCCTCCCCAAGACAGCATGCAATCTTCTATAGGCTCTACATATACATACCTATTGAACATATTTTCCCTTTAGTCATGTTGTATAGAAAATATTTTTAAAAGAAAGAGACAACAATTAACAGGTTGGTAAAAGAGGCACAAAAATACTGAAGGAAAAAATACTTTAAAAAACAGATGTGGTCCAATAGAAAAAGAGATACAGAAATTCACTCAAGAAAAGAACTTTAAAAGCAAATTATCCAAATGGAAAAAGAGGTACAAAACATCACTCAAAAGAATCCTAAAACAACATTAGAATTGGGCATGTGGAAACTAATGACTCCATGAGACATCAAGAAACAATAAGAGAATGTCAAAAGAATGGAAAAAATACAAGAAAATATGAAATATCTCATGGGAAAACAAATGACCTGGAAATTGATTGGAGAGAAAGTTAAGAATTATTAGACTATCTGAAATCCATCATCACAAAAATAATTTAAACATCATATTTCAAGAAATTACAAAGGAAAGTTGCCCTGATATCCTAGAACCAGAGGGTAAAGTAAAAATTGAAAGAATCCACTGATCACCACCTGAAGGTGATCCAAATATGCAGACTTCCAGGATATTAGAGCCAAATTCCAGAACTTCCAGGTGAAAGAGAAAATACTTCAAAATTCAGATGTAGAGTCATAGTGAGGACCACACAAGATTTAGCCACTTCTACATTAAAAGAGTGGAGGGCTTGGAATATGATGTTCTGGAAGGCAAGAGAAATGTGATTATAAGCATGAATAGCTTACCCAGAAAAACTGAGTATAATCCTTCAAGGGAAAAAATGGATATTCAATGAAATAGAGGACTTTTGACCATTCCTGATGAAAAGACCAGAGGTGAATAGAAATTTTGACTTTCAAATAGAAGACTCAAAAGAGATATTAAAAGGTAAACATGAAAAAGAAATTGTAAGAGACTCGACAAGGTTAAACTGTATACCTTTCTAGATGGAAAGATGATGCATGTATCTTCTAAGAACTTTATCATTGTTAGGACAGTTAGAAGGATTCTACATAAAAAAAGAGGATACAGGACTGTGTCATTTACAGTGGGATGGTGTAAAAAAAAATGAAAGGGTGAAAAAGAGCAATGCATTGAAAGAAAGGGGAAGGGAGAGGAAGAATGGGGGAAATGATTTGACATAAAAGAGGTACACAAGAAAGAGTACAGTACAGGGGAAAATAGGACAGGTGGGTAATGCTTGAATCTTACATATAAATTGGCTCAAAAAAGAGGAAACACACACACACATTCAAATGGTAATAGAAATCTCTTTTACCTAACATGGGAAGTGGGAGGGGAATAGGATAAAAGGAAAAGAGGGGAGATAAAAGAAAGTGGTCAGAAGCAAAACACACTATAGAGGAGATAAAAAAGATAAAAAGAGAGAGTGGAAGGTAAATAAAAGAAAATAGGATGGTGGGAAATGCACAAGTAGTAATAATAACTGTGAATGTGAATCAGATGAACTCACCCGTAAAACAGGAGCAGATAACAATGGATTAGAAACTAGAATCCAACAATATGTTGTTTACAAGAAGCACAGACACACAGAGTTAAAATGAGGGGATGGAGCAGAATCTATAATGCTTCAGCTCATATAAGAAAGGCTGTGGGAGATTTCAGACAAACCAAAAGGAAAAAATAGACCTAATTAAAAGGAATAAAGAGGGAAAATACACCTTGCTGAAAGGCACCATGGACAATGAAGTAACATCGATAATAAACAAATAGCTTAGTATCCAAATTCTTAAAGGAAAAGTTAATGAGTTATAGGAATAGAGAGTAAAACTATACTAGCAGGGGACCTCAACTTTCCCCTTTCAGAGCTAGAAAAATTTAACCATAAAATAAGTAAGAAAGAAGTTAAGGAGATGAGCAGAATCTTAGAAAAATTAGATGTATGACGGGCCTCTGGAGAAAAATGAATGGCAATAGAAGGGAATATGCCTTTTTTACCCTTGATACATGGCAACTTAACAATATTTGACCATGTAATAAGGCATAAAAACTTCACAACCAAATAGAGAAAAGCAGAGACATTAAATGTGCCCTTTTTTTGGTCCATGATGCAATACAAATTACATTTAATAAAGGGCCATGGAAGCATAGAATAAAAGTTAATTGGAAAGTAAATAATCTAATCCTAAGGAATGAGTGAGTCAAACAACAAATCATAGAAGTAATCAATAATTTCATTAAAGATAATGACAACAATGAGACAGCATTTCAAAAATTGTGGGATGTAGCCAAAGCTGTGCTTAGGGAAAAAATTATAGCTCTAAATGCATACACCAATAAAAGAGAGAAAGAGCAGATCAATGAATTAGGCATGCAACTTAAAAATATCCAATTAAATGTTAAATTAGAAATCCTGAAAATCAAAGGAGAGATTAATAAAATTGAAAGTTCAAAAAATTGAAATGATAAATAAAACTACAAGTTAGTTTTATGAAAAACCCAATAAAATAGACAAACCAGTGGTTAATTTGATTGAAAAAAGAAAAGAAAATCAACTTACTAGTATTGAAAATTAAATGTATGAATTCACCACCAATGAAAAGGAAATTAAAGCAATTATTAAGTTATTTTGCCCAATTATATGCCAGTAAAACTGACAATCTAAGTGAAATGGATGAATATTTACAAAAATATAAACTGTCCAGATGAATAGAAGAAGAAATAGAGTACTTAAATAACCCTATCTTAGAAAAATAAATTGAATAACCATCAATGAGCTCCCTAAGAAAAAAAAAACCCAGAATCAGATGAATTAGCAAGTGAATTCTACAAAACTCTTAAGGAACAATTATAGTTAATACTATATAAACTATCTGGAAAAAATAGGTAAAGAAGGAGTCTGTTCCTTTTATGAAAGAAATATGGTTTGGATACCTATCATTCAATATTCTACTAGAAATGCTAGCTATGACAATAAGACAAAAAAAGAAATTGAAGGAATTAGAATAAGCAATGAGAAAACAAAATTATCACTCTTTGCGGACTATATGATGGTATATTTAGAGAATCAACCACAAAACTTTGTTCTTCTTTGGTCATTCAGTTGTGTCTAATTCTTTGTCACCCCATGGACTTGTCCATGGAGTTTTCTTGGCAAAGATACTGGAGTGGTTTGTCATTCCTTTTTCCAGCGTGTCTCTATTTTATAGATGACGGACTGAGGCAAATAAGGTTAAGTGACTTGCCCAGAGTCACAAAGCTAGTAAGTATCTGAGGCTAGATCTGAGTTCAGATCTGACTCCAGTCCCTTGCTCCATACTCTGTACCACCTAACTGCTCCAACTAACTCACTGAAACAATTAACAACTTAAGCAAAGTTGCAGTATATAAAATAAAGTTTCATAAATCATTAACATTTCTATATACTACAAAGTAAACCCAGCAGAAAAAGAAAGAAAAAGAAATTCCATTTAAAATAACAGCAGAAAATATGAAAACTTGGGACTCTACCTCCCAAGAGGTAGGTTGCATGAACATGAAGGGATTGCATGAACACTATTATAAACCACTCTTCACACGAATAAAGACAGAACTAAACCAGTGGGGGTAGGGCAGGGCAATATAATAAAAATGACAATTTTGCCTAAGTTAATTTAATTATTTAGTGCCATACCAATCAATCAAAGTGCCAAAGAATTATTTTATAGAGCTAGAAAAAAAATAGTAACGAACTTCTTCTGGAGGAATGAAAGGTCAAGAATATCAAGGGAATAAAAAAAAAACTATTAAGGAAAGTGGCCTAGAAGTTCTGGATTTCAAACTGTGTTACCAAGTGGTAATCATCAAAACAATATGGCACTGACTACGAAATTCGGTGGTGGATCAGTGGGATAGATCAGGTACACAAGACACAATAGAAATGACCAAAGTGATCTTTTGTTGTTGTCCAGTCATGTCCAACTCTTCATGACCTCGTTTCAGGTTTTATTGGCAAAGATAGTGAAGTGATTTGCCATTTTCTTCTCCTGCTCATTTTACAGATGAGAAAACTGAGGAAAACAGAATCAAGTGACTTGTCTAGGGTCCCACAGCTAGTAAGTACCTAAGGCCAGATTTGAACTCACATTGACGAGTCTTCCTGACTCCAGGCCAGACACTCTATCCGCTGTGCTAACTGCTTGTAATAGTGATAGTAATAGTAAACTACTGTTTGGTGACCTTTGTAATAGTTATCTACTGTTGGTAAACCCAAAGATCCAAGATTTGGAGGTAAGAACTTACCATTTGACAAAAATTGCTGGGAAAACTAGAAAGAAGTTTGGCAGAAACTAGGTATAGATCAACATCTCACACGATATACTATGATATGGTCAAAATGGATAAACAATTTAGACATAAAAAGTGATATCAAAAGTAACTTAAGAAAGTATGGAAAAATGTACCTGTCAGATCTATGGATAAGGAAACAGTTTATACCAAACAAGAGATAGAGAAAATTACAAGAAGTGAAAAAACTAATTGTGATCATTTGAAATCAAAAAGTTTTTGCAAAACAAAATAAATGCAGCCAAAATCAGAAGGCAAACAGGAAATTGGGGAAATTTTTATACCATGTTTCTCTGACATCATTTCTTAAATATATAGGAAACTATGCCAAATTTATAAAAATAAGAGCCATTCCTTAGTTGATAAATGGTCAAAGGATACAAATATGCCATTTTCAGAAGAAGAAATTAGAGCTATCAATATCATATAAAAAATTTCCAAATCATTACAGATTAGAGAAATGCAAATTAAAACAACTCAGAGGTACTACCTCACACCTAACATGACAGAAAAGGAAAATTACAAATGCTGGAAGGAATGTGGGAAAACCGGGACACTAATATACTGTTGGCAGAGTTGTGAACTAGTTCATCCATTCTATAGAACAATTTGTAACTACGCCCAAAAAACTATAACAATGTGCATCCCCTTTGACCCAGAAACACCATTATTTTTGGTCTGTATCTCAGAGAGATTGAAAAAGGGGAAAGGACCTATTCATACAAAAATATTTATAGCAGCTCTTTTGTGGTGGGAAAGAAATGGAAATCAAATCAATCAATTGAGGAGTGGCAAAATAAATTGTGGTATATGATTGTGATGGAATACAACTGTGCTATAAGAAATGGTGAACAGAATGGTTTCAGAGGAACCTATGAACTGACACCAAATGAAGTGAGCAGAACCAGGAGAACACCGCACACCGTAAAAGCAATATTGTAAGGATGACTAACTGTGAAACATTTAGCTACTCTGATCAAAACAATGATCTGAGATAATTCCAAGGGACCCATGAAGAAAAATGCTATCCATTTTCAGAAAGAGGACTGATGAACTTTATTTTTATTGTTTTATTCTTTATGTTTTCTTTTGCAATGTGCTAATATGGAAATAAATTTTGAATGACCTCACATGTGAAATTGATGTCAAATTGCTTTCCTTCTCCAGGAGGAGGGAGGGAAGGGTAGGAGAGAGAGAATTTAAAATTCTGAATTTCTAAGAATGTGAAATTTTTTATGTAATTTGGAAATATTTAACAAAATAAATAAAAAGAATTCAAACAAACAAACAAACAAAAGAATCTCTGCTCCCAAAGGGCAAGGTCTGTTTCTCCTTGGTCTTTCTATCCCTAGTACCTAAAACAGATCTAGCCTTAATCACTGAATGGATGTTGCCTCAGACAAACTGAGACCTGTGAAGAATCTTAGGCTACAAAGGGCAAGGTCTACCACTGAATCTGAGGACATCTCCAGTCTTCCTGGTCTACGTCTTGCCAATGGACCCAGATAACTCCTGAGGAGAGAGTGAGTCTGCTGACTTTGCACAGCCCTGCCTCACTTAAATCCAATCACTTGCAAGTCAAGACATCACCCTCCTGATGTCATTGGTCCTTTTTGAGAAGGAAGGATAAATCCAAGACAGTGCCTGGTACATAACAGACCATTAATAAGTGCTATGTCATTCATTCTTTTCTTCATTCACTGACTTATTCATTCTCATTTATTCACTCCATTCAATCATTCATTCATATATCAACAATGTTTGTACTACCTCCATGGTTATTGTGAGGAAACTGCCTTCCATTAAAATCCATTTTGTGTCTCTCTGTGGAATAGAAGCTTCCCAAGACTAGGTTTTACTGCTCATGAATTTTTTTACTTTTGTGTCCTTGGCACCCAACATAGTGCCTGGCACATCCAAGATGTATGATAGCATTAATGACTACCAGTAATAATAGCTCACATTTATAGAAGATTTTAAAGTTTGTGGAGTACTCTTCATAGATTGTCTCATTTGATTTTACTGGGTGAGGTAGGTGCTCTGTTTTCCTCATTCTGCAAATGAGAAAATTGAGATTCTGAGAGGTAAGTGACTTTCTCCAGGGTCAGAGAGCTGGCTAGGATGTGTCAGAGATAAGACTCAGACATTTTCTTTCTGATTCTAAGTCTGATTGTCACTACCCGCTGCCCCAAGCCTCTCTACTAGAATGTCAACTTCCCTCCAGGCTGTCAAGCATCTGCCTTTGTTCCTGATTCCACATTCCTTCCAGTTTGGTCCCATGTAGACCTTGGAAGGGGAAAGGGGAGCTTTGTTTCTGTTGAGGACCACTGACCCCCAGAAAACAGAAGCCGATTTCCTTTTCTGCTTTTCCAATTAAGGTCCAGGAACACAGCGATCCCATTGTTAGGGGTTTGATTGGAGATTTCCTGGACTGGAGTCTGGTCCTGAGGAGGGCCCGGAGTGGACTTTGCAGTCAAAATGTCCCCCCAAATCAACCTCATTGGGGATGGGAATAAGCCAACTTATAAGGGCCAAACCACAGAGCCCTTCAGGTGCCAGCATAGAGATGGTACATCTGTCCACCTGAGGCTGCCCAACCCCCACCCCCTAACCCCCATGCCCCACCCCCCAGCCCAATCAGTGTTTTCTTGACTGGTGCTGCATATCTGGGTGCAGCCAGTGTGGGGACTATAAGGCTGACCATAGAGGAGCATAGAGCCCTAAGGCTGAAACCCAGAGCCAGCCTTGTACCCAGAAGCACCAAAGAGATCATTACCCTAATTTACATTTGAATAGAATCTGGCAAAACCTTTTCATAGCTCCAATCTCATTCTGTGCTTGAGATGACTCAGTGACTCAGCAGGGTAGTCATATTCAGGCCCATTTTACAGGTGAGGAAATTGAGGTTTTGAGAAGACAAACAACCTGCTCAAGGTCTCACAGCTTAGAAAATGATGAAACTAGAAACTAGGTCTTTTGATTCTAACTCTAGGGCTCTTACCAGAACACTGTAATTTTGTCACTTGTCCTTCCCCGTTCAAAAACCTCTATTACCTTCAAGATTCAGTAGTCAAGGCTCTTCATAACCTGTCCTCCTTGTGCCTTTCCAGTCCTTTTATAACTAACACATGAATCATGATCCAGTAACTCTAACCTCCTGGCTGTTACACCTATATTCCAGCTCCAGAAAGCCAGCATTTCCATGGCTATGCCCCATGCCTGTATGGCTCTCCCTCCTGCCCTTGCTGATTTGCTAAAGATCTTGCACTTGAGTTTCTACATTGGAGTCAATCAGTAGAGGCAGCAGGGGGCCCTGGCAGAGGCAACCTCTTAATCCATCACTTTCCAGGTAAGTACAACATCTGTTCACACAAGGCGGCTCCCAAGGGAGTGAGCAAGAAAGCTGTTGGAAGTGGGACAGTGTACAGAGCTGGACCTCTCTTCCCTGCCAGGTAAGCAAGCAGCCAAATGAGGCTGTCATCAGAAAATGGGCAAGACTAGTGGAGGCTTCCAGCTTCTAACACAGTCCCAAATAGAGCTGGGCACTCTTCATTTCTGGCCAGCCCTGAATGGCTGGAGGTGGAAGGGGGGTGGGTAGAGGGAATTGAATGAAGTGTTTATGGAAGGAATGCCCATGAGGCTCCAATCACAGCCCTTTCCAAGTCAAAATGTCCTTGAAAAGGGCCAGCTTGGGCAAAGATGCCACCCATCCCAGGGCTGGCCAACTGTTCCTTCAAGCTTTTCGGCTTCCATTTTCTCATCTGTGAAATGGGAATAGCAATAGCCCTTATCTCTCAGGTACGGCAGCTATGGGATGAGATTACATAAGCAGAGAAGTTTTAGAGACTTTAAGAGCAATATAAATGTTAGTAATTATTACTTAAGCACTTCCTAGATAAAAAGCCCTGTGCTACTGGGTTGTGATACGGATGCCACACAAGCTACCATGATTAAATAAGACCTGTGTCTCTGTGCTCCTGGGATTCACAATCTAGAGAGAGAGATAAAAGCATGCACACAGAATTATGATGCAAAATGACAAAACTGACAAATAACCTTGTGGCAATGTAGCCAGAATGGACTTTGTTTTCTTTGAATGACTCAGCTTGCCTCGTTGAGCTTCCCTGGATGCTGGGGCTTGCTCTTCCGGGGAAGGACCAGAGCTTCCTGTGTGATGAGTCGTGGGGCTGGCTGAGGGGAAGTGTGTTAACATGGTCTACGCTAGGGGGAAGGGCCAAGTCAAGAACCAATTGGCCCTGGTCGTTCAGGCGGCACTTGATGATGTCAAAAACTCTATAAGAGGGGAGAGGACAGCTTGAAGATCCTCCTTTCCTTTTCCGGTTGGAGCCAGAGACACCTACAGCTGAAGCTGAGCTGCCGGTATCAGAGCTGACTAGAGGCTAGTGGGTAATCTTCTTACCGTAGAGGGGAAGCATGTATACGATTTTGCCTTATACCATCTTGCTTCTCTGTGGCCTCCTGGTTACCCTTATAAGGCAGACTTATTGGGCCTGGAAGCTTTTGATGAAAATATCAAAATGGGGACGCTGGTTTGTGGGCTTGTTATTGTGGAGTGTAAATACATGCTTTAGTTCTCCTGCCTTCTGCCTAGAGAATTCCTTATATCCTGCGGTTCCAGACCTTTTAGGCACATATGAGATTCTCTTTGAAATCATAAATTCTGCCTTCCTAATATAGGCAATGATCCAGTTCAATGTTGTGTGGGAAAGCTCTTTATAGGAGATGACATAATGAACAATCATTTGGGACCTAGTAAGTGCTTAATAAAAGCTATTGAATAAAGAAATGTAAGTATAAATTGGATCATTTGGATTATATAAAATTAAAAAGATTTTGCAAAAACAAAACCAATGCAGCCAAGATTAGAAAAAGAGGAGAAAACTAGGGAAAAAATTGCAGAAAGTGTTTCTGATAAGGCCTCATTTCTTAGATACATAGAGAACTGAGTCAAATTTATAATAATTCAAATCATTCCCAGTTGATAAATGATCAAAGATACAAACAACAGTTTTCAGATAAGGAAATCAAAGCTATCAGTAGTAATACAAAAAAAATGCTCTAAATTACTATTGATTATAGAAATTCAAATTAAAACAACTCTGATGTACCACCTCCCACCTATCAAATTGACTAATAAGACAGAAAAGTGAAATGACAAATGTTAGAGGCAGTGTGGGAAAATCAGGACACTAATGAATTGTTGATAAAGTTGTGAGCTAATCCAACCATTCTGGAGAACAAATTGGAACTATGCCCAAAGAACTGTAAAACTGTGCATACTCTTTGACCCAGCAATAGCACTCTAGGTCTATATCTCAAAGAGGTTTTTTTTTTTTAAAGGAAAAGAATCTATATACACAAAAATATTTATAGAATCTCTTTTCTAGTGCCAAAGAACAAGAAATTGAGGCAGTGTTTGAACAAGTTGTGATATCTGATTGTGACGGAGTACTATTGTGCTATAAGAAATGAGGAGCAGCATGCTCTCAGAAAAACCTGGAAAGACTTACATGAACTGATGCAGAATGAAATGAGAAGAACCAGAAGAGTGTAGACAGTAACAGTAATATTGTACCATAATGAATTGTGAATGACTGTTCTCAAGAATACAGTGATCCAAGATAATTCCAAAGGACTCGATGAAAAATTCTAGCCCTCCATAGAAAGAACTGATGGAGTCTGAATATGGATTGTAGCATATTTTTTAACTTTATTTTTCTAGGCTTTTTTTGGTCCATTTTTTCTTTAACAACATGACTAATATGGAAATATGTTTTACATGACTGCACATGTATAATCTATATCAAATTGCTTGCCTTCTCAATTATGGGGGAGGGAAGGGAGGAAGGCAGAGAATTTGAAAATCAACAATTTAAAAAACAAATGCTAAAAATTGTTTTTACATGTAATCGAAAAAATTTTAAAAAATAAAAAAAGGGAATGTCCAAGCTAGGAGAGACCTTGGGGCATCGAATACTCTACACTTCCTGAAATTACTGGCATTTCATTTTCTGTGTCTGCATTGTCCACCCCCCCTCCCCCAAAAGAATGGCAGTTCTTTGAAGGTAGGGGATAGTTTGGTCTTTGTTTTTGTGTCCCTTGTGTTGAGCCCAACATTCTTGTTGAATGAATGAATGAAATATTGATTTATTGTTACTATCAGCTCGGGTGTTGATGTTATTGTTGAGTCAACCTTTGCCCTCCTCCCCTCCCCTGAGAATGATTTCCTTCCCTTGGGAAGCATTCATTCCTCAGAAGCTTCGAGCTTCCTGGGATCCTTAATAAAAAGCTGAGCTCTCTCAGCTGCAGTTTTCAAGCACCACAAGAAGCAGTGAAACATGTATTATAGCTCTGTATGGATAGATGGAGAGTGATAGAGACATTCAGAGAGAGACTTGGAGAGATATGCACAAAATATCTCTGTCTCATGCCCTTATACTGCTTGCTTTCTCCTCCTTTCCTCTTCCCTCCCCACCCCTCTTCTTCCCTCATCTCTCTGTCTCTCTTTCTGTCTCTCTGTCTCTGTCTCTCTGTCTCTGTCACACACACACACACACACACACAGTATGGGCAAGTTACAAATTATCAGATCCTCTGTTTCGTCATTAGTAGAATGGAGATAATGTACTATCACTTCCTTCCTCATAAAGTTTCTATAAGGAAGTGTTTTACATGAAAGCAATGTAGAAATGGGAGTTTTTCTTCGTGGTGCGGGTGACCCAGGTTCAGAGAAGCAGGACTAGCAGCTGCTGGAGCCCAGTTAGCTCTGCTGAAAACAAGCGAACAAAATCACCCTGAGAAAGTGTCCCCTCCAGGAAAGTCTCCTGCCAGGCACCAAATGATGCCTGGAATCTGCCTTCCTGAGGCTTAACTTCCTAATGCTAAGTGCTGGGAGTTGGCTGCCCCGGGGGCTTTTAGACTGGGAGAAACTTTTTTTAATATGCTGTTATTAAAACCATTTACCTTTCAACTGCTTCCCTCAGAGCCTCTTGAAATATCTTGGCAGTAATTACCTGAGATATTTACATTAAGCAGAATTTTCTTCTGCTTACAGGCCGGCATCTGCTCGGTGGGAAACTGTCACAATGAGTTTGTAGCCCGCTGGGCGCTAAAACCGACAGAGTGTGACGGGACTTGAGAACAAGTGAGTTTATCCTCAACAGCCTGACTTCCCTCTGGATTCCAGTGCTATGGCACATTACGCCCTTCCAGGAACTCTCCGGCTCCATCCAGTCAACCTTCCTGCTCATCTTCATGTCCGCTTCCGCACCTTTGTCTAGGCTGGTTCCTATGACGGGAAGGCTCTCCTCCCTTGTCTTGACCCTTTGGGATCCCTGAGTTCCTTCAAAGTCTATTCCAGTCTCACCTGCAAAATTAGTCTCTTGTCCCTCTACTGCCAACCCCCTCCCCCACTCCACCCCCTTACTCAGTATAGACTTGCACTTGTCGTTCTCTATGATAGAAGGTAAGCTTCTGCCAGGCAAGAATAGTGTCATCCTTGGGTCCTCAGCACTGTGAACATTTTCTGCCACTGAGGGGACAGAAAGGAAAAAAGTGGACTTCGAATTTCCTTGGTACTGGGAACCTCCAGGTAAGGAAACACACTCTATTAATGTAGATTGGTGCCTTCTCTGCAATGGAGAGACTTCACTGCCTGATGCCTTGAGAGCTAATGTGACTTGCCCAAGGTCATAAGACCAATATGTGTCAGATGTAGACCTGGAACCCAGCTCTTTCTGGCTCCAAGGCCAGTTACATGAAGGCCAGCTGTGAGGAGAGGCAGTGGTTTACTAAGCACTACTACTACTGGTTTGGTGGATTAATTACAATGCACACACACACACACACACACACACACAGACACACACCATTTTCAGACGTGATGCTTACATATGACCCTGGAGAAAGTAGAGGCTTTAACACTCTATGGGAACATGGCTTATTAAAGGCCTGGAAAGTGGGTTGTCAACTTTAGGGCATCACTGTTGGACCAAACCCAAGCCAACCCCAAAGGGCTTCTGTGTTGGCAAGCAAAATGGCCCTTGTTTTCTTGGAGTGACTTGGCGTGTTTCACTGAGGCTTGTTGGGTGCTGGGCCCCAGGCCCAGAGCTCTATTAGGTGTGGAACCTATGTGGGTGGTTGGATTGGTGACTGGGGTGGGCCCAGGATGGGGCTGACTAGGGGGAGGTGTTGATTCCAGAGCCATGTCCTATTGGGTGTTGACCTAATCTATGTGGATGTGAGCCTCCCAGGGTCCTGGGGGGAGGGGCCAACTCAAGAACCAATCACCAGAGCCTGGGCTCTGGTCAGTCAGATGACACTTGACGATGTCAAAAGCTCTATAAGAGGAGAGAAGACAGCTTGAAGATCCCTTTTCAGTTGGAGCAGCAGTGGTGGCGAGCATGACTCTGGGCCAGCCCTTGTTCCGAGCTCCCGGGCTGAACCTAGATGTTGGTAACTATGAATTGTATTTGGTCTGTCTGTTGATGTTTGGGCTGGCCCTGTGATATGACTTTGGTAGTGTACACTCATAGTATTGCCCACTCAAAAGTCCAGACCCTCTCTGTCCTGAAGTCTGACCTCTGTTTCCTACTTGGTTGTAACTGATTTAGAGACACTCATTGGCATGTGAAGACTTTGGCTTCCATCTCTAGCACTTGGCATAGTGCCCTGCATGCAGTATGCACTTAATAAATGTCTGACAAGTGACTGAGGACTAGTCAAACTCTATTCCAGTAGCTCCTTGGGAAGGAAATCCCAATCTTCCCAACAAGGACCCTGTTTTGAATGAGTTCTGGTACTAATTACCTGGTTTGTGAGTGGAAACTTTCATTGCTTACTGGGAAAGGCAGACCCTCACCTGGACAGTGCTCTCAAAGGCACTTTCTTCTTGATTGGGTTGAGTGGTCGGACTACCTGCTTCTGACATTCCTTCCCAAATGAAGGTGTTCAGACTCCTGGGGCCTAGGAGCTTCCTTAGATCATGGGGACGGGAAGGGGAAGGGAGGAGACCACCAACTTGGAGATGGCAGGCATCACTGGAGTACAAAAGCCCACCCACAAAGCCTTGGGTCTTCTCTAGCAGTGCAGAGTGCATTGAAAAGTTACTAGGTGTGACATCAAAGGATCTAGATTCTGTTCACTATTGATGTGACAACATACAATGTGGGACTTCCTAGAATCATGGGCTCTTAGATTTAAATCTGGAAGAGATAAAAGAGGTCATGGAGTACAGTCTTCTCATTTTATAAATGGGGAAACGGAAAAGGGCAGTGAGTGTCTTGTGTCACACAGGCCATAAGTAATTGGGCTGGGATTTGAACCCAAGACCTCTGAATCCCAACATATTCATTGTTACACTGGTCCTTATGACCTCTCTGTTCTAAACATTGGCTTCCTGCCTTGTAAAGTGAGGGTATTGGACATGATCAACTCTATGGTCTTTAGATCCTCTTCCCATTCTAGATGGTTCAAATGACCTCACATTCCCAAAGCACCCCAGTAGCAATCTAAAGCAATAGTTTGCATGGCCCTCCTCAGACACAGTGCTTTGGGCCATGATCTTGCCTCACAAATGAGTTACTGAATCACATTTTCATTTCTTTGTATCTTCCTATGCACGAGCCCATTGCTAGGCCTATGGGAGATGTCTATGAAGGGCTTACCAACTTGAGTTGGGGTAAGAGCTTCCACAGAGTCCATGGCCAGGCCAATAACAGTCTCCTCATTTGAAAGGCCTTTATGACTTGGTAAATATCCAGAAATACCACGTCAATGGGAGGAAACACACACACTAATGTGCTGTGCATCTGACCGGACACACTTAGTCCCCTATAAACATATCTGCCTATAAAATTAATCACTGCTCCTTTAGCCACCCAGAGTGTGGAGATCAAATTCTTGTATTCCATCCAACTCCATCATTCAACAAAGAGGTTTCAACCTCCTCCCCGCCAGTAGAGAAAGAAAATCCCAGCTCTTATTTTTATTGTAAATGCATATTAGTTTTTCCTTTTGGTCATCAAACTGTAATGGCCCTGGAGTGACTAGTAAGAAATGGAAAGGAAAAAACCATAAACCAAACACAGCCCCCCACATACCCCAAAAATTTATGTGGGTGAGCTGTGATAGCCACCTTCTATTTTTATCTCTTCATTAAAGGGGATGGAACAGGAACTATACTCCCAGAACTATCCATGTAATGCCAAGGGGAAAATACCCAGGAAGAATATGACCCCCTTCTAGGAGCTGGACAATCATTACAATTCAGACCTGGATTCTTTCTGGTTGTTTTTTTCCCCTTCTCTTAGTACACCAGGGGTTACTATATTTATTAGGGGACTGTATTATTGCCCCAGGGGCAGGGCAGAGTTGGTCCTACCAAAAGTTATGAGTGTGGTCCATGGTGCTGATTGAAGCTCCCCCAGTTTGGGGAATGGGAGATTGGGGAGGTCAAGAAAACACTGCATAGGCAAGGGAGTGAAGAACTCTTTGTTAACAGGAAAAGATCAGAGCAGCCCTGGGACTGGGCAATTCACTTGAAGAAGGCCTGATGGACCCAGATTCTAGAGATTTAGAATAAAGTCCCAGCTCCATCGTTGACTAGCTGCGTGACTTCGATAACTAATCAAATCACTCTAAGTCAGGTGTGGAGATGTCATATTTGGAAAAGTTACAAAGTTTGAGGGGCAACTAGGTGGTGCAGTGAGTAGAGCACCAGCCCTGGAGTCAAGAGGACCTCAGTTCAAATCTGGACTTGGACACTTGATATACTTACCAGCTATGTGACCTTGGGCAAGTCACTTAACCCCAATTGCCCCGCCTTCCCCCCTCCAAAAAAAAAAGATACGAAGTTTGGAGAAGTGGGTAACATACTGCATGACAGAGTCAGGATCTCAAAAATTACCTCCACAGGCTTTCCCCAGCTTTACTCTTGACTTTCAAGACTTTGCACCACATCTCAGCTGCTCTTCCACCCTGGAACTTCCCTCAATGCCTGTGGCTTTCTCTCCCTGGAACATCTTTTGCCATATTGTAGCCAGAATGGACTTTGTTTTCTTTGAATGACTCAGCTTGCCTCGTTGAGCTTCCCTGGATGCTGGGGCTTGCTCTTCCAGGGCAGGAGGCCCAGTGACCATGCCAGGGATCGGAGAGCTTCCTGTGTGATGAGTTGTGGGGCTGGCTGAGGGGAGGTGTGTTAACGTGGTCTACGCTAGGGGGAGGGCCCAAGTCAAGAACCAATCAGCCCTGGTCGTTCAGGCGGCGCTTGATGATGTCAAAAACTCTATAATAGGGGAGAGGACAGCTTGAAGATCTTCCTTTCCTCTTCCAGTTGGAGCCAGAGACGCCTACAGCTGAAGCTGAGCTGCCGGTAGCAGAGCTGACTAGAGACTAATGGGTAATCTTCTTACCGTAGAGGGGAAGCATGTATACGATTTTGCCTTATACCATCTCGCTTCTCTGTGGCCTCCTGGTTACCCTTGTAAGGTGGACTTATTGGGCCTGGAAGCTTTTGATGAAAATATCAAAATGGGGACGCTGGTTTGTGGGCTTGTTATTGTGGAGTGTAAATACATGCTTTAGTTATCCTGCCTTCTGCCTAGAGAATTCCTTGTATCCTATGGTTCTGGACCTTTTAGGCACATATGAGATTCTCTTTGAAATCATAAATTCTGCCTTCCTAATATACATATCCACCCCTTCTCTCACTGGTGAGTTCCTCTGGGGGCCTCCCTTTTATTCCCTTCCTGGTTCTGATCGTGATTTCTGGATTTCAACATCATATGGACAGCTCTTCTGCTCTTCCCCTTTGCCCAACAGCGTTTGTGTGTTGCCTTCTTCCATTACAATATAAACTATTCATGGGCGGGGACTGTCTTTCTTTTGTGTTTATATTTTTATTACCAGTGCTTAATACAGTGCTTGGTACATAATAGATGTCCAATAAATGCACATTGCCTTGCCTTCCCTTCTTGTCGAGAACATTGGTCAAAATCCAGTAAGTTGAAATTTTATGAGGAAAAAATGTATATCTTATACTTGGGTTTAAAGAATAAACCCCATGAGCATGGCCAAAGAGCAGTCAGTCTGACATTGATCTGTGGGTCTTAGTGGTTTATAAGATCAGTGAAAGGGGGAATGACTCCAGCTTCTTAGATGAGCTGCACCCAGGGCCACCCCAGAGCTGGAAGGAGGGATAACAGCTAAACTGCTAGCCTACTGGGAGAGGACATCTGGAGCCCCAGAGACTGGGGATGAAGGCCAGGTACTCTTATTCCTTATCTGCCCACGCTGCCAGAGGAAGCTCAAGTCAATGAGCCTAATCTGTCTCCCTCTGGTCTGCATGAAGAGCTTTCTGACATCAAAAATAAAGATTAATGTAGAGGAAAACATACAACAAATTGCCCTGAGAAAATCATTGAGTGGCCAAACCTCATTAGGATGGATTTTTGGTTTATTTGATTGGTATGTAGTTCATCAAATCTGCTCCTGGTGGAGTTCATTATTTCAATGAAGTTTCAACCACATTGGGGGTATGGAAATGAAGAGCGTATGAGAGTACCAATGTGTTAGTTCGAATCAACTTCTTTCAAAAAATATCTAAGAAGCATGTTCAGTGGATTTAATTTGAGCCTAGTGGTATTGGAACAAAGGTGACAAAGCTACTTCAGGAAGTATGGATCCTATGGGGAAGTTCAGATCCTACGAAGAACAGATACAGCAAAAGAAGATAAGGGATGAAGTCACTGATTTAACAGCAGTGGAAAGGGCTTTGGCTAGGCTAACTGAGGACTGTGCTCAGCAGCTATCTGAACTAACATATAAGAACAAAAACAAAAGTTTGGCTCACGGGACCTCTCAAATTATCCAAAGCATTCAGGCTTTCCATGAACACATTGTCATTGCAGACTGGATTCCAAAAGAAACCAAATTGGAGGTGTCAACTCCTGAAGAAGACTATACCAATACATATCAAGAGCAGCAAGGGATCTGTTGATGTTATTTGTATGAAGTACAGGAACTTGAGTGCTAAAATGCTGGAAGACAGGAGGACTACTTTATCTGAAAGCAAGTTGACAGTTCAGCCTGCTTCAAGTAAAGTGAAACAAGTGGAAAGCCATCTGGCTGGATTGACTTCGTGTTGAAACTCTGGAATGATTTTACTGATTTTCATCAAGTTGGCTTAATTTCCTCTGTGGTCAGACTCATTCTTTTCAGTTCAGAATAAAAAAAATTCAGCCATGGAACATTTCTGTAAGGCCAATCAATAGTTTGGTAGTGGTTCTCTTGTACACAGTTGTATCAACTTATTGTGGGAAACAGCTCAGTTTATAAACAATTATAAAAATGTAATTTTACATTTGTATAATTAAAGCAAGGACTTCCCTTACTGAAAAAAATTCATGAAAATAATATTTTAGAGCATAAGTTTGTTACTACTAAAACCTTTGGACTATTCTACCACTGAAGAATTCAGAATACTGTTAACTTCCTTCTTTACCTTGCAGAGAATATAACATGTACCAAGTAAAATGACGATTTTATCATGTGAACACTTTGCATTGTTTGTGTTTAGCTGTTTAAATAGTAAAGGTATATTAAATAAAATTGATTGCTAATACTCCTGTATATAATGCTTAAATAACTCATGAAAAATGTGAAGTATACATCAAATTTTCACTTTGTACAACACAAAAGTAAATATTAGAAATAAAGCAAAAAAAAGGAGTCAACCATGGGATGTGGCCGCCAAGAATGCCATCTTCTGTTATATAAAGAGAGGAATAACTTGAGACAGATTCAGAGAAGCCTCAAAGGACTGATGCAGAGGGAAGTGAGCAGAACCATTAAAATAATTTATACAAACTATTACTTTGTGAAGGAAAATTACTGTGAAAACCTTAAGAACTATGATCTACTCCAGGGGTCAGTTAACTAAACCTGAGCGACTGTCTTTGTATGGCCCCTCCACTACCTATTTTTGTGGCCTTTGAGCTAAAAATGGTTTTTACATTTTGAAATAAAGATTTTGTATTTTAAAATGTAGAAACCATTCTTAGCATTCTGGATGTACAAAAATAGTCAACAGGTGGGATTTGGTCCTCAGGTCACAGTCTGCTGACTCCTGATTCATCCTTTCTGACTCCAGTGCCCAATCCTGACCCTACAAGACTGAGGTTAAATCATGCTTCCCACCTCTTGGCAGAGTGGTGGACTAGTGGTTCACAGTGAGACACGTTCTCAGACATCAATCACTGGATTTGTTTTGTAAGGAAAAGCTTTTATTGGGGAATAGGAAGTAGGAGGGTAGTGAGAGTAATACTAAAAAGAAAGAAATGAGTGATAACCATTTAAAACATAAGAAATTATTAAGGGAAAGAAAGAGATGAGAAGGAAGTTCAGAAGGCGATTAATATGACCCTGGATAGACTTTCTAACAGGCTCTCTCCCAGTTATCAATTATGCATTCTGTGGGTGCTGTCCAACCTTAGCCTTAGAAAACTCTCAGTAATAACAGCTGCCACATGGATAGAAAGGGGTATGCAGTTACATGTATTTTCCTGACTGTATATGTTAAAGTGTACGTATGTGTGTGGGGTGTTTAATCTGCCCCATTTCCTCCAAAGTACCCTGTCAATTTGTCCACATTGTTTCTAATCTACTAAATTTATAGTAAATAGATGGCAAATGTGATATCTCTCCTTTCTCTGTCTCTGACTCTGTCTCCTCTCTCCTCTGTCTCTTTTTCTCTTTCTGTCTCTCTCTGTCTCTCTCTCTATCTTTCTCTGTCTCTGTCTCTCTGTCTCTGCCCCTCTGTCTCTGTTTCTGTCTCTGTGTATGTGTCTGTCTATCTGTCTGCCTGTCTCCTCTCTCCTCTGTCTCTCTCTCTGTCTCTCCATCTCTGTCTGTCTGTCTCCTGTCTGTCTGTCTGTCTCTCTGTCTGTCTGTCTCTTCTCTCCTCTGTCTCTCTCTCTCCCTCCCTCCCAAAATCACAGAAACTCTCTAAATAGCTTGTCTCATATCTATACAAACCCAAGGAAATCTCTTCACTCATGAGCTAACATTCCCCTTCCCACCTCTATATTAGAACTTATAGACTTTGACCAAATCACCATTAAAGATCATGTAATTCATTAGCAGAAACAAGTAACACACAAAGGTGTGTGAACATCCATACAAGATACAGAATATTGAATTGGGGATTGCAACCAGAGTCACCTCTTTCTTCCTGCAGCATCTTCTCAGATGGTTTTAGAGATGTGGTGCTGAAGAAAGGAACTGGAGTTTACACCCTGGCTAGAGGAGGTTTTTCAAAAGGTACCAGTCCCCAGCCACTGGGTCAGCTTCCCTTCCATGTGCTGACAGTCTCTGACAATCTCTCTCTGCACTCTAAAATGCCTGACAGTAAGCATGTCTTATATGGAAACCCAGGAGTCTGATTCGCAGGTACAATGTTCTCCTGCATGGTGGGCAGAGAGCTTGGATGTAACTGCAGCAGCTCTCTGCTCCTTGTCCCCTGCCTGGCAGATGGGAAGTCATACTTAGGGGCAAAGGAAAAAGACAGAGAATTTCAGACCCATGCACAGCTGTTGCCACTTCCCTACATCCTACAAATATTGTTTTATGGTCAGAAAATTTGGGGATCCCTTGACTTCTTCATGGAAGGTGCCTGCTCCATTCCAATGATGCCATATGCACAAGAAGGACCACCAAAAGCAGAATAAAGAGGAGGGGTGTCAGTCATGTAGTGAGAGGGCTAGCAGGAGGATTATTCCCATGTTGCATTGCTATCCACAAGATACTTAAAGATTCTGAAGAAAGCCTTCAGCTATCTGAGTTGATCATCTTTGTTGTTGTTTAGTTGTTCAGTCTTGTCCAACTCTTTGTGACCCCGTGAACCATAGTATCTCAGGTCCTTCTGTCTCCCATTATTTCCCAAAGTCTGTCCAAGTTCATGGTCATTGTTTCCATGATATTCATCTCCTCCTCTGCCATCCCCTTTTCCTTTTGCCTTCAATCTTTCCCAACATCAGGGTCTTTTCCGATGAGTCCTGTCTTCTCACTATATGGCTGAAGCTCTTAAGCTTCAGCTTCAGTATATGATCTTCCAGTGAATAATCTGATCAGTTACGCTTTTTTCAGGGCTCCTCCACCTTTGACATCTACCTATCATTCGGTCTCTTCTGTGGCTCTAAGAAGCTATAACATGCACGACAGTCACACCTCAGTAAACCATCTCAGTAGATGGGCTACCCCACCTTGAGGGTAATCAATAGGCCTCAAACCTGTCAGTGAGTTAGGAGGGTGTCAACCCCAAGCATGTGAAAATTTCCCCGTGGTAGAATAGATGGATGAAAAAAATTTGTTCCAACATCCATGAAGGTGGCCAAAGTGGGTGCTGTGGAGTGCTTAGAGCTTAGTTGGACATTGAAGACAAAAGGTCATCCACTGCATCCCAAGCCATTGCCAGTCATCTTGATTTTTGTCTTGCCTCTAGACTTTGATGACTTCGGAAGAGTGAGTGAAGCTGATGACTTTGTGGAACCCTACCTCCGTTAAATCCAATTTATGCACTCATGATGTCATTGGTCCTCTTTGAAAACAAAGGACAAACAAGAAACAATGAATATTCTGATCATATCCCAGTACTGCTTTTCTCACCCTTCTATTGACTATAAAGGATACTCCATTTCTTCTACTCCATTTCTTCCACCCATCAAAGTTCACTGGCACCCAAGATATTGATGTTTACTCTTTCTGTCTCCTATTTGACCACATCCAGCTTACCTTGGTTCATAGATCTTACATTCCAGGTTTCTATGCAATATTGATCTTTATAGCATCAGACTTTCCTTTCATCACCAGATGCATCTGCTGCTGAGTTTCCTTTCAGCCCTGGCCCAGCCACTTTACTAGTCGAGTAGCTACTTATAATTGTCCTCTGCTCTCCCCTTGTAGCATATTGGACACCTTCAAACCTGAAGGGCTCAACTTTGAATGTCATCTCTTTAATAATTTTACTACTGTCCATGGGGTTTTCTTGGTAAAAATAGTGAAGTGGTTGGCCATTTCCTTCTCCAGTGGATCACCTTTTGCCAGAACTCTCCACTATGACCTGTCTATCTTGAGTAACTCTGCATGGCATAGCTCATAGTTTCATTGAGCCACAACAAGGCAATGATCCAAGAAGGGATCTCCTAAAAACCTGAACAACAAACAATCATGAGAAGACATGGGTGGGTGGCAATCAGCAGTGTAGGGAATGTCCCCATTGGTGAGAACAAGGATTCACCAAAGCATCAAAGTCACTGACAAATTTCACTTCTAACATTCACTAGGTGTGGGAACCAGGACAATTCACTTAATCTCTCTGTGCTTAAGAAGCCTAGTCTACAAAAATGAGGGGATTGGGTTAGATGACCTCTGGAGTTTACTTCCAGCTCTAGACCTAAAATCCCATGATTATCTAGGTCACCCTGAAACAAAAGAAATGGGAGAAATCAGCAGGAAGGAAAGCATCATCAGTCCTTGTTGATCCTCCCACTCCGTGTCTCTGGCTCTCAAGTTTTGGAAGAACTCCAGAGTAGGTCTTGTTCAGGTCTGCTTTTGGCTGAATAGTTATTGTAGGTGCCTCCCAATATCCATTTGCAGGGATTCTATTACATAGTTGCCCTTTTCTTTGGGGAAAATGCATTTTAATTACTGTTCATTTCCCCTAAAAACATCAGTAATTAAAATGGCCTCTTAAACATTTCTTTAATTGTTGAAGCCCCGGCCTCCCTTGAACTCTACCAGGCCAGCAAACTCCTGCTGTGATGAGAAATTGAAACTTTTGTGGATGCAGGACTCAAAGGAATAGAAAATATGGTTCATATTTGTTCTAGTGGCTGATTTGAGAGGGTTGTGCAATGAGAACCTGGAGAAACTTGGTTTCACTACAGAGCATTGGAGAGGCAGGGCAATCTCAGCACTGCAGCAGGGCCTGGGCCAAAGTCAGAGGAGAGGGAGCTGGAACTAACACAGAGCAAGGGATTACAGGGTTCAACATAAGCCTTGAAGATTTCTTGTCCTTGACATCCGGATCTTCCTCCCTCCTCGTCTTGGCCCCCTGGCTTCCCTGGCTTCCTTCAGGTCTCAGCAAGAAGTCTTTCCCAGTCTCCCTGAATCTTTGTGATCTCCCTCTGAGACCATCTCCAAAACAATTTAACTCATTTGCCCACAGTTTGCACATTATCTTCTCCCAGGATCTCTGTTCATCTCATTTGACCCTTATAATAACCCTGCATAATAGATCCTGAACCTGAGGAGGCACTTAATAAATGCTTGTGGACTTGACAGCGCTTGCAGAATCTACCATTTTTATAGGGAAGCAGCTCAGATAACAGGTCCTAAAGGGCTGGGACTAATGGGGGATTCTTTGGCACACTCAGTGCCCACTCTCAGTGTTTTCACTTTCTCTGACTTGGGAATCTTAGGCCCAGGTCAATGCATACCCACAGTTACCTTTCCATTATCCTTTCAGCCAACTCTTTTGCAGGTAGGAATGAAGATTGAAACATTAGGCCTGAGTGGAAAGACTTGGCCGTCAGAAGGCCTCCAATAGAATCCCAGTGGGCCAGTCACTTTCCATCTTTTGGTCTTATCTTCACCAACTATAAAAAGAGGGAGTTGAAAGAGATGGCCTCTAAGATTCTTCCAAGCTCTGAAAAGTTGTGAATTTTTAACTACTTCCCTATTCTGCTGTCCTTGAAATAAACACACAACATTTGTTTCTGGAGTTTTTTTGCTGTTGCTGTAAGCAAATAGAAGGAAATAGGGGTTTAAAATAACAAACAGCACAGGAAATCTACAGAAGTCTAAGAGGGCTAGTCTGACTAGAGGAATAGTTAACCCTGATCTTCCATGGAAAGGCCAATGGGAGCTAGCCCTTCATCTAACTGTCCCTCAGATTCATTGACCCCATCCTTGGAGTTCTCCCCAGGAGTCAGCCTCACCCCAGTCTTGCCTGAATTAGAGTCAAATCCAAACCAAGAGGCTTCCCACCAAAGGTGGCTTGGGTTGTCAGCAAGGCTGCTTGTGTTTGGAGCCCTCTTTGTCACTTCCCAAGTTTTATCCCAGAATATAAGGCCCCTACTTGAGAAAGATAGCTCTTTACATATTCCTGAAAGATTTCTTTCCTGGGTTCCCACCATCCTTAACAAATTGTCATTGACTTTATCCTTTGTTATTAGCCTCCATCTCTTTTCTCTTTCACTCCCAAACTTCTACCCTTCACCTCCCACTCATTTCCCATTGCTTTGAAGGCTTATTTCAGACTCCACTATTCCACTAACACTTTTTCCTCCAAGTTTGTCAGTGGTTTATTAAATACTAAATCTGATGGCTTTTTCTCAGTTTTCAACCTCCTTGACTTCTTTTTAGCCTTTCCTTCTACTAACCACATCTTCCTCCAGAATACTTTCTTTTCACTGGCTTTTCTTGACACTGCTCCCTCCTGGTTCTCCTCTTACCTGTCTCACTGTTCCTGCTTAATCTCCTTGGCTGGGACATTATGCAAGTTGCCTCACTCTAAGTGTGGGTGAGCCTTGAGAGTTTTTTCTGGGACCTCTTTGTCTACATTCTCTCTTCAGTCATCTCATCCACTTTCACATGGGTTCAATTATCAAGTCTGTTCCAATGGCTTCTGAATCTGCATATTCAGCTCTTTTCTATTTCCTGTGCTCCCATCTCAAACTTAGAACACTGCCTGGAACACAGTAGGTGCTTAATGAATTTTATTGATTAATGATTGAAATTCTCTGCTCACCTTCTCTTCTCAAATCCCCCTGACATCTCAACTTGAACATATCCAAAAGCTAAAAGCCTAATCCTTCTCTTAAATATGCCTCTTCTCACAACTTGCCTATTTATGTTGAGAACGCCAATGTAATAGAGGCAACTTGGTGGCTCAACATGTGGTGTGCTGGGCCTAGGGTCAGGAAGACCTAAGGTCAAATCTGTCCTTAGACACTTAGGCTAGGTGACTCTGGTTAAAACACTTAACTGTTGCCTGACTCAGTTTTCTCAACTCTAAAATGGGGATTAGCACCTGGCTCCCAGGCTTGTTATGAAGATTGAATGGGATATTTGTAAAATACTTGGTAAGTGCTTAATAAAGGTGTATTCCATTCCTTTCAATCAACCAGACTCTGACTCTTTTCTTTTGCTCCCTTTCCTTTCTCCACCTCAAAAAAGCCCGAACATATCAAATCCATCACCATAAATACTAATGGACAACAAGTTCAATATGAGTCAATGGAGTGTTGAGGAAACCAAGAAAGTTAATGGCAGCTTTGACTGCATAGAGAGAGACCTACTTCCAGGAATAAGGAAACAAAGAATCCCTCTGTCTTCTGCCCTCAAGAGCCCCTGTCTGGAGTGTTCGATTCACTTCCAGACTCTATGTTTTAGAAAGGGCATTTTAAGGAGCTGGAGATTATCCAGAAGAGGGAGACCAGGAAGTTGAAAGGCCAAGAGTTATGTCCATATGATGATTAACTGAAAGAATTGGGGTTGTTTAACTTAGAGAAGACAAGATTGGGGAAGGCTTAGGACATGACAGTTGTCTTCAAACTTTTGAAGTTTTTTATTGACCCAAGGAAAGAATTAATAACAATGGGTAAAAATTGCAAAGAGCCTAAAAGGATTTGGCCTGGGGTCAGGAAACCCTTCACCCCCAAGCCCAAGAATTAGAAAGATCAATTTGAAAGGTTTTGTGGTTCTGAGAGATCTCAAACTGTATTATAAAGCAGTAATTATCAAAACAATCTGGTACTGGCTAGAAAACAGAGTAGTGGATCAGTGGAATAAATTAGGTGCAAATTACATGATAGTAAATGATCCCAGTACTCTAGTATATGATAAATGCCCAAATCAAAGATTTTGGAACAAAAACTCAATATTTGAGAAAAACTGTTCAGAAAACTGGAAAACAGAATGGCAGAAATTAGGTAAAGACCAGCATCTCACAATGTACACCAAATAAGGTAAAAATGGGTACAGACTTCACACATAAAGGGTCATGCCATAAGCAAATTAAGAGATCATGCAATAATTAATCTGTCAGGTTTATAGATCAGGAAAGAATTAAAGACCCAGAAGATACAAAGCGCATCACAAAATTTAAAAGAGATAATTTTGATTACATAAAATTAAAATGCTTTTGCACAAACAAAACCAATGCAACCAAAACTATAAGAAAAACAGAAAACTGGGGGGAAATTTTGCAACAAATATCTCTAATAAAGGCCTAATTTCTCAAATATATACAGAACTGAGTCAAAATTATAAAAATACAAGTCATTCTCCAGTTGATAAATGGTCAAAGGATATGAACAGGCAGTTTTCAGATAAAGAAATCAAAGCTATCTACAGTCATATGAAAAAAGATGCTCTAAATCACTATTGATCAGAGAAATGCACATTAAAACAACTCTGAGGTACTGCCTCACATCTATCAGAGTGGCTAATATGACAAAAAAGGAAAGTGTTGGATGTTGCAGGGGATGTGTGAAAACTGGGACACTAATAAACCACTGATCCAATCATTCTGGTCAGCAATTTGGAACTATGCCCAAATGGTTATAAACTGTGTATACCCTTTGATTCAGCAATACCACTATATCCCAAAGACATCGCTAAAAAGGGGAAATGGCCTATTTGTACAAAAACATTTATAGCAGTTCTTTACATGGTAGCTGAGACATGGAAATCAAAGGGATGCCCATTGATTGGGTAATGGTTGCATGAGCTGTGGTATATGATTATGATGGAATATTTTTGTGCTATAAGAAATGAGAAGCAGGATAATTTCAGAAAAACATGGAGTTACATGAACTAATGCATGATAAAGTAAATAGAACCAAGAGAATGTTGTACGCAGTAACAGCAATTTTGTTCAATGGCAACTGTGAATGACTTGGCTATTCTCAGCAACACAATGATCTAAGACAAGTCCAAAGGATTCATGGTGACGCATATGATCTGCCTCCAGAGAACAAACTGATATTGGTTGAATACAGATTGAAGCATGTTATTTTCACTTTCTTTCTCTCATTTTCTTTCTTTTATTCTAGTTTTCTTGTACAAAATGACAAAAATGGAAATGTTTTACATAAGTGCACATGTAAAATCTATATCTGATTGCTTACCGTCTCAGGGAGGGGGGAGGAGAGGGAGTGAAGGATAGAATTTGGAACTCAAAGCTTTAAATAAAAATGTGAGGCTGAAAGACCAACACAAGCCCAACAACAAGAGCCACCAGCACACGTGCTTTTGATCTACTTTACTAAGGAAAGTAACATTAAAGCATTAACAATCTTACTTTAATCCAACATACAAATATCATTCACTTAGTTCAGGAGGAAAAGCCAGCAACCTGAACTTTAGAGCAAATACAAACAAATTACAAACATACACAATATAAATAGACCAAGTCACAATTCATAGTTAGCAGGAAAGTATCAACATCTGGGTTGATGAGCCAGGAGGCTCTTAACAACTGCTTGCCCAGAGGCACTCTTCCAGTGGCTGAGAGCCCCAAGCAAATAACTCTGTTCTCTCTTTTTATACAGTTCTCAGACATCATCCCATCTGATCAACCAGAATTTAGGCACATACCATAGGCTCTGGTCTTAGCAACTCTCCTTAGGGCCCTGTATTAGGAGGGCAGAGTTTATAATTTCAAAGAGGATCATACATATGTCTGAAAGGTTTGGAACCGCCAGATATAAGAAACTCTCAAAGTAGGAGGCAGAAGAATCAAAGCATATATTTAGGCTCCACAGTAACCAACCCATGAACCAGCATCCCCATTTTGATATATTGATCAAAAGCTTCCAGGCCCAATAAGTATGCCTCACAAGAGTAACCAGGAGGCCACAGAGAAGCATGATGGTGTACAGCAAAATCATATACATGCTTCCCCTCTATGGTAAAAAGATTACCCACTGGCCTCAAGTTCTTGTTCAGCTTCCTCCCATAGGTCAACTCTGCTACCGGCAGCTCCTGCTTCAGCTTCGGCTGTGGCTGTAGCTGTAGCAGCCTCTGGCTCCAACGGAAGCTGTTTTTAACCGTCCGGCTTCTGCGGCGGTGTAAGGTATGCCGGGGAAAGCACAGGTTCTTTCAATCTGCTTAAGCAAGGTGAAGGGGTTGACTGGTAAAGCACAGGTTCTTTCAATCAGCTTAAGCAAGGGAAGCAAGGTGAAGGGGCCGACAAGCTTACTCCAATCCAACATACAAACAGCATTCAGTTCAGGGGAAAAAGCCAAACTAGTCAAGGGCACTTGTTGACTAAGTGCTAAGGAGCCCATTTTTGGTTACCAACACAGGCCCTGGGGGCTTCCCACCTCTCTCAAACTAGGGAACTAGTTTGCTAACCAGCCTAGGGCTTCATACCCAATTAGTAAAAGGGTGTGGGCCTGGGGTTTAGCACCTAGTTAGCTAAAGGGTGTGTGCCTGGAGCTTTGCACCTAGTAAGACTCAATCAAAAAAACTTAATTAATTTAGCATTCTAAAACAGTAAAAAAGTCCCACCTTAATTACCAATACAAGGAATCAAAAGATGGAGTGTGATATCACAGGAGGAAGTAGGTTCCTTTTTGCTTGAGGTCCTCAAAACAAACATTGAATGACCACTGGTCAGTGATGTGGTAGAAGGGATTCAAGAGATGCCCTCTGAAGTCCTTATAATTTTTGATTTCTGAAGTTATGAATCTGAATATTCCTGTCTAGTCTGCCTCCATAACACCTCTGGAATCTACCCTCTTTTCTTGCATGATCACCACTTTATTTCAAACCTGCATCCCCTCTTGCCTGGACTGTTGCAATGACGAACTCTTTGGATTCCTGGTTTTCAGTTTTTCCCTTCTCCAATCTATTCTCCCTATGCTTGCCAAAATAATATTCCTAAGACCTTGGTCTGAACACATCACCTTCCAAATTAAAAAAAAAGAAATCTTGTGTGGGTTTTTTATGATAAAATACAAACTCCTCATCTTGACATTTAAGGCCTTGGATAATTTGATTCCAACCTCCCTTCCAATTCTTACTTCGTATTATTCTTCTTTACCAATTCTACATTCCAACCCATCTAACCCAGCTGGTGTTATCCCAGCTCACTCTTCCATATCATACTTTCTTGCCTCTGCACATGTTTTCCACCATGTCTAAATGCCTTTCCTCTTCACCTCTAGTTTTCAGAACTCATCTTATCTCATCTTGTCTTGTCTTCTCTTCTCATTCTCTTCTCTTCTTTCTCAGCTCAGGTGCTCCTTGCTCCATGAAGACATCCCTGGTCCTCTCAGCTCTCACTCCATCAGAATACTAAATTTAGCATTAGAGGACTGGGTTTGAATCCCGCCATTTCCACTTGCCTCTGTGTCAACCTAAACAAGTGCCTTCACCTCTCTGGGCTTCAGTTTCCTTGTGGGATAAAGGTTGGACTAGATAACTTCTACAGGTCCCTTCCAGTTCCAAACCAAGGATCCCATGCTTTGTGTTCAATTCCTACCATGTTTGTAGAATCCTGTGCCTTATGTCTATGAAGGATCTATTCCATTCCCACTGCATTCATAGAATTGCACAATAGAAATGGATGTTCTCCATTTGTTTTAACAACCTGGCTAGCAGCTTCTGTGGGGGTGTAAAATCCACCCATAGCCAGCACCCAGAAAGCTGCCGGCGGCACAGGTTTTTTTGATCTGCTTAACCAAGGGAAGCAAGGTGAAGGGGTTGACAAGCTTACTTTAATCCAGCATACAGAGAGCATTCAGTTAGTTCAGGGGAGCATACCGAAAGCATTCAGTTGGTTCAGGGGAAAAAGTCAGCACCCTGAACTTCAGAACATTCATTTAGTTCAGGGGAAAAAAACCAGCACCTTGAACTTCAGAACAAAATACAAACAAATTACAAATATCAACAGACAGACCCAATACAATTCATAGTTACCAACACCTAGGTTCAGCCCGAAAGCTCAGAACAAGGGCTGGCCCAGAGTCATGCTCGCCACCACTGCTGCTCCAACTGAAAATGGGTCTTCAAGCTGTCTTCTCTCCTCTTGTAGAGTTTTTGACATCATCAAGCATCGCCTGAATGACCAGAGCTGATTGGTTCTTGAGTTGGCCCCTCCCCCTAGGACCCTGGGAGGTTCACATCCCTGTAGACTAGGTTAACACCCAATAGGGCATGGCTCTGGAGTTAACACCTCCCCTTAGCCAGCCCCATGAATCGTCACAAAGAGGCAGACCTAAACCCACGTGGTCTAAAAGCGTCTGCTGTCCCAGACATGTAAACTAGGCCCTCCCTGGAGCTAGCACCAAGGTTCCACACCTAACAGGGCTCTGGGCCTGGGGCCCAGCATCCAGCAAGGCTCAATGAGATAAACTGAGTCACTCAAAGAAAACAATGGCCATTCTGCTTACACCATTTAGGAGGGACATCAGTAAACTGAAGGGTTTCTATGGAAGAGCAAACAGGCTTGTGAAGGGCTTGATCCACATTAAGTGAAGCTCACTTCACAGATCTGTGAATTTCAAGCTGGAAGAAAAGACAACTTATTGAGGACTTCCAGCTGTGATGTTCTATGACCTGACTCTGGCTTCTAGGTAATATCCTGAACCCAGTGATCACTCCTTCCCAGGATACTGGGTGCTACTGATTTATGGAGGTTATCTTAGATTGTTGATCCCTTTGGCATTCTGTCATCTAATGCAAGGGAATTCTTTCTGGAATCCCGTTCTTATGGGAGATGTGAAATGAAATGTGCATTTGGCTTCAGATTAGGAGAGACCATAACTTGAATACCATCTTTGCCCCTCACTTGGATAAGTTTTGGATTCTCATTTTCCTTATCTATACAATTGGAGTAATCATATCTCCACTGCATTCATCAGAGGGCCATTGTGAAGCCAAAACAAACAAACAAAAAAAGATAGAGTGCTTGCAAATTCTTTTAAACCTGAAAGTGCTATGTAAATTCATGATCCTTATTTTATTAGCCTTTTAAAAACTTTGATGGATCTATGACTTCATCAGTATAGACACTCTTTCTTTTTCCTTTATCACAAAGTCCAGTTAAAAATAATTTGCACATACAATCAAAGTCATTTATTGACCATTCCCTACAAAAGGCATAAGGGTGAGGTGGACATCAGGGATTTTAAATCCCAGCTCTCCTCCAGGCTATTCTGTCTCAGAAGAGCTCCTCTTCCTTCAGGAGGAATGTGTCTACCCGGTTAGTGCGATGCAAGCCAAGGGATTTGCCTGTAGGAGGCAAACTGCATTTGTCTCAACTTCTCCAGGGAAAAGCAAGTTAAGGCTCTTTCTTCATGCCTTGTTAGTTTAAAGGAAAAGGAAATGCCTTGCAGAGTTGAAAGGGAAATGTAAAGCTGACTGGCTGCTCTTAATTCTTTTTATTCCAAGACACATAACTTCAGGATGGAGAATTTATGATCTTCAACGACAGTCCCGTATTTCAGAGGAATGCGTGATTTCTGATCTTTTGTCTGTCAAATACTTTCTGATCTTAATTGACTGTTACCTGATGATATCTCTGGAGAAATGGAAATAACAGCCATGCATCTCAAAATGATGCTCTTTGATGTCAGGACTCTAGGAAATAAAACACCTGTGCAGTTATGGAATCCAGACCAGGAGTAAGTTTTCAATGCGACCACTACTTGCTTATTCTGTTCTCTTCATAAGAATACTTGCAGGCCAAATTTCAAGTCCATCATCTAAGATTTACTAAGCACCTACTATGTGCTGGATACTGTGCTAAGAACTGGAGATACAAAGAAAAGCAAAAGACAGGCTCTGCCCTCAAGGAGTTTACAGTAAAATGAGGAAAACAATATGCAAATAGCTATGTACAAACAGGACACATGAAGGATAAATTAGAGATTATTCCAGAGAGAAGGCAGTAGCAAGAATGTCCAACAGGAAGGGCTTCTTTAGAAGGTGGGGTTTTATCTGAGGCTTGAAGGAAATAAGAATCATGGAGATGGAGATGAAGAGGAAGAAAGCTGCAGACATGGGAGACAGACAGCAAAATGCTTGTAGTTGAGAGAGGGAGTGGTGTTTGAAGGATAGCAAGGAATCCCAATTGACATTAAGGACTGCAGTAGTGGTGTTTACAAAGACTTAAAAGTTAGGAAAGGCCCAGGTTATGAGAGGATTTGAAAGCCAGATGGGATTTTCTGTTCCTTCCTGGAAGTGTTAGGGAGCCACTGGAGTTTGTTGAATAGGGGAGTGACATGATCAACTCTGTGCTTTAAGAAGACCAACTTGGATGGCTGAGTGAAGGATGGCTTGGAGTGGGGAGAGACTTGAGGCAAGGAATTCAATAGAAGTCAATAGCCCAGGACAGTGATGAGGTCCTGTGCTATGGTGGTAATAGCATCAGAAGAGACAAAAGGCCATAGATGATAGATGCTTAAAAGATGGAAGGAGAGGACTTGGCACCTAACTGGAATTGGAGACAGGCCTCCATGTTGATAGCCAGTTTGCAAGCCTGGGTGATTGGGAGATTGATGGTTCTCTTCTCAATAATGGGAAGGTCAAAAGGAGGGAAAGGTTTGGGCATGAAGGCTGTCCATCTGACTAGAAGGTGGGTTCTTTCCCCATTGTGCAGACCTACCACAAAGGATGCATTAATCCTTGTTAGAACACCTTGTCTCAACCTCCAACTACACCCCCTACATATTCTAGTGATTTAGGCATCATAACTTCCCATTAGACTATCACTCCTCAAAGACAGAGGCCACGTTCCAGAGTAGCAACAACAAGAATGACTAACATTTATATAGTGTTTCCTATGTGCCTGGGACTGTGCTAAATACTTTCCAATTATAATCTCATTTAATCCTCACAACAGCTCTGGGAGGTAAGTGCCATTATGATCTCCATTTTATGATGAGGAAACTGAGGCAAACAGGGTTAAGTGGCTTGGCCAGGGTCACCCAACTAGTAAGTGTCTGAGGCTGGATTTAAACTCAGGTCTTCCTGACTCCAGGCCTGTACACTGTGGCTCCACTCACTCCAAGTCATGTCTATAATGACTCTCATTTCTATATCTCCCCTGTCTTTTAAGACAATGCCTGGTCCAGAGTATGTACTTTTAGGAATTATAATTGAAAACAAACAACCCCAAGGTGAGAAGGAAGCTCATTTTGCCAGAGCAGCCAAAGGGAGATTTATCTCTCTTGGAGTGAAAAGAATGTCGATGCTGATTTATCAGATGTTGCTCCTGGATACCAATGGTATCTAAACAAGCTCTATCTTATGGTGGTTGATGTGATCAGGACCTAGACCAAGGAAATGAATTTCCAATGTATGGCTTGAAGTGAAAAGCAGATCAGCTCTGGAGACCCTGGGACCTTGGCAGGTATGGATAGGCCAATTTCACTCGGTGTTTGACATAGAGTAGAAGGTGCTGAATCCACACTTATTGTTGAAGTGTTAGGGTCAGAATCCAAACTGAGGTCCCCAGACTCCTTTTCAGCTCCCCTCCCCCATGTTCTCCCCACTGTCCTTTGCAATTGCCCTGTTTGGTTAAAATCTTTTCTTTAGTTCAAGACTTTTCTGATTTTATGGAAGTCCTACAGTTGATAATCCACACACAAGTAAGGCCTTTCTTATATGAACCAATTCCTTTAAGCTGGAGCTTCTGCCATAAAGCCATTGAATTTACATAGAGATTTTTCAGGAGCATAGCCATTTCATGAAGCCTCCTAGGATGGTGTAGGAACGTAAGTGGTGAGGCATATTCTTTGGAGAAGGGAGTCCCCTGAAACAATGGTATGCAGCACGGAAGTCATAATTCTAATTTCTGTAATGTTTTGGTGTTTATATTCCTCTCAACAAACCTGTGCATTGCAGCAAGTATTCTTGTACCTATTCTGCAGGTAAGGAAACTGAGACTCAGATATTTAAGTAACAACATCTTAAATAATGCATGTCCAAACCTGAGCTCTTTCTCTTCTCCCAAACCCTCCCCTCTTCCTGACTTCCTTGTCAGCCTTGACTCCTCATTCATTCCCACCCTGATATCCAAGTCTTGTCTCAACTTTGGTAATATCTCTTGCATGGTGCCACACTCCGGCCCTGTCTCCAGACTGTTTGGATAGCTTGCTGGTTAGTCTTCTTGTCCCAAATCCCTCTCCACTCCAATCCATCCATCTCCATTCAATTGGGACATTGGTTTTCCTAAAGTCCTGGTCTGACCATGTTATTCTCCAATGAATTTGAGTGGCTCCTCATCGCCTCTGTGTTCAAATATAAGATTCTCTGATTGACATTCATAACCCGGGTCCCTCCTCTCTTTCTGGTCTTTTTATACCCTCTTATTCCCCTCCCCCTTCCCCCTACATACTGTGCAGTCCAGTGACGATGGTGTCCTCACACAAGAGCCTCCGTCTCCAGACATGGCCTTTTCACTGGCTGTCACCACGCCTGGGATGCTCTCCTTTTCATCTCTGCCTCCTGGTCTCTTTTAATTGCTAGATAAAACCCCACCTCTTGTGAGAAGCCTTTCGCAATGCGCCTTCCTGGGAGTTCCTTACCTTATTTTCTCAGATTCATCCAGTTTATAGTTTGCTTGGGCATGGTCATTTTTTCTGCCATTGGACTGTGAACTTGAGAGCAGCACTTTGCTTGGTTTGGTTTGGTTTGGTTTGGTTTGCCTCTCTTTTCCCAGTGCCTAACACAGTGCTTGGTACATAATAGGCAAATAATAAATGCTTATTGAGTGACTGGTCATATATGTTGCCCAAGATAAAACTGTATCTGAATGTATTCACTTCACTTTGAAGCCTGTTTGCCTCAGTTCTCCCCTTTTCCATGTTTCCCACTTGGCCTCTTTTGAAAAGTCAGGATTGAAACTTTTCGTGGCTTGATCCTTTTCAGGCCTCTCAACCCTTTCTACCCCAATGCTGTTAGGGCATCTTGTCAGTTGTGGAGGTATAATCCCTGGCCCTCATGATGCTTTACAATTGCCCTACAAAATTGTCATGTCCACTAAATGGATATTGGATTTCAATACAGGCTGACTCTCTGAAAGGTCACTGTGACTTTGGCTGTTTATCCTCTGCTTGCTGTAATACATTTGCTCCAGGACATTTTCCCTTGAGCCCTCCCTGCTGTTCAGGCCATTGTTCTGGCCATATTTTTACTACTGATGCCTTCCTTCCCCTTCCTTCCCACCTGACTTTCAGCTTAGGTTTTTAAAGGTCCTGGGAAGCTCCAGGTTTGACTTAGGATTTAAAATGGTGCTTCAGGTGGCATGCTGGAAGCTTACTAATTTTTAATTTAAAAAAAATTCTGAATTTAATGAATACTAGAGAGAGACCAAGACAGAGGGACAGAGACAGACTGAGAGAACATTTCCACACCCAAAGTAGAACAGAGAAAGAGGAGCGTATGTGAAATGTTTGTCTCTATTATATGCAACTTACTTTCAAAGCTTTCTTGCTTATTGGTGTTTCCTTCTGAACATCCTTCTGTTCCTTTCTGTGTATTTTTAAGATATTGTCATCTTGAAGGAGAGGCCTAGAATGATTCCCAGATTGGGGACAGTCACTCTCAACTGCCGCCATCACCACTATGCCCGAGAGAGGCTGAGGGAGAAGCTAAGGGAGATGAGACCAAGACTATGGGTGAATCATGACTGTCTGCTAACCCTGCCCCTCCAAAGCCAGAACCCAAACCCAAAGAGGCACCTGCAAAGAAGGGAGAGAAATGACCCAAAGGGAAAAGGGTGATCCCAGTAAGGATGGCAGTGACCCTGCAGAAGATGAACATGCCAAAACAGACCAGGCTTGGAAAACTGAAGGTGCTGGAGATGCCAAGTGAATCATGGGGCTTTTTGATAACTGCACTTTTGGGGACTGCGCAGCTTGAAATGCTATTTTAAAATCAAGTTTTATAAAAATGCAGAATTTGTTCTACTTTTGTACTTTTAAACTATGTTATTAGCACAGAGAATGCTTGTTGGTGTTTTGGCAGGATGTGGAAGATCTCACAGATAGTGTGTCTCAGAAATTGGGTTAACATGGGTAGGGATTTCTTCCTCTCCTAGTTTTTGAGAGAACTCCTCTTGAAAGAGGAGGTTCCCTGATATACTTACTCTCTATTCCTCCCTGTCTCCGTGTCTGTGTGTCTGTCACACACACACACACACACACACACACACACACACACACACACACACACAAACACATCAGATGCATCAGTTTGAACACTGATACCCTTAGCCTGTCTGGTGGGGGTTGGAGTGGATAACTTTGAAAATGTATATATTTTTTTCCTTGTCTGCCATAAGTATTTATTTTACTCCTTCAAACAAAGGGACCTACCAGGACCTGCCCTCATTTCCCTCTCTTCTCCCACCTCCAAATCCATTGTGTTGGATACCTGTCTTTCAGGCAATCTGGACTTGAATTATGGCCCTAAGACAGCCTCCCCAAAAGAACCAGCATTCCTTCCATGATGGGTATGTTTTGTAATTAAGTATTCTGCAGTTTTCATTTTCTTTTCTCAAAATCATGGAAGGCTCATGAAAAGTTGTTAAACAAATACATTCAATGAGAAAGTGTCTATCTTTACTCTAAACTTTTCCTGTTTAAACTATAAAACAAAGATCAGGTTTTATAGTGACTTCATGTATTTGGGTAGTCCACAGAGAAGGCCAGTCTAAAAGCTGTTGTATACAGCTACTGATCAAAGCCCATGTCCTGCTTGATACCATGTTTGTTCATGAACAGTATCTTTAACAAAGCTGGATACAGTTGTTTCGTTCTTGTTTGGGGTAAGGGGGAGGGGGAAAGGCACTATAATCCTACATGTCTTCTGCCCTTTGTGGTTAAACTCTTTGAAAAGGTCATCACACTCGGTGTCTCTGCTTTTGCAACTCTACCTCTACCTCTTCATAACCCCTTATAATTTGGCTTCTAACCTTATCATTCCATCGGGGTGTTCTCTCCAAATGATCTTTAGTTGCCCAAGCCAGTGGTCTTTTCTCGATTCTCATTCTTCCTGATCTCTCTGCAGCCTTGGATGGTGCTGATCACCCATTCCTCCTGTATATTTTTTCTCTCTCTGTTTTTGGGACACCCCTCTCTCCCAGTTCTCCTATGTTTCTTGGTCTCTTTTGCTGGATCTTCATCCAGATCACACCTTCTAACTTTAAGCATCTCTCAAGGCTCTTTGCTGTGTCCTCTTCTCTTCTCCTTCCATACATTACTTGGTGATTTCATCAGCTCCCATAGATCTAAGTACCATTTCTATGTTGATGAATCTCTAATCTACCTATCCTCCCCCAAGATTTCTGCTGACCTCCAGTCTCACATCTCCACCTGTCTTTCAGACTTCTTGAACTAGATATCCAGTAGGTGTCTTACACTCAATATGTCTAAGATGGAGCTTGATATCTTCCCCCAAGTGCCTCCCTCTTCCTACTTTGCCTATTACTGGAATTACCAGGAATCATCCTGGACTGCTCATTATCTTTCACCCACCCATATTCAATCTTGTCAAAGGCTATCAATTTCACCTTTATAGTCCTTGAATATCACCTTTTTTTTCTCTTCTGACACTGCCACTCCTGTGGTTCGGGTATTTATCACCTCACCCCAGGACCTTGGCAGTAGCTGCTGGGGGGTCTGCCTGCCTCAAGCCTCTCCCCGCTGAAGTCTATCCTCCATTCAGCCCCTAAAGTGATTTTTGTAAAGCACATACAGGTCCAGTCATGTCATGTTCTGCCCCCCCACCCCACCCCAAACACACACACCTCAATAAACTCCAGTGGTTCCCTATAGACTCCAGGATTAAATATAAAATCCTTTGATTGGCATTCAAAACCATTCATCACTCAGACCCTTCCCAGCTTTGCAGTCTTTCACCCTCCTTGGGTGAGACCTACTCTGCAGTCCAATGACTACAGCCTCCTGCCTATTCCACAGACAAGACTCACCATCTCTCTGCTCTGGGCATTTTCTCTGTCTGTCCTTCAGGCCTGGAACATTCTCCCTCCTCTTCTCTGTCTACTGAAAGCCCTGGCTCCCTCTAAGTCCCATCTTCTACAGGGAGCCTTTCCCAAGCCCTCTTACATCTACTGTCTCCTCTCTTTTAATTATTTCTTTTTTATTCAGTCTGTAGCTTGTTTATACATTTTTATTTACTCTTCTGTTGGCCAATTTGGTGATTCTTGAATATGGCACTCCATTTTCTACCTGTTCTTTTTCATTGGCTGTCCCTCATTGCTGGAATGCCCCCAGACCTCACTGACTTCCTTCAAGATTCAGCTCAATTCTCACCTTGGGCTTCCTGGCCACTCTAGCTACCAGCTACTTCTCACATAACCTTGCATCATGCTCATATCTACTTATTTAGGTGATGTCTCCCCAGGGGGGAATACTATTTTCCCTTCTTGATATCCCTAGTAGTTATCACACAGTAAGCACTTCATAAATGCTTGTTGACTGACTGCCTAACTGGTAGAGCTGGTCAATGGGCAGCTGGGTGGTTTAGTGGTTAGAGTGTTGTACTTGGAAGTCAGAGAGACCTGAGTTTGAATCTTGCCCCAGCCCATACTAGCTGTGTGGCTCTGGCCGTGTCACTTAACCTTTCCAACCTCAGTTTCCTCATCTGTAAAATGGGGTAAATAACCTCTAACAAGGTTTTTATGAGATAGAACATGCAAAGCGCTCTGCAAATTTCAAAGCACAGAATGATCGTGAGCCATTTTGAATTCATTTTCTTAACCAAGGAGAAGGACCTTTGAACCTAGAAGGACAGAACAAATCTGACTAATAGGGGGCTGGTAGTGACAACAAATAGGGATGTAGCCAGAAAGCTCCTAGGCCAGTGAACTAGACTTTGTTTCCTGGGAAAATGCTCCAAAGTATCATTAAGGGCTTAACTAGGAAACACTGGGAAGAAGAAACAAAGACGTTGGAGAGACAGGAAGTGGTTTAGAGAATTCATGCCACATATGGGTCCGAGGCCTAGATGACCCACTATTCTAGACCCAATAGTAATGATATTCAATAGTAAGAAATCCCATTAGATTGTGAACTCCTTGAGGTCAGTGACTGTCTTCTGCTTCTTGTTACACCCTTGGAGTTTAGTACAGTTCCTGGCACATAGTAGGTACTTGCATGTTTGCTGTTTATTGGTTATTACTGATAACTGATCATTTGCCCAGAGAACTTTGACTTTGAAAGGGAAGGAAACATTCAATAATAGACACTGACCATGATCTATGTGCTTTAAAAATAAAAATAAACCCTTACATGCCTTTCGCTTTTGTTTGATGTGCTCTTCCAACGATTGGTTAAATGTTCAGCCTGATATAAGGCAGTGACCTGAGGCTCCCAAGGCCCAAGAGGGGGGCCTTGTGCTCTGGCAGGCCCTATCCAGACGTTGTGACTGGGCCCGTACTCTGTGTCTACCCTTCATGGCCCACATTAATTAACATAAGTGAAGCTACATCTGAGTTATCCATGAGGGGATGACTCTTTTGGCTATAAAACCTCACCAAGCTCAACTTGTAAGCCATAGAAGGTACTGTGACCTGGGTTGCTGGAAGAAATAGCCAAACCAATGAAATCACCCATAAATTTCATTGTTATTGTCATTTCTGAGGCAAAAAGTCTAATCCTGGTGTAATAATACAGCTGTGGCTAGCATTCATCAACCTCTGGGGAATGGCTTCCTAGATCTTAGTTTCTGAGCACATTTCATCTGTATGAATATTGGAGAAGGAGGAGGGTGGCCCACATAGTGTGAATCTACCCAGGACCTTTCTCTGTTCCCTTGGGGTGGCACTGTCCCTTCTCTCTCTTTTATCTCTATGAGAATGTGGGGTAGAGGTGGGCCACTTCACTGTCCTCTTCTCTCCTCCCACTTCTCTGTGTGTGGTGGATGAGTCTGCACATGGCATCCCTGAGGTTTCTCTGCCTACCTTCCTTTAAACTTTGCTATTAATTCACTACAGCTCCCATTTGCCACCAGGATTGCAACTTCAATAAAGGTTTATGAGGTAGCAAGAACCTGAGACGGTGAGACCTGAATTAGGATTGTACTAACACTTGGAATAAGAATGTCTTGCTCATTAAAAAAAAATCATTGCAGTGCTTAGCAGGTTGTGAATGATGGTAGTAATGGGAGGGGGAAATGGTACCTGATATCATAGCTATATGGAATATAGGGGGCACAGAGGGCATGCAAATAAATATTTAAAGGCTTATGGTTCTAAATGCTGCTTGCATACTTCTAGAAATACATTTGATCTTATTCTTGAGTTATTAAAATGAGGTAAATGGGACAAGCAAAGCTGGAGGGAGCTCCCAGAAGGACTGTGGGGCAGTAGGAAGATGAACGGACTTGGCATGAGGCAATGGGGACTTGGGCTCTGGCTCTGCTCCCAGTGTGCTGGGTGACCTGTGGCTGCTATTGTCTCTTTCTGATCATTAATTTATTCATTTGAAAAATAAGTTGATTAGAGCATAATAAGAATTCTTAATATTTTTGTGGGGCATGAAGCCATCGGAAGGTTCAAAGAAGCCTTGGCCTATCTGATGAAGCTTCTGGCCAGTCTGAAGAAGCCTCTGGGAGTCCAATGAAGACTCTGGCCAGTCCGATGAAGTCTCTGGGCAGTGCAATGAAGCCTCTGTCTGGTCCAGTGAAGCCTCTAGGGGTCCGAGGAAGCCTCTGGGGGTCCAAGGATGACTCCGGGAGTCTGATGAAGCCTCTGAGAAGTCTGATAAAGCCTCTGGGCAGTCTGATGAAGCCTCTGGGAGTCTAAGGAAGACTGTGGCTAGCCCAATGAAGCCTCTGGGGGTCCAAGGAAGCCTCTCGGGGTCTGAGGAAGACTCTGGGGGTCCAATGAAGGCCTTGGGCAGTCTGATGAAGCCTATGGACTTCATCTCAGAGTGGTTTGTAATTAAACAAAATACACAGAACTACAAAGGAAACCAATTATATTGAAATAATGATATGATTATTTTCCCATCCAAGTTCATAGATTCCCCAGTAAAGAACCTTTGGTTTAGATAAATCCTTTAAAGTTCTATGGCTCTGTGATCCTGAATGTCTCCACTGTCTTCTGTGCCTGGGGAACATCACAGCCCATAGGCAGGGCCCAGAACTGAGAAAGAGGAAAAGAGTAGGACACACTTTGCAAAATTGTTCAGGAGTCCTGATGGAACCTAAGATTCTCATTAAGAAAATGATCACTCATTTAACACTCAAATTATTACTCCGCTAGTGTTACACGTGTGTTAGACATGGAGAACAACGTCTCCAATGAACCGAAGGTGAGAATCTTCAAGATGGCAATGGGGAGTAACATGGTGATGTGAGCAGAGTACAATTCATGACAAGCCAGAAACAACATAAGGGAAGCAGTAGAAATGATGTCATCAAAAGAATGTCTGATTAAAAAGGAGATGGACTGGCCATGCAGCAAGGTTGAGGGCTAACTAAGAGACAGTCTGCTTCTTTTACTAGTAACCCCATCATGTCACACACACACACACACACACACACACAGCCTGCAGCTGTGGATGGGTTGCTACCTGTGTCTTTGGAGTGATTACCCACATCAATGATCTCACAGGTTGGTTTTCAAGTAGTAGTGTGAAAGATAACACAAGTACTGAAGAAGCAGCATACTTGGATTTCAGTAAATCTTCTGACAAAATCTCTTCTGCTGAGCTTACATTGAAGATACAAAGATGAGGGTGATGGACTAAGACAATCAGGGGGTCTCATAACTGGTTGGATGAGAGGTTTTAAAGAAAAGTGAATGATGGATGGATAGATGGAAACCTGGAGACATCGGTCCTTGGCTCTGTGCAGTATAATGCTTGTTTTAATGACTAGGATGAAAACATAGAAATCATGTTTTCCCAGACAGAGAGGAGAGAGAGATAGACAGAGAGCGAGTGGGAGAGACAGAGAGACAGAGAGAGACAGAGACAGAGAAAGAGAGAGACAGAGACAGAGAGACAGAGACAGAGAGACACAGAGACACAGAGAGGGGGGCAGAGACAGAGAGGTAGAAAGAGAGAGAGACAGATACAGAGACAGAGACAGACAAAGAGACACAGAGGGGCAGAGACAAAGAGAGGGAGGGAGGAAGGGAGACAGAGACAGAGAGACAGAGACAGAGGGACAGAAACAGAGACAAAGAGACACAGAGACAGAGAGAGACAGAGACAGAGATAGAGAGAAAGAGACATACAGAGACAGAGACAGGGACACAGAGAGACATGGGGAGGGGGGGGGAGAGAGAGAGAGAGAGAGAGAGAGAGAGAGAGAGGCAGACAGACAGAGACACAGAGGGGACAGAGACAGAGAGAAGGAGGGAGGGAAAGAGACAGAGACAGAGAGACAGAGATCTAGAGAGGTAGGAAGAAAGAAGACACGCAGACACACAGACAGAGAGACAGGGAGACAGAGACCAAGAGTGACAGTGACATAGAGACAGGGACACAGAGAGTCACAGAAGACACAGAGACAGAGAGAGACAGACAGAAAGACTGATAGAGACCCAGGGAGAGAGAGAGAGAGAGAGAGAGAGAGAGAGAGAGAGAAATACAGAGAGAGTGGCAGAAACAGAGAGACAGAAGGGAGGGCAAGATGAATAATGTATATATGGATGGATAGATAAAGCATTTATTAGGCATTTATTATGTTCCTGGAAGGGTTTAAGGGTTGGCCAAATGAAATTTAACATAGGTGAGTCAATCATTTGATAATCGTTTATCAATGATCCATCTATTTCTGATACTGGGCTGGGTGTTGGAGAAAGACTTCTAACAACCAACACAGCACAAGCAAATGAGGCTAACCTAGGCAGTGATGAGCTCCCCATCACTGGTGTTCTTGAAGTGGAGATTGACCCCCTGACAGGGCTGTTGTAGAAAAGACTCCAACACAGGAATGGATGGATTTTTTTTTTATTTTCCAGGTACCATTTCAATTAAGTGATCTCTTGATCCCCTTCCAACTCTGAGATTCTATGATTCTCCAATTCTTATGAGGGACAGTTCACCCAAAACTCCATCCTTAATCCACATTGCTTCAAAATGGATGAGGCTTCCAAGGCACACTCATAAAGATATAAGGACAACCTGATCCCCAAATGAGAACTTGGCCAAATATCCTTTCTTCTTAAGTAAAAAAAGGATGGGGGGGTGGAATTCCTTCTTAAATGAACTCACCATTAATATATTTCATAAGAACTTAACTAAAACCAGAGGGAGAAAACGCAATTACTGAGTTAGTGCCCCTTCAACGCATGTCAAAGTCCTGGAGACATTTTGTGCTATGTGAGCAGCTGCTCCCTGAAACTGAGCCAGCATGTGAAACCTAACAAAGGGGACAGACTCCCCTTCCCAGAATCTTTTAATTGAAAACAAGAAAAAAAGTTATTTAAAAAAATAAAGCCACCCAACAAGAACTGAGTATCTGTGGGATTCAGCAGCTGGGTTGGCCTTCAGTGTGATATCAACCCTAGTCATGCTGCCTCTGCCATGCTGACTCCCAGAAGACTCTCCCCACTGCCCTAACACACACATAGACAGAAAGAGGCAGGGAGGCCAGTGGGGGAAGTGGGAGGCCTGCAATTGTGAAAAGTTTTCTTTTAAAAAATGATGAAGAAAGTAGCATTAATGAAAAGGCTTTTAGGGGCTGATTCACCTGCCAAAATGCACCCTTGGTGGAAGCCTGCCCACAGTGATGGAAAGAGCCCAGTCTTTAAATGGACTTTAATTAATGTGGCTGAGAAATGTATCAGCATTATTGAAACTCAAAGCTGGAAAGGAAAGATGCCAGCCAAAAAGGTTACAACAGGGAGATTTTAAAACTTTATTTTAAGGCAGTTGAAATAATATGACTATACACATAGCAACAGCACTTAATTATGGTGGGCTTGTGCCCAAAAATGTGTGGTGGAACCATCCAGAGGGAGTGCCCCCCCAGCCTTCTGGGTTAAAAGTGCATCACCTCCAAGACCTACTGGATTCACTTAGAGGGCTGTTCTCCTTTCCAGCCCCATCCCTAAGGATGCTGTCTTCAAGAGGCAGCAGCAACAGGCTTTACTGGGAAGTCAGCCCAACAGAGGCTTGGACTGGAATTAAATGGAAGTTCAGGAAATGCCAGGTGGGGCACCAAAGAAATGTGGGCAAAGCATCATTGAAGAGCATGTTTACTTGGGCAGCATGCTTTGGGTCAATAGGCTTGGAATTCCCCAATGGCAATGGTGTGAACTGAAGGGGGATGGAACATTCACTGTGAATAGACAGCTGGCTGAGATGCTTAAGAGCTCAAACATTTGATGAGAGATTTAAGAGGCCTTGGAAGGTGGAAGGTCTAGAAGGAGGAAGGTCTTGGGAGGAGGCAGTCTAGAAAGGCACCAGGGGGCTCCTTTCCCACATACAAGGCTTAGGTTTTTGTATGGCTTTACATAGAGGTAAATGAGGAGAGAATATCAATGTGGAGTTAGGGGGTTGCCACGCTGCAAAAGGAAGAGAGAAACTGTATCCCTATTCAAGAGAAAGTTTCTAGAAGAATTAACAGAAATCTATTAAGCAAAGTCAACTGAAGATCTCATCCCCAGAGTTCATAACACTTTAGTGCCATAGTCTTATCAGTGTTACTCCTCTTCATTGAATATAGCCAAAAAGTGAAGAAATGGAAATTAAGGGCTGGGGGCTCCAAGAAAGTTGGCCCTATCAGTAGTTATCCATCAAGAAATCCACCTGGCACAGTCCCCAGACTACGGTGCCTGAAATAGTCATGTTCCGAGTTTCTTCTGTGCGCCTCTGACTAGCCTGCCCAAGAGCCCAATGAGGGCAGGAATCATGTCTGATCTAAGCTTTGTCTCTCTCACAATTGCTTAAAAATAGTTATTAGATTGAATTCAATATGCTCTACACCAAGACTCAAAGCAAAATTCAAATATTTTTCCTCCAGGAATGAGATTAACTAACATCCAGAAGTATATGTGTCAACAGATTATCAATGAGCAGGTCTCTTAATGAAAATGATAGTCTGGAAAGTTGAGATCAAAGGGGTAATAAAAGAAATACTCAGGAAAACTTTGGGTCCCTGAGAAGGAGGTAAGAAAAGAGAAGGAAAGGAGGAAGGAAATCCTTAAACCTTGAATGCTTCATCACTTGGCCCAAGGCTCACTTTGAGCTCATGACTTTTCATGGGCAATAAAGGAGACTCAAGTGGAAATGAAATGCATGATTTTCCTATCTCTTGAAAAAAAAACCTACTAGCCCAGTCCCCAAACTCAATAGTTCTAACCTGTGAAGGAATTCTATGTCTTTATTCTGCCATTGATAATATTGTAGCCCCAGAATCTTAGCACTAGGAAGAACTTTAGAAGCTATCCCTTGTAGCCCATACCTGAGCCTGTAATAGCCTGTCTATCCTGCCTGACAGGTGGCTATCCAGACTTGAGAGATGAGGCATTCCTTCAGAGTGCTAACTAGTAGAGTATTCTTCATCATAGTAGGTATCTGCCTACCTGGAACTTCCACCCACTTGTCTAAAAGTTTGCCAGGCAAGTTGTCTTTTTTTTCTGCCCAAAAGCCCTCCAAGTATGTGAAGTTGGAAAATATTAATCCACCCCACCCTCCTGCTCTAATCGTTCTTTTGCTGGTCTTCACATCTTTACTTCCCTCAAGTTGTCTGACTGTAGGTGTACAGATTCCCTCCTCCTTCTGCTTAACCTCTTTAAAACTTATCTGCTTTGTTCAAAATATGCACTTTTGTCCAAAATGTGGTCAGACCTCTCCATATTTCTGTCAACCTCAAATCTGACAAATATCTAGGTCTTCAATCAAGTCATAAAGTCATCAAATCTTACAATAAGAAGGGACTTTGGAAATCATGTTAAAAGGTGATGGCCAAAGTCAGCCTCCTATGACTCTTTACTAGAAACATTACTGCTGGTTGCTATAGTCACAAAGACAGAGACAGATGGAGCAAAAAAGCAGGACAACTCTTGAGAGTCCATTGCCTTGGGTCCCAATAAGGGAGTAATTTGAAAAGCAGATATAGTCACAGTGAATGAGTCAGAGGCACTCCCCAATCAGCGAGAGGGGAATTGCTCCTCTTATATCTCTTATACCTTATACCTTATACCTCCTTATATGTCCAGGACATCTTGTGTTCAGTTGAACTCTCAGGTTAGGGTTAGGGTTACCTCAAGAAGAGTTAGGGAGAAGGCACCAAATTGCTCAGGGCCTCACTTGATCAATTCCTTATATTGTTATGCAGTTGACATTGAACTATCTATCAAGAGAGACACCTTTGGGAGCTTTGCTGAGTGTTTTACTCAAATCAAGGCACACACACACACACACACACACACACACACACGCCTATATACATAAATATATAGTATCTATATATCTATAAAATCTTCCTAATCTACAAATTAAGTGGCTATCAAAGACATAAAAAGGAAACTGCCTTGGTTTGACTGATTTGTTCTCAATGAATCGGTTGTTTCTAAGTTATTACAGGTATTTTCCAAAGATTCACGAATGTTCTGGACCTACTGAAGATGCCTGAAGCTGTCCTCTCTCAAATTTCTAATTTTTATTAAAAACAAATTATCTATTTTAAGTGCCTCCATATGCCCTTACTCCAAGCCCTCATCCTTTCAAGGAGTCAACCCTGGGTTCTAGATGGCTGTGCCATTAGCTTTCACCATACTGGAAAAATTTTGCATATGGTCACAGGAAAAGACTTTATCTGTAATCTCAGGATCAGACAAGCTAAATATGGAGAAACTTCATAAATAAGCAAGAGGCCACTTGGTAATTCTTTGGCAGTGACAACCCATGGAGCAAAGGAGAACATCAGATGCCTTTAAATTCTGTGTGATCCAATCACCTTTCTGTTTCCGCAATGGTAGTTACTGTGTGGAGGGAAGAGGGGCAAAGGATGCTAAGAAATCCCATCATTTTTCAGCCAACTATGCACATTAACTTAGTCACTGGTCCTCAAGGTGTGAGGTCTTTCTTGATGAACAATGAGTGAACAGCTTGCAGGAGGGACTGAATTGTATCCATCTTGACACTGTCACCATAACGAAAGCCAGAAAACAGAAGGAAGTGACAGTGATATGGAATGATGGCTCATAGTCCTCCTTGGACAGGCAAAGAAAGGAGTCAGCAGAGTTGATTTTCTTATGAATGCAAAGACAAGGAGAACCATGACTTCACAGTACCCTTAGTTATCTCATATTATAGTGCTCATGGCAAGTATTTGTAAGAACAAACAAACCACCACGGAAAGAATTGTAGATTATGCACCAACGTTGTTTGCAGAATGTATAGAGGGAAGTGTGTAGGTCTTTCCAGGTTATTATGAAGCCCATATCTTCCCCATTTCTTATAGCACAATAGTATTCCATTACATTCATATACCACACCTTGTTCAGCCATTCCCCAATTGAAGGGCATCCCCTTGATTTCCAATTCTTTGCCACCACAAAAAGAGCAGCTATAAAACTTTTGTACATAAAGGTCCCTTTCCCACTTGTGTGATCTCTTTGGGATATAGCCCTAGGAGTGGTTGTGTTGGTAACCAAAAATGGGCTTCGTAGCACTTAGTTCAATAAGTGCCCTTGAATAGTTTGGCTTTTGTTCCCTTTAAGAAATTCATTGAGCCTTACTAGGTGCTAAGCCCCAGGCCCAAACCCCTATTAGGTGTTAAACCTTAGTGGGTGTGGATTGGCAGCTAAGGTGGGGCCCAAGGTGGGGCTAAGTCCAGGGAGGGCCTAGTTTACATGTCTGGGAGAGCAGAGGCTTTTAGACCACGTGGGTTTAAGTACGCCTCTTTGTGTCGATTCTAGGTCACGTGGGTGAGTCGCATGTGTGACTCACCCCCGATGCTAAAAAAGATATAAAAACCAGGGTTTGGCTGTCTCTTCTTTGGAGCTCTTTGCCGCAGCAGTGGTGGTGCATGACTCTGGGCCAGCCCTTGTTCCGAGCTCCTGGGCTGAACCTAGATGTTGGTAACTATGAATTGTATTGGGTCTGTCTGTTGATGTTTGTAATTTGTTTGTATTTTGTTCTGAAGTTCAGCATGCTGGCTTTTTCCCCTGAACTAAGTGAATGATATTTGTATGCTGAATTAAAGTAAGCTTGTCAACCCCTTCACCTTGCTTTCCTTATTAAGGCAGATCGAAAGAACCTGTGTTTTCCCGGCATGCTGGCAGCTTTCTGGGTGCTGGCTGTGGGTGGATCTTACACCCCCACAGAAGCTGCTAGCCGGATTGTTGAAACAGTGTATACTCCTTTTTCGAATGTGTTTCTTATAAAAAACATATTGTAGGGTTATGGTTTTTAATCCATTCTGGTATCTGCCTCTGTTTTATGGGAGAGTTCATCACATTCACATTCACAGTTATGATTACAAGCTGTGTCTTTTTCTCCATCCTGTTCCCCCGCATTTACGATTTTATTTCTCCTTTCCCACTTCTGCTCCTCAAAAGAGTTTTGCTTTTGACCACCGCCTTCCTCAGTTTATCCTCCCTTTTAATTTCCCTCCCTTATCCTACCCTATTCCTCTTGCTACTTCTTCCCTCCCTTCTGACCACCCCCCCTTTCTCTCCCCTTTCCCCTCCTACTGCCTATAGGACAAGTTTGATTTCTATACTTTTCAGAGTATGTTATTCTCTTCTTGAACCAAATCCAATGAGAGTAAAGCTCATATACTACTCTTCTCCCTCCCATCTTTCCCTCTACTATAATGTTTTTTGTGCCTCTTCATATGATGCAATTTACCCTTTTCTACCTCCTCCTTACCTCTTCTCCCAGAACTCTCCCTTTACATTTCTTAATTATGTTTTATCATTATATCAGTTATTTTATACTGACACCCACAGTCTATGTGTATCCCTTTCAATTGTCATAATAACTGTACTATTCTCAAGATTGACATATTTGTGTGTGTATAACATATATAAAACAATGTAATCCTATATAAGAATGTAAACAATTTGCCCCTATTGATTAACCAAGTTTTGGGGTTTTTTCCCCCTGTTTACCTTTTTATGTCTATCTTGAGTTTTCTATTTGAAATCAAATTTTCCATTGAGTTCTGGCCTTTTCATCATGAAGGTCTGGAATTCCCTTATTTCATTGAATGTCCATCTCTTTCCCTGAAAAATTATGCTCAATTTTGCTAGGTAGTTGATCCTTTGTCATAGTCCAAGCTCCTTTGCCCTTCAGAATATCATATTCCAATTTCTCCTGTCATTTAATGTAGAAGCTTAAACATCCGGCATGATCCTGACTGTAGTTCCATGATATTTGAACTGTTCCGTCTTGGTTGCTTGCTGTATTTTCTCCTTGACTTTGTAATTTTGAAATTTGGCTATAATATTTCTTGAAGTTTTCAATTTGGGATATCTTTCAGGGAGTGATAGGTGGATTCTTTCAATGACTATTTTACCCTCTGGTTCTAGGACCTCTGGGTAGTTATCTTTGATAATTTCTTCGAAGATGCTATCCAGGCTCTTTTTTTCATTGTGGCTTTCCAGTAGACCAATAATTCTTCAATTGTCTCTCCTGGATCTATTTTCCAGGTCAGTTGCTTTTCAAATCAGATATTTTACATTTTCTTCTATTTTTTCATTCTTTACATTTTGTTTGACTACTTCTTGATGCCTCATAGAGTCATTAGCAACCACTTGCTCAATTCTAATTTTTGATGAATTGCTTTCTTCATTTTGCTTTTGAGTCTCCTTTTCCAAGTGGTTGATTTTACCTTTCAGGGTGTCATTTTCTTTATTTAGATTCTGAATCTCCTTAGCCATTTCACCAATTTTACTTTTTAAGGATTTGATTCTGTCCATGTTTTTTTTTCATTTTTTTCTTTTATTTCCCTAATTTGTTTTTTTTAAAAATCCTCCTTTAGCTTTTCCAGGAATGCTTTTGGGGCTTGAGACCAGTTCACATTCCCTTTGGGATATCAGATGTGGGTGTAGTGTCAATGCTGTCCTCTTCTGAATTGCTATTTTGATCTTCCTTGTCTCCATAAAAAGAATCAATGATCCTCAGTTTTTTTTCCTTTTCTTTTTCATGTTGGTTAACTTTTTCCTAGCTTTACAGTGGATATTTTGCTTTGGGGGCTCAGGAATCTCTGTCCCAGGTTTCTTGTTCTGGGAATTGTGAGTCTAGTTACTGCCTTTGTGTATTATGGCCTTCGGTTTCCTGAGGTGTGGGGGAGGGGTCGTCTGACTGCTGGAAGTCTCCTCTTCCCTTAGTGCTGCCCTCCAGCACTAGGGGTCTCTACTGTTGTCTGTGCTGATGTCTGCCACTTTCTCTGACTGTGCAAAGGCATGTCTGGGCTCCTGGTGTTGACCTTTGCTGGCTCTGCCCTTCTGGGACTCAGGAATTCCCACCATTTGGCTACTAAAGCCCCACTTCTGTCTCCTCTATTCCTGCATACATATTTCCCGAGGAATTTTCTGAGTCAATGAGGGAGGGAGGGATGAGATATATTTACCTGGCCATTATGTCTCTCAGAAGTTCAAGAATACGAGTTTCAAACCTTTGGGGTGCAAGCCTCAGGAGAAGATATCTCACGGCCACAGGCACTGCGCTGCTGCTGCCTCCTGTTGCTTCAATAGACTCCCATCCTGTGTTTGGAGGCCTGGGGATCTCCGAAGGTTTTGGGCAACCAGCTTTCTCTCAGCATGGATTGCTGACTGGTTTCCTCAGCAGCTTCTGCTTTGGTGCTGTCTGGTGCAGCTCCTCAAACCAGACACTCTCTCAGTCTACAGATCTGTCTTGTAGACCTTTTGGACTTTCCTGGCTTGGAAATTTGCCCCACTCAGTCTACTAGTGCTTCTAACTCTCTCAAATCTGCTTAGATTCACTTTTTTAGAGGTATATGACAGAATTTGTAAGAGAGTTCTGGTAAGACACTGTTTTCACGTGGCCATTTTGGCTCCACCCTTGGAGTGGAACATTTTTAACAAGAAAGTTTAGTGAGAGATCCAACTATCCTAATTATTCAAAGTAATTCTGAGATCATTTAAGGACAAAAGTGGGACAAAGAAGAGGAAATTTGAAAAGTTTCACAAAGGTCATCCAGTGCATCCCAGGCCATGATCAGCCATCTTGACTTTTGTTCTGGTACTAGACTCTGGTGTCTCTAAAAGAGAGAGTGAAACTGAGGACTTTGTGCAACTCTGCTTCACTTAAATCCAATTTATGCAAAATTTATGCAAGTCATAATCCCATGATGTCATCGGTCCTCTTCAAAAACAAAGGATGAACAACAGCAACAAAAGAAAGAAAGAAAGATACCAAATGTATGGCAAACATCTCAGACCACTTTGCCAAGAAAAGGTGACTATGAAAACATTATTAACTACTAAGCCTTATGCCCACTTTCATTCATTTGTTCATCAAGCATTTATCAAGCTCCTAGAATATGCCAGTCACTGTAAGTTCCCATCTGTATAACTTTCCATGAAAATAATCTACACCCATATCAAGGACATCGTTACTAAGAAGTACATCGCTAGATGAGAATAGGCATTCTCAGTACCACATAAAACTTTACAAAAATTGATGATGTATTGGGACACAGAGATATTACAGATAAATGCAAAAGTCAGGCAGAGTAAACACATCCTTTAAAGATCATAAGACATTAAAATCAATAATCAGTTCAGGTAACACAAACAAAAGGCACAGATCCCAGAAAAGATTTAACAATGAAATCCTAAATAATGAGTGGGTCAGAGAATGAATTGTAGAAACAATTACTCTTCATGTGAGAGAAAATGATAATGATGATACCACATACTCAAAAGTCTGGGATGCAACTAAAGCAACATTCAGGGGAGAATTTAATCCCTAAAAGCAGACATGAACAAAATAGAAAAAAAAGATTACTGAACTGAATATGGATTTTTAAAATTATAAATCGAACAAATAAATTAACCCAAAATAAGCACACACACACACACACACACACACACACACACAAACACAAAATTGAAAATGGGAAAAGAACTAGGTAAGGTGAAAACCCAAGAGGTTATGGAAATGCTCAATTCCACTCAAAGCAACTTCTTTGAAAGCTGGCAAAAGCACCTTGATGAGCCTTGAGGCTTTAGTTAACTTCTTTAAGAAGAAGAGGAAGAAACAGGAGCAGGAAACAGAAAAATCAACAATGTGACAATAGATGAAATTTTCAACAAAACCAGAAGAAATTAAAAGAATTATCAGAACCTACTATGAACAATTATATGCTAACAAAAGTGACAACACAAAAAAGATCATGGATACCTTCAGAATATAAAATTTCCAAACAGAAAGCCAAGTAGAGATCTTTAATAACCCAAGCTACAAAGGAACCACCAAAGGAAAAAGTAACCCCTACTCTTGATGGATTTGTAGGACAATGCTATCAAACCTTTAAGCACAAATTAGTTCCAATACTGCACAGATTATTCTCAAAAGTTGATGAAAATGTACTCTACCAGAATCCTTTTCTAAGCCAAACATAGCACTACTGCCTAAGCTAGTGAAAGATAAAACAAAATCAATGCCATTAATGAGCATCAATTTAAAAAATAAAATAAAATCCTGTCAAACAGACGATAGCAATTCTTCCAAGAAACACTTCATCATGAATTCAAATTGAATTTATATCGTGGAAGCAAGAACGGCTCAACATTATGAAAATAGTCAACAAAATTACATAATTAGTCATATAAAAGATGAAAATATCCAAAATCACATGATTTTCTCCAAAGAAGACAAAAAAACCCTTTAATAAAATACAGCCGTCATTTATGCTAAAAAAACTATATGAAGTATTAAAACATTGAAATGGGATATTTTTTAATTTCATAAAAGATATATATGTATATATATAAATCAAAGGAAACATCATATGTAATGGGTATATATTCCAGTAAATACTGGAGTAAGGCAAGAACTTTCACTGTCCCCATTCTTATTTCATATGGTCCTAGAAATGTTAGCAATCACAGTGAGATAAAAAAAAAAGAAATACAAGGTGTAAAGATTGATAAAAAGGAGATAAAATTCTCCTGATTTGCTGATAACACAATAGTTAGAAAATCCTACCTAATCAGTAAAAATACTAATTGAGACAGTTTCACCAAAGTGACAGATTACAAAGTAAATCATCAAATATCTATTGCATTTCTATGTAATAATAACAAAATCCAAGAAGCAATTATAGAAAGGAAAATACTATTTTGAATAACTACAAATGCATGAAATATTCGTGGATCAATCTATCAAAGCACACAAGTTGCTTTGGATTCCTTAAATAAAGATATAACTAGAGAAATAGTCAGTGCTCATGGCTAGGTCATATCAATATAATGAAATTATAGTAGTACAAAAGTTAATTTACTATTTTAATGCTATACCATCTAAACTTGCCAAAGGATAATTTACTGGACTTGTGTTTCATCAATTTGGCTAGCAGCTGTTGTGGGGGTGAAAAACCAACACAAGCCCAACAACAAGCATGCTACCAGAACGCTGCAAAAGCCCAGGTTCTTTACATCTGCTTTACTAAGGAAAGCAATGTTAAGGGGTTAACAGGCTTACTTTAATTCAGAATACAAATACCATTCACTTAGTTCAGGGGGAAAAGCCAGCACCCTGAACTTCAGAGCAAATATAAGCAAATTACAAACATCGACAGACAGACCAAATACAATTCATAGTTACCAACATCTAGGTTCAGCCCGGGAGCTCATAACAAGGGCTGGTACAGAGTCACTTGAGCCACCACAGCTGTGGGTAAGAACTCCAAAAAAGAGAAAGCCAACCCCTGGTTTTATATCTTTTTCAGGGTCAAGGGTGAGTCACACATGTGGTTCACCCACATGATCTCAAATCATCAGAAAGAGATGACTTAAACCCACATGGTCTAAAAGCCTCTGATATCCCAAACATGTCACTCAAATTCATGTGTAAACTAGGCCCTCCCCTGAGGCAAGGAGGTCATCCAGGACTCTCAATCTAATCGAGGAAACAAAGGCCAAACTCTTCAAGGGCACTTGTTTGAACTGAGTGCTAAGAGCCCATTTTGTTTACCAACACAACTTGATAAAATAATTTTGAAAATCATTTGGAGAAACAAATGATCTAGAATATGAAGGTATGTTAGATAGATGTTTGGAGATGAAGAGAGAATAGCACTTCCTGACCTCAAACTATATGATAAAACATGAATTATCAAAACCATTTGGTATTTGTTTAAAAAACAGAGAAGTAGATCAATGGAACAGGATAAACAAGCAGTCAGAAATAATTGGCCCATAACATCTCTGATGCTTGATAGCCTGGAAAACAAAGTACATATGAAATAATGTCCTATCAGACAAAAGTTTCTGGGAAAACTGGAAAGCAGACAGGTAGAAATTATTCTTAGGTCAATATACTTCATCACATTGCACAATAAATTCAAAACTCATACCTTAATATTAAAATCATATTATTAATAATTTAGAAGAGAAGCAGATTATGTACCTTTCCCAGCTTTTTGAGGAGCTTTCTTCTTAACCAAATAGGGGGGTAGAGGAAATCATAAAAGATCAAATATAAAACTTTGATTATGTGAAACTAAAAAAGATTTGCAAAAAACAAAATTATCGCTATCTGGGATAAGAATGAAAAATGAACTTTGTGTCTAATTTCTAATACCAAGCTGTATAAACAATGCACACACACACAGATTTGTGTGTGTATATATATGATATAGTTGTATAGATATAGATATCTATATCTATGACTATACCTCCATCTCTCTTATCTGTTTTTCATGTGTCTGTCTGTCTGACTTACTGTTCATCTGTCTGTCTATTCATCTATCAATATGATTTATCTTTCTAATTTATCTTTCTTTATCTTTCTAAGCATCTTTTTTCCTTCTTCCTGTCTTTCATTGTCTTTTTCTGTTTACTCTATCTTTCTATCAATCTATCTATTTATCTTTCTTTGTATCTTTCTGTCTATCCATCCATACACCCATGTATCCATCAAAAAAAGCCATTCTTTGGTAGAAAAGTGGTCAAAGGATATGAACAAACAATTCCCAAACCCCATGAAAGGATGCTCCAAATCATTAATAATAAGATAAAAGAAAATTAAAGAAATCCTGAGGTTTCATCTTATATCCTACAAACTGGCAAAGGTTGATTTAAAAAAAGAGGACAATAGTCAGTACTGAAAGAGTTGTGGGAAGATCGGCAAATTAGTACATCTTTGGGGGCACTGTGAATCAGTACACCCATTTTGGAAAGCAATTTGGAATTATGCAGATAAAGTGACTAAAATGTTCAGAATTGACCTAGAGATTCTGCTACAAGGTTTATACTCTAAGGAAGCTATTGTCAAAACTAAAATCTCTACGTACAATAAAATATGTATAAAAGTATTTTTCTTCTGGTAGCAAAGAGTTGGAAACAAAGTAGATACCCATCTATTGGGGAGGGGCTAAGTAAACTGTGGTATACAAAGAGAGTGAAAAAACACTGTGCTCTAAGATATGAATACAGAAAATCATGATCAGATCTACATGAACTGATTCAAATCAGAATAGCATGAGCCAAGGAAAACGAAACACCCATTTACAGCAATGTAAATGGAAAGAACGAGCAACTCCCCAAATCCCAAGTGAATTCTGCAAAGAGCAAACATGGGCCTAAAGGAGGGATAAGAGAAGATACTCCCCCCTTCACCTTTTAGCACAGGCAGGTACTCTATGGGGGTGGCACATTACACATAATTTTCTTTCCAACGTATTTATTGGTTTTGCAGGATTTTCCTTTTTTTCCTTCTTTATTTGAAAATGTCACTTGCTACATGGGATGGCTTTCTGGAAAAGGGGAAGGAGAGAAATACCAGAAGAAATTCTGGCAATGTAAAAAAAGATATCAGTAAAAACTGGTATTTTGAAAAAAAATATAGTTAGGCTTTTTTGGGGAGGGGAGAAGGCAGGGCAATTGGGGTCCAGTGACTTGCCCAAGGTCACATAGCTAGTAAGTGTGTCAAGCATCTGAGGCTGGATTTGAACTCAAGTCCTCCTGACTCCAGGGCTGGTACTCTACTCACCGCATCATCTAGCTGCCCCAGTTAGGCTTTATGTAACAACCATATGTTATGTATTTAGGGAACAGTTAGGTTTTCAAAGTGATATTCCATGGTTGGCAATGTCTTTGTAATCATACAATTGACTAAAAGATATCAAGAATACATAAAATATTTTTAAAAGGCATTTGATTTGGTTCAACAAAACACTTAAGCCTTTCCTCTGCTGTATCTCCCATGCCAATGTCAGAATTATATGTGATTCCTTAAGGTAGTGTAACCAGAATTGACTTTGTTTTCTTTGAATGACTCAGCTTACCTCATTGAGCTTCCCTGGACACTGGAGCTTGCTCTTCTGGGGCAGGAAGCCCAGCAACCATGCCAGGAATCAGAGAACTTCCTGTGTGATGAGTCATGGGGCTGGCTGAGGGGAGGTGTGTTAACCTGGTCTACGCTAGGGGGAGGGGCCAAGTCAAGAACCAATCGGCCCTGGTCATTCAGGTGGCGCTTGATGATGTCAAAAACTCTATAAGAGGGGAGAGGACAGCTTGAAGATCCTCTCTTCCTTTTCCGGTTGGAGCCAGAGACGCCTACAGCCGAAGCTGAGCTGCTGGTAGCAGAGCTGACTGGAGGCCAGTGGGTAATCTTCTTACCGTAGAGGGGAAGCATGTATATGATTTTGCATTATACTATCTCACTTCTCTGTGGCCTCCTGGTTACCCTTGTGAGGAGGACTTATTGGGCCTGGAAGTTTTTGATGAAATTATTAAAATGGGGATGCTAGTTTGTGGGCTTGTTACTGTGGAGTGTAAATACATGCTTTAGTTCTCCTGCCTTCTGCCTAGAGAATTCCTTGTATCCTGTGGTTCTGGACCTTTTAGGCACATATGAGATTCTCTTTGAAATCATAAATTCTGCCTTCCTAATATAGGTAGAAGAACAGAAGTCACCTTTTGGATAAGACTTTGACTCTTGTCAAGTAAAGTAAAAAATAGGGAGATATCCACTTCTTTCAGGTGTGTCTCACTGGCATACAGGAGACACAGGGCAGAGACCAGAAGAAAGTAAGTATTCTTTATTTAAGGTGAGTTCCTCCAAGTGCTTTGATTTGTGGATGTCACTGTGATAATCTCAGAAGATTTCAGCACCTCGGAGAACACATACATAAGCATTCAAGAGGGTTTGGCTTAACTATCTACAAAGCCAAAACAAAATTGAAGGTAGGAAGACATGGATGAGATTCTCAAAGAGTCAGTAGGTATGGATGGGCCGCTAATGGCATCTCTGGAGGGAATTTCCAAATCAATAAGGTCACGCATCCAGTAGAGATGTTTAGATTGAGAGATGTGCAATTGGACCATAGGCAAAGAGTATGGGCCTGGTATCAGCACCACTTGTGGGGGACCACTCCCAATGGCACCTAGCCCTCTCTGGCTGCCAGTGCTCTTTCTGTGCAGCCTCCGCCATTATAATGTACGTTCTTTGAGGGCAGGGATTGTCTTGTCTTTTGTCTTTCTATCCCCAGCCCTGTACCCAGTGCCACAGACACAGTTCTTACTGGAGACAACTTGAGTCCCTCGCTATGGTAGGGCTTAGCAAGGAAGTGCTTAAAAGGTACTTTCTATTCATTACTTCATTTTTCCATTCATGTCACCAGCTTCCCCAAAGGTTTCTTAATTCCAGGAATTTCATGTAATTCTTCTCTCCTCTGAACTACTCACCTCACACGTGCCCTTTAGCCCTTGAAAGGAGTATGGAATAAAGAGCACCAAGTTTGGAGTCAGACGACATCCAAGTCAAATCTCAGTGCTGATGCTTATTGCCCGCATGACTCAGGCATGACTTGGGCAAACTTCCTGGGCCTCAATTTTCTCATCTGTAAAATGAGGAGTTTGTACCACAGGTCCCTGTAGGTTCGGCATTTATGATCCCATGTTACCTAATAATGATTCCCATAGATACACCACCAACTCTGATAGCCACTCCTACAGAAACCAGAGCTATTTCTCCTGTATCTTTAAGAGGCAATGAGATCTTGGAATAAGAATCAACTGTCTTTCTATCAGGAGTCTGAACACAAAAAGGTCCCCAAAATCTAAAAGATCCTGTCAGTCAATGGAGACTCGCAGAATCATGTGCAGACTCTGGGAATTTCTGCTGTTCATTTTATATACAGGTTTGTAGGAACACACCTATGATGTTAGCATGTTCTCAGAGCTGAGCTCAAGTGGTCCCAGGAAGAATCCTATGTACAGCATCAACATTTCAGCCTGGGCCACAAAAGGAAACCATTCATTTCACTACCAGACATTGGGAAAGACAGACAACGTGCAGCTAGGGGCTGCCCACTTCCATCCTTTTCATTGCTAACAGAGTTTCCAAAGGGGTCTAATTAGAAGTCCAGCTCGGCCTTTGCCTGCATCCAGCTTTATTTCTTAAGAGCCTCTCCATCTTTCACACACGCATACAAAGATCAGGGCCAGCTGTTTTTGAAGTGGTCACTGCTGATACTTGAGTTTCTGATCTGAGGATACAGAAAGGAAGAAAGACTCTGGGTGGACTAGGGATGGCAAGATAAATTTAATGGAGATAATTTGAAGAATGTCTTATGAAGACAGCCTCCCCCAAAATAGAAGTAGTGGAAGGGGCGCTGGACCTTGAGTCAGGCAATCAGGTTCCAAACCTGCCTCTGTCTCCTAGTATCCGTGTGAGCTTTGTGGGCCTCAATTTCCTCAAGTGTTGGTCTTGATGTCCTATGAAGTAACATTCAGTTCTTGGTCATGGACAAGTCCCTTTATCTCTCTGGGCATGAATTAGGCACAATACTACCAACAGCACCTTCTTCACCTTCATAGGTGAGATGATGAGTGAAATTCTATATAGACCTTAAAGTGTTGCAGAAATGTAAATTATGTTTCTAGAGATCACCACTTCCAGGCCCTCTGTTGCTAACTAACCAGCATCCTTTATGTTGACATGGTGATTTATAGACTAGAATGCACTTTCTAATGTATCCTCCTCCTCCTCTTCCTTTTCTACTGCCTCTTCCCTCCTCCTCCTCTTCCTCCTCTTTCTCTTCTCCCTTTTCATTCCATATCTCCTCTCATCCAACATCTTGCTTCCTTCTGCTCTGTCTTGTGCAGAGATAGGACCAGAGGCAGGCAAGATTCCCCTGACCAGGACATGACATGGGAGGAAGGAAGGACATGATAAGGACTGAATTTCCATGCTGCTTTTCATAAAGGCATTCCTTCATTTATTCAGCAAACATTTATTGAGTGCCTACTATTAGCCAAGCATCATGGTAGGCTTTTCCAAGCCTTTTCATCCCTCCTCAAACCTTCCATGGAACTTTAGCGTGAAATGAAACATTGTGATTACAATAAAACAAATCCAGTGTGAAACATCAGTCTTGTTCATCGTAAGTTAACTGGATTTTTATTAGGTGGCTTTACCTCTGGGGTTTGTCTTTTATTAAAACTTACATAAAGGAGACTTTCATTTTTATTTCTGTAGCCCAGTGCCTAGAAAGGAACTTGGCACATGGTAGGCACTTAATAAATGCTCATTGAGTGAATAAGGGTGGGTTGAATTTCTGTAAGTCTACTTTTCAGCAGCATACATCTGGGGAAATAAGCTCACTTTGTTACTTGGGTTTTTTCAAGAGCAAGAAGGCGTCACTCATTTTTTTTTAAATATAGATGGATGTCTTTTGTTTTCACATCTGTCATTTTTGGTTGTTCCTCCACCCCCCTTCTTTGCCCAACACCCACACCAGAACCAAACCCTCCCTTGTAACAAAGGAAAAGCATTAAGCCCACGCCACCGAAAGAGGGACTGCATCTGAGGTGATGTGCAAAGCTGTCCTCTCTTGCAACAATTCGGCTAGCAGCTGTTGTAGGGATGAAAGACCAACACAAGCCCAACAACAAGAATGGCACAGGTTCTTTTGATCTGCTTTACTAAGGAAAGCAAGAGTAAGGGGTTGACAAGCTTACTTTAATTCAGCATACAAATATCATTCACTTAGATCAGGGGAAAAAAGCCAGCACCCTGAACTTCAGAGCAAATACAAACAAATCACAAACATCAACAGACAGACCTGTCTGATTCAAATCTCAAAGCATAGTTACCAGAGTTTAACAAAATCCCAACATCTGGGTTTACAAGCTGGCGGGGGGGGGGTGGCTCTTAACAACACCTACCCAGAGTCTCCACATCAACACTCCTCCATTAGTGAGAGCCCCCAAGAGAGAACGCCAACCTCTGGGTTTATGTATCTTATTCAGGGTCAAAGGTGAGTCACACATGTGACTCACCCATGTGACCTAAAAGCATCACACAAATGCAACTTAAACCCACGTGATCTAAAATCCTCTGATGCTACAAACGTGTCACTCAAACCCATGTAAACTAGGCTTTCCCTTGAGGAAAGGAGGTCATCAAGGACTCCTAATTTAATCAAGGAAACAAAGGCCAAACTCTTCAAGGGCACTTGATTGACTAAGTGCTAAAAACCCTCCTTAGTGACCAATACATCCTCCCATGGTGCCCAGATCTTGAGAAGAACAGGGAGGCAGGAACTCTCAGTTTTCCTCCTGATTCTTGGAGTCATTGTAACAACTGCCCTTCTGCTTTTGCTTTCTTTTTGCTACTTGGGTTCATTCATATCTTCCTACGGTTCCTTGACTTGCTCCCATTCACTGTTTCTTACTGCATCACAATATTCCACTGTATTCTTATGCCACAGTGTGTTTAGTTGCTTCCCAGTCAATGAACATCAGTTTGTCACTAGCCCCCACCCTCCCCCCAAAATTGCTATCAATACCTTAGTGTTTGTTGGAATTTTGTTTCTGCCTTTAGCCTTCTTGAGGCATATTCTTGGTAGGTACAATTGAGTCACCTTTCTTACATAGTTCCAAACTTTTACCCAGGCTACATGGACCAGTTAAGAGCTCCACCGATGATGAAGGTTTGTGCCTGTCCTTCCAAAGCTCTTCCAACATGGATTGCTGTGATTTTCTATCATCTTTGCCACCAAACGGGGTTGAAGTGAAACCTAAGACTTGTTTTAATTTGCACTTATCATTAGTAACTTGGAGATAAATGAAGAAATAAATAGAAGAAAGGAAACAAAAAGATAAAGGAGATATTTTATTATTATTTTCTTAACATTATTCAATAGAGTGTCAAGCATTGTATTAAAACTGATGATACCAAAATAATTTTATAAAGAGATGTCCTTACTCTCAAAGAGTTTCCATTCTCATAGAGGAAGCCAAAGCATAAAGAGGAGATGGAAAAGAAGGCAAGGGGAGGAGAGGAGGTAAGGAAGGTATCCATGGCGGGCAGAGAAGCTGCTGTGGAGGGGAAGGAGACCAGTGGCTGAGCCAGGAGGCAGATATTCTTGGCTGGTAAGCCATATATTTTAGATGATTAAAGTTCTAAAGGTTTTTTTTTAAATCTTTGTCACCAGTAGTCTTTCCTTGCTAAGCAACAAACAGATTTCCATGGCAACATCTGAAGCCAGTGACCAACTAAATGTTTTGAAGAGCAGTCAAATGAGCCAAGTATGGGCTTGGAATTCTGTTTAATTCAATAAGCCTTCCTTAACTACCTAATTCCCCAGACAGGCAGAGTGCTAGGCACAGGAGGTAAAAAGTAAAAACAAAACTAAACAAAACCCAAGCCAGTCTCTTCCCTCGGGGAATGTACATTTTGTTGTGGGGATATGATGCCTACTCAAGTAAATAAATTCAGGAGCTATACAAACTAAGATCTAGTGAGTAGTAACCCAGGGGGAATCAAGCTAGTCTACTTGAAAGGGGGTGGGGTACTTGAGCTGAACCTCAAAGTGAGCCAGAGCTTCCAAGAGACCGAGTTGAAGAAAGGGAGAATTCCAAGCTGAGATGATAAAGTGTGCAAAAACATGGCAGCCAGAGATGGAATGCTGAATTCAGGGAACAGCAAATGGGCTAGTTGGATTGGAATGTAGAGAAAGCATGGAGAGAAGGCATATGTGGTCCACATGGATGCATTGACTGGAATCAGACTGGAAAGGGCTGCCATGGCCAGAATGAAACTTTGTATTGCCAACGTGGTATTTGATTCTGGTTTTTCCTTTGGGGATCTATTTCAGGGAAAAGCCTGTCATCTTAAAGGCTGATGTTTAAAATCTGGGCTCTTTGAGATCAATCTTATTTACCCCCTTCAGGATCAGCAGGGGTTACATTTGGCAGTTACCCAACTCATTCAGACTTTCTCTCAGAGGTCTTAGTTATTCCCCTGATTCAAGAACACATTTAAGAGTGGGGTGGCAAAGTGCTGAGGTATAATAGAGGAGACAATGCTCCCACCAAGAGGCTGAGAAGGAACTACTTGGAGTTCAGCTGGAGGAGAGTATCTCCAGCTCATCCCTTTCTGGTTGTTTTGAAGAGAACCTTATGAATTTCAAAGGGTCCAGAGGGTTTTAGACTTCTTATCTCCCCACTGCCATTCCAGCAGCATCCTTGTGACAGCTGATCGGTGTCTATATCAAGAACCAAGGACATACAGGACATAGATTCAAGACTCTATAAAGAGTCCAGGACAAAAAATATACTCTACCTCAGGGGAACATGTTGAGAACTCCAGAAAAAAAACAAAACAAAACAAAATAAAACTTCCAGGAGTTAGGAATTATCCCCTTTGCTACATGTGTTTTCTAAGTTTGAGCTCACGTTGTCCTGGACTTTCTATGCCCTTGTGGGAGAATATGTGTCCACCTGAAGATAGGAAGAATATTTTGTACTAATTATGCCACTGTAGTAAATGCCCTTTCAAAATCTAATTGATTGTTGCTGACTAAATGATATCTCTGATAACCATGCATAGAAGTATATCAGTGGGGGCTCATAAGTTCTGATAATAGAATAGACATCCCTAGGCTTTACCCTAAGGACTTTAGGGAATGTAGCAGCCAAGCTCCAGCACTTCATCTGTCATTGCAAGTGAACAAAGGGAGAGAACACTCCACACATAACCATAACCCCAGCAGCCATTATACTGTGACCACCTAGAATATTGGATCTTGAATATGGAACCTGAAAGTTGAGCCTTACTAAACTGTCAAGGAACATTTCAAGTTAACTTCCCTGCTTGTGAAGCAAGGTTGTAGATCTGGTATTCTTTCAGAAATGCCAATGGGACTTCATTTCAAGAGTCTTTGAAGACCAATCTGAGGAATAGCAGAGACAAGGGGCTCAGGGAGAAGTGCTCTGCATGGTGGGAGAGATTGGGGAATGGAGGGTTACATTGTTCAGAGGCTCTATTCTCCCACATGGCCAGTTTTATCAGTTTGGAATTGTATTCTGAAGCTAGAATCTGACACTTGCAAAAAAGCCAAGGTCTTGATTCCCCAAGTTAGCACATGGCACTCCCTGAGGACTGAGACCAGACTCTCATCTCCAAACTGAGCATTGGCCCACCAGAGAGAGGTTTATTTTCCTCAGGGTCTACTGAACTCTGTTACTGGCTAGTTTCCTCAGTGATAGAACACCTACCAGGAACTTCAAAAATAGCAGGATAATCTACATCTCAGCCTTGGAGTCCTTCACTGATGCTAGGCTTGGGTCTTCTCAACCTTCAGGATGTGTTCCAGGAGACATGCACAGGATTGTTGCCATTTGGGGAAACGCAATCATGTCAGCAGGATGAAGGAAGAAGAAGTAGCCCTGAAGGGCCAGGAGTGGCTCTGGCATGGCCCGCTTCCCCACCTCTGGATGCTCCCCAGCAGTCTTTTGGAGCAGGAAGGAGATCAGTCTACAGAGAGACCTTCCACTGGCTAGCTGCTGTTAGGTATCAGCACAGCGACAGAATGAGAAATACATTCCTTTCCTAGGCATAGCTCCCTCTACAAATCACTGAGAGATAGTGTAAACTGTCCACATGGATGCTTACAAGCATGAAAAGAAGCTGAAAAGGCTTTCATCTTATATCTTCAAGCCTCAGTTCCTAACTGACCCATGGAGAATATGTTCTGAATGGTTGCTTTGGAAAGCAGGAGCAATGTCTAACAGATTTGGTATCTAGACCACTAACAGAAAATGCAGTGGCTGGTGACTTTGAAAGTAAACCACTCCATTACAGAGCACACAGGAGGGTCATCTCTCCAAAAAGGGAGACCAAAATGGAATGGGGAGTGAATGAGAAAATGTCTAGTGTGATACCATTGGCCCTTTCCACAAAGAGGGTCTGGGGCCTGGAAATGTGTAGATGCAGGTTGTTTCCTGATGATGTCACTGAGTAACCCAGAAACGTAAGCTTCAGTCACGAACAGGTATGGTGCCCAAAATATGATGTTGTGGTGGACAGTGCCCTGGACTGAGAGTCAGAAAGACCTGGGTTCAAGTCATTCCACAGATACTAGCCATGTGATCCTTCACAAGTCCTTCAGCTTCCTTGTACCTTAGTTTCCCCATCTGCAAAATAAGGAAGTTGGACTTCACAGTGTCTAAAAGCTTTTATAGATAAAACTTTATGTGAGCTCACACATAGTTCCAGAGCTAGAAGGGACCTCAGGAGTCATATTATCTACTTTTAAAACTGAAAAACTCATGCTTAGGGGAGTGAGCTCCTCTTCCTTGAAGACATTTTCAAGCACAATGTGGATGCTATAATAGTTTGTTACATCTTTTGTGAATGGGTCAGAGGAGGTGACTGCTGGGCTTCCAATGCTCAGATTTTGTGATGATTCTGAGAGATTGTAATGCCAAGCAAAGTGTAACTTTTTGTTTTGTTCTTTATTCTTTTGGAGTTCTTGTTCTTCTCAGCACTAAGGCAATTAAGTGCCTTTGAATGAGCTTTTCCTTTGTTTGAATCAAGAGTCTTTGATTAATCAAGAGTCTTTGATGACCGGCTTAAGTCACAAGAAAACCTAAGTCACATGAGTTTGAGTCACATGGTTATGATGCCCTCTATGGGCTGACCCTGAAGAAGTGCATATATACTCTGAGGTTAGAATTTTGATTTGGGGGGCTCACTCATTGGAAGAACATTCCAGGGATTTTCCTGATGAGACTCTGGGTAGCCATTAAGGAGCCCCCTGGCTTTGAAAACCCAGATGTTGGTGCTTCTCTCTCTGGTAACTATGTATGTATTGCCATGGTTAGACAGAAGCCTGTCTGTTAATTTGTGTTATTTGCTCTGTTTATATAATTTCTGTTTGTATTTGCTCTGAAGTTCAGGATGCTGACTTTTTCCCCTGAACTAAGTTGATTACATATATATACACATATATATGTATATACATATATATATATACACACATATATAGTATATATAGACACACATACATGTGTGCATATATATGTGCATATGTGCTTAATTAAACTAAGATTGTTAACCCCTTAAAGTTGCTTTCCTTAGAAAAGTTGATCAAAGAACCTGTGTTAGCAGCCCTCCTGTGTGCCAGTATTATTCGCCTTACACCTTTACAGCAGCTGCAAGCAACATTGTTGTTACAGAAGTTTAGAGATTTATCCAAGGCAACCCAGGCAAACAGTGGAGATGTGGGAGAGTGCCACTCAAATTTGCCCTTTGCTGTACAAAGTCTAGAGGACCATGTTTACTTTGGGGGGCCATATTGTTGGAAGGATATTGGTAACTTGTCCAAATAAGGATAACCAGGAAAGTCAAGGATATTAAATCCAAGGCATGTGAGAATCTGTAATAGCAATTAAGGTGGGACTTTTTGCTGTTTTTCTCTTAAGTGCCTTTAATGATTCTGAACTTTGTTGGAATGGGGCAGATAAAGTGGGATCTTTTTGTCTTGGAGTATTTCTCAGTGCTGAGACAACTGAGAGTCAATGATTTTATATGATGTGATACTGGGGATGGGGAACTTTCCCACACCCAGCCTAGGTGAGGTCAGAGCCCTCAGGGCTCTGAACAGGATATAATTGAGGACAGCTTGGTGTTTGACTTTTGAGGCACATTCATGGAAGGAGTGTTGAGACTCTGGGTAAGCTGCAGCTGCCCCCAGCTTTGCAACCCAGATGTTGGTTCTTCTCTGGTAACTATGAATTGTGATTTGAATCAGACAAGGTCGGTCTATTGATATTTGTAATTTCTGTTTGTATTTGCTCTGAAGTTGAAGGTGCTGGCTTTTTCCCCTGAAGTAAGTGATATTTGTATATTTGATTAAACTGAGATTGTTAACTCCTTAAAGTTGCTTTCCTTAGAAAAGCAGATCAAAGAACCTGTGTTGGCAGCTTTCTGTGTGCTGGTTGTTGGTGGGTCTTACACTCCTACGAAGCTGCTAGCAGATTGTTGCTACAGGATCATGTGAAAGAAATAGAAGAAGCTATCATTATGCAGCATTTTTATGCTTGCAAAATACTTCATAAGTAGTATCTCACTGGGAGGTAGATGCTATTATTACCCCCTGTTATAGAAATTGCCTCAGTAAAGAGGCAGACATAGGTTGTCACCTACCCAAGGTCACACAGCTTGTAAGCATCTGAGTTCAGATTTGAACTAAGGTCTTCCTGCCTCCAAGCCCAGCCCTCTATCCACTGAGGATAGCTGTGAGAGAGATTGTTTTACTATTACATTAGTAACCAATTATTAATTTGGGATCCAAGCTTTTCTCCTTTATTTCCACATTTAAGTCCCAGTCCCTGTAAAAAGTCAGTCTCTGAAGCATATGAGAGATGAGATTGTTGATAGATGGCATTGTTCTAGCCCTCAAGGAACATGCTCTTCAATGTTAGGTGGGACCTCACCCATCTAGGAGACCTAGCTCCTGTTATACTGTAAATAGCATCCATTCTAGGTGAGTTCTTACCCTGGGAAAAGAGCCCCTGTCCTTGTACTCTTCTGTTCGGTTTTAGGTGACCCAGTTCATGAAGAAGAAAACCAGTCAGTGGTCTGGATGGAGATGGATTCCCCTGTCCAGGTTGCTGGGAGCAGCTAAGTCTCATGATCAAGCCACATTCTTTGCAGGAAGAGCTGAAGACTTCTAGCCCACCTCCTCATTAAATGTCTCCCAGCCAGGGTTGCTTTTCACTTGTCAGGGGCGTTATCTTTTACAACAGTATTTAAGAATTTCAGGCTCTCCATGGTTTGGGACTTGGTTACCGAGAGAAACCACTAACCATCAATTTATTGATTGCTGGATAGCCTAATTAATAAATCAATTACTAATTACTCAAAAAATCTACCTCTCAGAACTTTTCTTTCAATGCAGCTGACAACAAGTCAGAGTGGCTAGGCTGCAGAAGAGTTAGCAGGAATGTGTTACCTCTTTGCAAGTATCTGAGGGGCTGTGTTGGTAAGCAAAATGGGCTCTTAGCATTTAGTTCAACCAAGTCCCCTTGAAGAGTTTGGCATTTGTTTCCTTGATTAGATTTGGGTGTCCTTGGTGCCTCCTTGCCTTAAGGGAGGGCCCAGTTTACACATGAGTTTGAGTGACATGTCTGGAACAGCAGAGGCTTTTAGACCACATAGGTTCAAGTCGCCTCTTTGTGACGATTCTAGGTCACATGGGTGAGTCGCATGTGTGACTCACCCCTGACCCTGAAAAAGATATAAAACCAGGGGTTGAATTTCTCTTTTTTAGAGCTCTTACACACAGCCATGGTGGCACACATGACTCTGGACCAGCCCTTGTTATGAGCTCCCGGGCTGAACCTAGATGTTGGTAACTATGAATCTGTATTTGGTCTGTCTGTCGATGTTTGTAATTTGTTTAGGGCTCTCCCTCTTGGTGGCATGGAGACTCCGGGCACCTGTAGCTAAGAGCCCTCCAGCTTGTAACCCAGATGCTGAGACTTTGTTAAACTCTGGTAACTATGTATTGGGATTTGAATCAGACAAGGTCTATCTATGTTTGTACTTTGTATTTTGCTCTGAAGTTCGGGGTGCTTGTCTTTTTCCCTGAACTAAGTGAATGATATTTGAATGCTGAATTAAAGTAAGCTTATCAATCCCTTAACATTGCTTTTCTTACTAAAGCAGATCAAAAGAACCTGTGCTTTTGCAGGATGCTGGTAGCATTCTTGTTGTTGGGCTTGTGTTGGTCTTTCACCCCCACAACAGCTGCTAGCCAGATTGTTGAAACAGGCTGTGATATTGAAGAAGGGTTAGGGTTATTTGGTTTGGCCCCACAGGGTAGAACTTGGAGTGATCAGCCACTGACTCCAACCCATACCTGAATGTTCCTTGTTAGTAGGGATTGCTTCATTATTTTTACTAGTATCCCCAGTGCCTGGCACAATGCCTGGCACAGAAGAAGCACTTATTAAATACTTGTTAATCAATTGTTTGAATAAAAAATCTCTCTACAACTTGAATGGAATATGGTCATTCAACTTTTGTTTAAAGATCTTGACTGAAGGTGTCTTAAAGAGAACGCTGCCTGTGCATTTTTTGGTTATTATTTGTAAGGGATTCTTAGTAATTCAGAAATTGAATTGATATTTCTAAGGTCCTTCATATTCTAATGCCACACAGAAAACATTTGAGTCAAGATTTGAACCTAGAATTTCTGGTTCCAAATACAATTTGAGAATTTTTTTTTGTTTTTTTATTTTTCTTTTTGAAAAATATGTTATTATTTATTTTAATATTTTAGTTTTCAGGATTGATTTCCACAAGATTTTGAATTACAAATTTTCTTCCCATTTCTACCCTCCCCCCACTTCAAGATGACATATATTCTGATTGCCCTATTCCCCAGTCAGCCCTCCCTTCTGTCACCCCATTCCACCCATCACCTTTTCCCTTACTTTCTTGTAGGGCAAGATAGATTTCTACGTCCCATTGCCTGTATATCTTATTTCCCAGTTGTATGCAAAAACAACTTTTTTTTGAACATCTGCTTTTAAAACTTTGAGTTCCAAATTCTCTCCCCTCTTCCCTCACCACCCACCCTCCTTAAGAAGGCAAGAAATTCAACATAGGTCACATGTGTATCCTTATGCAAAACCCTTCTACAATACTCATGTTGTGAAAGACTAACTATATTTTACTCCCTCCTATCCTTTTCCCCTTTATTCAGTTTTCTCCGTTGACCCTGTCCCTTTTCAAAAGTGTTTGCTTTTGATTACCTCCTCCCCCTATCTGCCCTCCCTTCTATCATGCCCCCTTTTTATCCCATTCCTCCTTCTTTCTTGTGGGGTAAGATATCCAATTGAGTATGTATGTTATTCCTGCCTCAAGTCAAATCTGATGAGAGCAAGATTCACTCATTCCCCCTCACCTGACTTCTCTTCCCTTCCTACATAACAAAGCAGTTATGTCACTTGTCACTTTTATGCGAGATGATTTACCCCATTCTATCTCTCCCTATCTCCCTCTCTCAGTATGTTACTCTCTCATCCCTTAATTTCATTTTATTTCTTTTAGATATCTTCCCTTCATCTTCAACTCACCCTGTGCCCTCTCTCTCCCTCTCTCTCTCTCTCTCTCTCTCTCTCTCTCTCTCTCTCTTTCTCTCTCTCTCTCTATGTATATATGTATATATATATATATACACACACACATACATATATACATACATACACACTCACATATACATATATAAACATAAACATATACATATATATATATGAATATTCCCCTCAGCTACCCTAATACTGAGGTGTCATGAATCATAAATGTCATCTTTCCATGTAGGAATTTAAACAAAACAGTTCAACTCTAGTAAGTCCCTTGCAATTTCTTTTTCTTGTTCTTTTTCTTGATTACCTTTTCATGCTTCTCTTGATTCTTGTGTTTGAAAGTCAAATTTTCTATTCAGCTCTGGTCTTTTCACTGAGGAAGCTTGAAAGTCCTCTATTTTATTGAAAATCCATATTTTGCCTTGCAGCATGATACTCACTTTTGCTGGGTAGGTGATTCTTGATTTTAATCCTAGCTCCGTTGACCTCCAGAATATCATATTGCAAGCCCTTCAATCTCTTAACATAGAACCTGCTAGGTCTTGTGTTCTACTGATTGTGTTTCCACAATACTCAAATTGTTTCTTTCTGCCTGCTTGCAGTATTTTCTCCTTGATCTGGGAGCTCTGGAATTTGGTGACAATATTCCTAGGAGTTTTCTTTTTGGGATCTTTTTGAGGAGGTGATCAGTGGATTCTTTCAATTTCTATTTTACCCTCTGTCTCTAGAATATCAGGGCAGTTCTCCTTGATAATTTCTTGAAAGATGATAACTAAGACTTTTTTTGATCGTGGCTTTCAGGTAGTCCAATAATTTTTAAATTCTCTCTCCTGGATCTATTTTCCAGGTCAGTGGTTTTTCCAATGAGATATTTCACATTGTCTTCCACTTTTTCATTCCTTTGGTTCTGTTTTATAATATCTTGAATTCTCATAAAGTCACTAGCTTCCACTTGCTCCAATCTAATTTTTAAGGTAGTATTTTCTTCAGTGGTCTTTTAGACCACCTTTTCCATTTGGCTAATTCTGTCTTTCAAGGCATTCTTCTCCTCATTGGCTTTTTGGAGCTCTTTTGCCATATGAGTTAGTTTATTTTTTAAGGTCTTGTTTCCTTCAGTATTTTTGGGGTGTCCTTTAGCAAGTCATTGACTTGTTTTTCATGGTTTTCTCGCATCCTTCTCATTTCTCTTCCCAATTTTTCCTCTACATCTCTAACTTGCTTTTCCAAATCCTTTTTGAGCTCTTCCATGGCCTGGGACCAGTTCATGTTTTTCTTGGAGGCTTTTGATGTAGGCTCTTCGACTTTGTTGACTTCTTCTGGCTCTATGTTTTGGTCTTATTTGTCACCAAATAAAGATTCCAAAGTCTGAGACTGAATCTGAGTGAGTTTTTGCTGCCTGGCCATGTTCCCAGCCAACGTACTTGACCCTTGAGTTTTTCACTGGGGTATGACCGCTTCTAGAGTAAAGAGTACTTTGTTCCAAGTTTGAGGGGATATGCTGTTGTTTTCAGAGCTATTACAGCCAGCTCTGCCACACCATCACTCCTCCTTCCCCAAGAACCCCCAACCCGGACTGGACTCAGATCTTCAGAAGGCTCTGCACTCCTTCTCTGATCCACCACTTAATTCCTCCCACCAGGTGGGCTTGGGGCCAGAAGCAACTGCAGTTGTAATTCTGTAGCTGTACCACCTCTGCTGCCCCTGGGGCAGTGGCTGAACCGTGAACTCCTAACACTCTGTCCCCAGCAGGTTTTCCCACTAACCTTCTCTGTTGTCTTTGGTGTTTGTGGGTTGACAATTTTGGTAACTGCCACAGCTCACTGATTCAGGGCGCTAGGGTCTGTTCTGCCCAGCTCCCAGTCTGGTAGGTCCTGCCGCTGCCCACGCTGGGCTCCACTCCTCTCCGCTCCCCTCTGCTCCCAGCTCCATGTGTGGTATACCTCACCCAGTGACCATCCAGGCTGTCCTGGGCTGGAGCCATGCTACCCTCTGCTATTTTGTGGGTTCTGCCTTTCTAGAATTTGTTCAGAGCCATTTTTTATAGGTTTGTGGAAGGACTTGGTGGGGAGCTCATGCAAGTCCCTGCTTTCCAGCCACTGTCTTGGCTCCACCTCCCCCCCCCCCAGTTGTTCTTTCTTTTGTTTCTTTGGAGACATTTGCCATTGTGGATTTAAGTTTTTCTATTCTTATTACTTCTGCTATGCACGCCAAAATTTCTGCTTGAATGATTCATATTTCTCTCCTGAACTTTTTGGAGAGAATCTACTATGATTTCAGTGGTCCTGAGAATCTATAATGTCCTTTGCCTCATCAGGTATTGATTCATTTTCCTTTGTCTTTCAAAATTTTTTCTGAGGTCTTTAGACTCATTTGGATAACATACAGGCCATTTTCCTTTACATTATTAATGTCTTCCATGTTGTGACCAAGTTAGAAAGAACTTTTCCTCCCTCAACATTTTTTAGTCTTTCTTTCCCCTTTATTTTCTATTGAAACTCACTTTCTGACTCCATCGCATTTAATAGTGGATCCGTGAGCACTGGACCTCAAATCCACTGTTCAGCAGCCCCAGCCACTGTCCCAAGTGACTTCTTGGAGTACTGAACTAGCCCCAGCTGGATGCCAGTCCCCTTTCCTTGAGGCCTGTTGCAGCCCTATACCCATTATTGCCACTCTCCATTTCCCTCTCTTCTTTAATTCCCAGATAACTCAACCAGGCTGAGCAATGACACAGCATAGTGTGCTGTTGCTGCTGCTACAGGTGGAGCAAGCTTCCCCTTCCCAAGACCTCCACCCCCTCTATGGGGGTTGGGTGGGGCAGTACAGCATTGGGTTCTCTTGCTTGTTGCCATAGAATAGCAAGGTGAGGGTTTGAATTAGGTATGCCTGCAGAACCTGCAACAACAACAAGGAAATCACTGAGTGGGTCCCAGAGTACAAGGTGCCATTGTAACACCTTGCCATAACATGGTGGTTGTTGGGGAAAGGGGTGCTAAGTGAGAACATTAGGGAGTAGGGATTAACTTTCTCTAGTATTCATTCATTGGGCTATTTCCTTATTAGGGTTCTCAATGCCTTTGCCTGTGGAGACAGCTCCAACTACTTTACCACTTACTCATAAGTCTTAGGTTGAGGAGATCAGATAAAAGATCTAGTTCTTTACCTTGTCAATCATGTGACTTTTTGAACTATGGGTCACTGGTACTTTAAAAACCAATTAATGATAACAATAAAAATAGGCATTTAGTGAGAAAAAATTATACTAGGCAAGAAAGTTGATTAATTTGAATAAATTAAAAAGTGAGGATTACCCCCAACAAGGACAACCCAAATATGGGAAGAAGTCAAAGCCAGTCCATATAAAGGTGGGTTGAAGTGATATTTAGCCTGAAAAAGAAAAAAAAAATAGGGGAAACATACTAGCTGTCTTTAAAGCTTTGAATAGTTGTTATGTGAAGATTTGTTTTGTTTTTGTCCCAGAGGGTAGAATTAGGACCAACATATAGCCCTAATTACAGGAAGACACATCTCAGATAAAAATAATAGTAATAATGATAGTGATCATAAAATAAATATAATAAATATAAATAATATTTATATAGCACCTTCTGTCTATTTATATAGCACTTACCATGTGACAGGCAGTGGGATAAGTGCTTTACATTTGTTACCTCATTTCATCCTCACAACAGTCCTGGGAGGTATTTTAATCCTCATTCACAGATGAGGACACTGAGGTAAATAGAGGTTAAGTGACTTGCCAAGCATCACACAAGTAGTAAGTGTCTGAGCTGGAATTTGAATTCAAGTTTTCCTAACACCTGGCTCAGAGCTCTACCCACTGTGTTACCTGGCTGCCCCTATGGGTTAACAAATAACTACTATTCTGTGCAATTAACAAGATATTTACAAGGTTTAGACAGTATAGATGGAAGATAATCCCTGAGGAAAGCCACTAACAATCAGGAGCATGTTTGGCAACAAAGGTATGCAGAAGAAGCTATGTTACCTATGTCTTGAAGGAAGTCAGAGACTTCCCATAATAACACTGATAAAGACAAGAGATGCAGCAGTATTTTTTAAATGAAGAGGGAAAAATCTTTAATTGAATGAATCTTTGAGACATCAAGAAACAAGAAAACAAAATCAAGAGAATGAAAAAATAGAAGGAAATGTGAAATATGTCATTGGATAAACAACTGACATGAAAAAAGATTGAGGAGAAATAATTTAAAAATTATTGGACTACCTGAAAGCCATGATCAAAAAAGAGCCTAGATACCATCTTTCAAGAAATTATCAGGGAGAACTGCCCTGATATTCTAGAGCCACAGGGCAAAATAGAAATTGAAAGAATCCATCAATCGCCTCCTCAAATAGATCCCAAAAAGAAATCTCCTAGGAATATTGTCACCAAATTCCAGAGCTCCCAGATCAAGGAGAAAATACTGCAAGCAGCCAGAAAGAAACAATTTGAGTATTGTGGAAACACAATCAGAATAACCCAAGATCTGGCAGCTTCTACATTAAGAGATCGAAGGGCTTGGAATGCGATATTCCGGAGGTCAATGGAGCTAGGATTAAAACCTAGAATCACCCACCCAGCAAAACCGAGTATCATGCTCCAAGGCAAAATATGGATTTTCAATAAAATAGAGGACTTTCAAGCTTTCTCAGTGAAAAGACCAGAACTAAATAGAAAATTTGACTTTCAAACACAAGAATCAAGAGAAGCATGAAAAGGTAATCAAGAAACAGAAATTGCAAGGGACTTACTAAAGGTGAACTGTTTTGTTTAAATTCCTACATGGAAAGATGACATATATGATTCATGAGACCTCAGTATTAGGGTAGCTGAAGGGAATATGCATATATATGTGTTTATGTATATATATATATATATATATATATGTATATGTGAATGTGTATGTATGTATATATCTATGTGTATATGTATGTATGTGTATGTATGTATATATATATGTGTGTGTGTGTATATATATATATATATATATATATATATATATATATATATATATATATATGTAAAAGAGAGAGAGCAGACACAGGGTGAGTTGAAGATGAAGGGAAGATATCTAAAAGAAATAAAATGAAATTAAGGGATGAGAGAGCAACATACTGAGAGAGGGAGATAGGGAGAGATAGAATGGGGTGGATTATCTTGCATAAAGGTGGCAAGAGGAAGCAGTTCTGTGGAAGGAGGGGAGAGGGCAGGTGAGGGGGGAATGAGTGAACCTTGCTCTCATCAGATTTGGCCTGAGGAGGGAATACCATACATACTCTGTTGGGTATCTTACCCCACAGGAAAGAAGAGGGAGGAAGATAAAAAAAATAAAAGGGGGGGATGATGGAGGGGAGGGCAGATGGGGGTGGAGGTAATCAAAACAAACACTTTGGAAAGGGGACAGGGTCAAGGGAGAAAATTCAATAAAGCGGGATGGGTTGGGAAGGAGCAAAATGTAGTCAGTCTTTCACAACATGAGTATTGTGGAAGGGTTATACATAATGATACACATGTGGCCTAGGTTGAATTGCTTTACTTCTTAGGGAGGGTGGGTGGGAAGGGAAGAGGGGAAAGAATTTGGAACTCAAAGTTTTAAAAACAGATGTTCAAAAACAAAAAACAAAAAAAAAGTTTTTGCGTGCAACTAAAAAATAAGATACACAGGCAATGGGGCGTAGAAATTTATCTTGCGCTACAAGAAAGGAAGGGAAAAGGGGATGAGAGGGGAGGGTGGTGATAGAGGGGAGGGCTGACTGGGGAACAGGGCACCCAGAATATATGCCATCTTGGAGTGGGGGGGAGGGTAGAAATGGGGAGAAAATTTGTAATTCAAACTGTTGTGAAAATCAATGCTGAAAACTAAATATGTTAAATAAATAAATTTAAATTAAATAAAAAAATAAAATAAAATAACCATAGACAATAAAAAAAGAAAATTCACAAGAATATTATAGCTAAATTCCAGAGCTCCTGAGCCAAGAAGAAAATACTCCAAACAGCCAGAAAGAAATAATTGAAATATCATGGATCCATACTTGGGATAACACAAGATTTAGCAGCTTCTATATAAAAGGATCAGAGGGCTTGGAATATCATCTGGAAGGCAAGGGATCAAGGATTACAACTAAGAATAACTTACCTAGTAAAATAGTATAATCCTTCAGGGGAAAAATAGAAATTTAACGAAATAGAGGACTTTCAACCTTCCTGATGAAAGGCCACAGCTGAACCCAAAATTTGATTTTCAAAAAAGAAGACTCAAGAGAAGCATAAAAAGGTAAACAGGAAAGAGAAAGCATAAGAGATTCAATAAGGTTAGACTGTTTACATTCTTATACAGGAAGATACTTGTAACTCTTAAGAACTTTATCATTATTAGGAGAGTTAAAAGAGAAGACACAGAGGGGACATAGAGAGAAGACACAGATGTGAGTTGACTCTGATGGGATGATATTAAAAAAGCCCACCAAAATTAAGGGGTGAAAAAGAGTGATGCAGAGGAAGAGAAAGGTATGATGGGGCAAATTACCTCACATTAAAGAGGCTCAAAAGAACTATTACAATAGAGGGAAAGATGGGGAGAGGTGGTGGACAACTCTTGAATCTTACTCTCATCAGAATGGGCTCAAAGAGGGAATAACATACATACTCAGTTGGGTATAGAAATCTATCATACCCTATAGGGAAGTAGAAAGGGGGAGGGATAAGAGAAGGGGAGTACTGATAGAAGGGAGAGTAGATTGGAGGAGGTGGTAGTCATAAAGAAAACACTGTTGAAGAGAGACAGGGTTAAAGGGGGGCAGTGATAGTATGGAAGGAAACATACAGTGAGTGTGAATGGGATGAATTCACCCATAAAATGGAAATGGATGGCAGAGTGGATTAAAAACCAGAAACCTACAGTATATTGTTTACAAGAAACACATGTGAAGCAGACACACACACACACACACACACACACACACACACACACACACGCACACACACACACACGCACACAGAGTAAAGGTAAGGGTCTGGAACAAAATCTTTATAGCCTAAGTCACTATTGATTACAGAAATACAAATTAAATGATTCTGTGATACCACTTCACACCTATCAGAGGGGCTAATATGACAGAAAAGAAGAATGATATATGTTGGAGGCGATGTAGGAAAATTAGGATGCCCATGTGGTTGTGAACTAATCCAACCATTCTGGAGAATAGTTTGAAACTACCCCCAAAGGGCTATGCAACAGCGTTGAGCAGTAACACAAGTACTAGGTGTGTCTCCCAAGGAGATTAAAACAAAGGAAAAGGACCTATTTGCAAAAAAATATATAGCAGTTCCTTTGGTGATGGCTAAGCACTGGAAATTGAAGGGATGTCTGTCAATTGGGGAATGGCTGAACAAGTTGTGGTATATGATTGTGATGGAATATTACTGAGCTATAAGAAATGATGAGCTCAATGATTTCAGAAAAAAACATGAAAAACAAAACAAAAAAACATGGAAAGACACATGAAATAATGAAAAGTAAAATGAGTAGAACCAAGAGAATATTGTATCCGGCAATATTGTTTTAAGAAGGACTTTGAGTGAATAAATGTCATGTTAATAAATACTGTTATAAATGCCCTAAATAATGATAAAGGGTATATGAAGAAGGATGCTATCTTCATCCAGAGAAAGAACTGATAAATGGAAATATACATAGAATAATTTTACATATATGTGTATACCTAATTTTGTCTAATGGCAGCCACCTCTTGCATGGGAGGGAGGGAAGGAAAAAAGGAAAAAAAGAGAAATTTATATGATAATTTTATAGTATATTGAAAGGAATAGCAAGCTGTGCATAGGAGATTTGCTGTTCCATATACAATTTTTTTTATTGAACTATGTTATGGAAATGCTTGTTTTATTCCTTTAATTAAAAATAAAATTTAAAAAAAATGAAGAGAAGGATTCTTTCAGAAAAACCTGGAACAACTTACATGAACTGATACAAAGCGAAGTAAGCAGAACCAGGAGAACATTGTAAACAGTAATGGCAACATTGTATGATGATCAAATCTGAATGACTTATGTGTTCTCAGCAATACAATGATACAAGACAATTCCAAAAGACTCATGATGAAAAATGCTATCCATTTCCAGAGAAAGAACTGATGGAGTCTGAATATAGATCAAACTATGCTATTTTTCATTTTTCTTTACTATATGGAGTTTTTCCCTTTTTCACAACATGAATGATATAAAAATATGTTTTGCATGAGTGTATATGTATAACCTGTGTCAAATTGCTTACCATCTTATGGAGGAGTGTGGTGATAGAGTGAGAGAGAAAATTTGGAACTCGAAATTTTAAAAAACAATGTTAAAAAGTGTTTTATGTGCAATTGTGAAAAAATAAAATATTAGCTAGAAACAAAGATAAAAAATAAAAATAAAAAAATTGATGATCCTGAGTTCTTGAAATCTCTGCCAATAAAGCCCAAGCTCTGGCAAATTCTATACCACATGATAAGAGGTCCATCCCTTAGATAATATAAAGGAGATATTAACTGGAACTGGATAGCCGGTTAGGGCATACATATCAGAATGGAGGCTTGAGGTAAGACCATAGCCAATAGCATCCCAGCCCCTCAGGGGCGTACCTATAACTCTGAGGGAGAGATGTAGCCAACTGTATGCTGAGGACCTAAACTTCTAAGACATATGTAAGTTGGAAGTGTAACTCCAGAGATTCATTACATTTATTAGTTTAATCAATGCCTTTTGCTTTTACATCACCTTCATTTCCAAATTTACTCCTCCCCAATCAGAGAGTCTTCCCTTGTAACATATATTGAAGTGGAAAAAAAAAAAAGTTAAGCAAAATCGCTCTAACAACACAGACAGTATTCCACAACCATAAAGCCAATGAAAAGAGGGGAGTAAATTTGCTCCTCTTTTCAATTGAATCCAGCTCAATCATTATAATTATATGACATTTAGCCAACTCACATTTATTAAACACATACTGTGAGGCAGGCACTGCGCCCAGCTCTGGCTTTGGTTTCATTGTGTTGTTCTGTGTGCACTGTTGCAGTCATAGTTGTAGGGTTTTTAGGAGGGTGTTTAGGTTCTTCATACTTCACTCTGTTAGTTCATGTTTGTCTTCTCATGATTTTCTTAATGACTCACTTTTCCTTTCTTATGGTATTAAAATGTTCTGTTACATTAATGTACTATAATTTCTTTGCCATTCCACAGTTGATGGACACTAACTTTGTTTCCCATTCTTCACTATCATGCTATGAATATTTTTGTATCTATGAAAGCTTTCATTCTGTTTTCACCCTTTTATGGAGTATGCACTGCCATGTGGGATTTCTGGATCAAAGACTATGAGTAGTTTAGCTACCTTTTTAGCATAGTTCCAAATTGCTTTCTGAATTGCTAGACAAATCCACAAGCTCTACCAACAGTGTATTAATGTGCTTAAATTCCCATTGCCTGAATTCCCATGGACTATTTGTGCCCATCTTGTGGCAGAACATTCTGGCTTGTTTGGTCTGATCAGACACAGTCAGACACACTGTAACTTGACTCTAGCATAGCGATGTCATTTTGGTCCTCTTTGAGGACCAAGGACAACAACCAACCTTAAGTATTTCCATTTTTGGCAATCTTTGCCAATTTTCTAGATAGGAGGTGAAAGTTCAGGGTTGGTTTGATTTACATTTGAATAAATGATGCTTAATCATTTATTAAGCACTTGCAATGTGCCAGACACCGGAAGAAGCCATGAGGATACAAGTACAAGAATGCAAGTTGAGTCCCATCTTCAGGGAGCTTATATTCTGAGGGGAAAATGATGTATAAATATGAGGTAGAACTGGGATAGAGATAGCATTGTTTGGAAGCAGCCGGAGGCTTGGTTCTGGCCAAGATAAGTCATTTCTCATATTTTTAGGGATTTGGAACATTCTTATGGTTTTGTTTCTAATTTGTAATTCTTCTTTCCAGAATTGTTTGTTCTTCTCCTTTGATCACTTAGCTATTGGGGAATACCTCTCAGTTTTACTTATGTCATAAGGATTTGTTGATTTGAGAGAGCTGAATTTGGAATTAGGATGACCTAGGTTCAAACCCTCCCCCAACACATACTGGCTGTGTGATACTGGGTGAGTCATTTAACTCCTCAGATCTCAGGCTATGAGCTTTAGAGAACGTACAAGTCAATATTAGCAGAAGAAATGTACTCATCTGGAAGTTCTCTAGAGCTGTTCAATCTCAGGGCTAGTCTTCACTTGGTAGAACTTTCCCATTTATGCTACAATTTAAACAAGTTGTTATTTTAATACAACCAGGAATGCCTTTGACCCACCCCCTAAGCCCCGGGGAAGGAAGAGAGGAAAGGCTGTGAGCCACTTTCACCACAATAGTGGTAATGGGGTTGCCCTGGTTCCCCAGTGCTTTCTCACCTGGGGGCCCTGGCGATGCAGGGCACACATTTTTAAGGTGGTTGGCTGGGGTCAGGGCTGCACCCTGTAACCATGAAGTGCTGAGCAAGTTAACTGGCCCCTGGAGAAGGAACCCCGGACCTGGCCCTCATTAGCACTGGGCCAAACATGTGCCTGTGCCGAGCATGACAAAGGTAAACAGAGCCATAAATGAATAGCCTGGCGATGTGCTAAACTGTTTATTCCTGATTATAATCCCCTGGCAAATCTGATCCCAGGCTGCACTCAGTGAGACCCCTGGAATAAAATCCACATTGTCGGACTTCCTCCTGTGGGCAGTATTTCTTCTGATTTCTATAAAGAACCAGATTCAAATGGGCTTAATAAAAAATGCTTTTTATATATCATACAGTACGCAAATAAATATTTTAATGTAATTGGAAGAATGCAGAAAATTGTAAAAAGGTTATGGAAGCTTGACTTCTGATTGGCCAGGACTCCATAAACCAGTTTTTGATGTACTATAATTTATAGGCATGCAAAGCCTGTCTCTTCTGTGCTGAGATTGGCTGTTAATGTTGTAATGATGTTTAACTGCTGACAAATGAACTACAGGTGGGTCACTTTCTATATTAAGAAAAAGATTTGTTCAAGTGAAAAAGTCTGTCCTTTTTTGGGTCCACTAGCCTTCCTCCCCCACCTCTCCTACCCTTGCTTTTAACTGAACAGGTAAAGACCCATAGAAATAACTGAGGATGCCCAAAAGATTAACTTGGGTTGGTATTGATGTGTGGCCCATGCTACAGATGGTAACCAGAGGACCAAGAGAATGAGGGCATTTCCACATGGGATGTTGAGCTGCTTCTTTTTATTCTTGTCACTAATTATGGAATTTCTCATTAAAATAAGAAGCATGTCTGGTCCAAACTCCAGCATATGTTTCTATTTCTCTGAGCTGATGGAAACCGTATGGATGAACGGCTGGACCCTTTGCCTTTCGTCTCTCAAAGGCTAGGGGCAGAACCTAGCCTCAACACCCTGCTCCCCCCGTGCAAACCCTTCTCCCCACCTGTCTCTCCTGCCAGGCTATGTGTGAGTCGGGGCTCTCCAGAGCTAGGGAGCCTGAGCTGGGAAGCTGGTCTTTCAAGTGCTTGCAGGCTGATTTGAACATCGGGCTCCATCACAGATAGCTGCTGCTGTCCAGGTTTCCCTCTGAAGTTTGCTTATGTTTCAGAGCACTCCAGCTTCTCTTGTGGCCCTAGTCATCCAAGCAGACCCGCGCTGGTTATTTATAAACTCGCCCTGGATGCCAAAGCACCATGAACAATCCATTCCCTCCAGTTTACAGGAACATTCAAAGTGCTCTGAAACATATTTCCAACATAACTCATCACTTTGAAGACGGGTCCAAACTTTTGTTCGCATTTATCGACAGGAAGTTGTTTCTCGGTGCTCACATCAGAAAAGGGGACTTTGCCAAGTGCCCCAGTGCCTTCTCACATGGGCGCTGCATTAGGGGCCATAAATTGTGCTCCCTCCCCCACCTCCTGTTCTCCCCCTCTTTCCTAGTCTTGTTGCCTGGGGGGTAAGGCCACATTTTTCTCCCATTGCAAGCTTTCTTCCGTTTGATTCCTTTTTTAAAAGGGAAAATCACTTACTGGAGTTGAAACTGATTCCTTTCTTCTTCCACATCTTTAAAGTCCCCAGAATGAACATTCTTCCATGCTTCCTTTCCTCACCTTTGCCATTCACTTTGAGCCAGGCCTGATGGGGGTCAAGTGGCTCTGATGAAGATTGAATGTCCTCTCTCCTAGCCACATCTGATTCAAGCAAAGTCCAAAGGAAAGCAGAATTAAGGTTCCATTTCTCACTAATTCATTATCTATTGTGCTTTCATCTCAGTCTGTGCCAAATGAACCATTTGATGACCTGATCAATATGTGATTTTTAAAAAGTATATCTCTAAAATATGTCTCCTATCTGTCCCCTTCTTTCCCCTCACACAGCCATCAACCTCCTGAAGAGCCTCAGCACCTAGTAACTATTGCAATAGCCTCCTTGCCTCCAGCCTCTCCTGCTCTAATCCCACTTCCACACAGCTTATTGGACAATATTTCTGACTCTCAGGACTGCCATGTCACTATCCTGCTCAAGATGCTGCAGAGGCTCCCTGTCACTTCTAGTTAACGACAGCTTCCTCTATTTGTCATTGAACACCTCCATGGTCTGGTCCCAACCTTGTCTGATTTCCATTCCATCCCTTTGCCTTCTTTCCATTCTGGCCCCAATGGTCAGTTTGCTGCTCTCCACCCAAACATTCCATCTCTTACTTGCCCAGGCTATCTCTCCTGCCTGGAACACTCTTCTTCCCATCTGTGCCTCTTTGAGCTTCTCTCTCGAATCACAGCCTGGGCCATGTGGTACTTCCTAAAAGAGGCAGCTCTTGAATTCCCACCTACCCTGGGTGTCAGCTCTTGACCCTACCCACCCACAGAAGGCTCTTAATCTTTGCTTGGACCATATTTTACACTAAGTTGTCCTGTGTAGGTGTCGCATCCTTCTAGAGAAGAGAGCACTGGAGATGAAAACACAAGAGGAGATGAGTTCTTGCCTGACAGAAGGTTACACCCTACTGATCTCCTAGACTGGCTGGTCAAACTGCTTCATTTTGCAGATGAGGAAACTAAGATCCAGAGTGGTGAAGAAAGACTGGAATTCAAATTCCAGTCTCCTGATAACAAACCAGCACTCTTCCCACAGCACCATGATGGGCTGGCCAAGCGTTGGCCCATGAGGCGGGCCAAGGGCCTTAGTATCACTGCTCCCAGAAAACAGTCCTGGGGTTCAGCCTGGGCAGGATGGAGGCTGACCCTTCATAGAGTGAGAATCTGGTGGGTTGTCTGCCTCAGGCAAAGCTGAGGACTCAGGCCCAAAGGAGAAAATAGTTATTAGTCCAGCAATTCTGCCCACTGTGAAAATAACTGATTTTGAAGTGAAGGCAGAAAAGGGCAAAGAGAAACAAGACCCTGAAGCCAACTCAGGTTGACTTGATGAGCTGTCCAGAGAGGCTCTGACAGGGTGTACCTGGGGGCCAAGTCCCATCTGGTCATCTTGCCAGCCCTGAGATGTTCCCTGATTGCAAAAAGTGCTGGTACCCACTTAATGATGCCCTGCTAGGCTGGCACAGGCTTTTGGGAAAACAAGATATCAGCTTTGAACTGGTGAGATAAAAGCAGGCCAAGAGGAGAAAGTGCTCCCCCCATAGTAATGGTGGGGGCCTCCACCTCTCCTGGGAAGGCCACCAGAGTTCCAGATATATCCCAGGATAAGCCAAGGTGAAACATTGCTTGATATTGCCAAGGCCCATGGGACTCTACATAGCCAGTGGTCAGACAGCCAATCAGTAAGCATTTATTAAGCACCTACTGTGTGCCATACACCGTGCTAAGTGCTGGAGATACAAAGAAAGACAAAGGCAAGTCCACCTCAGGACGCTGGAGAGGGCATCAAGGGGTGGGTATGAAGCCAAAGCAAGAGGGATCCAATTAAACCATCATAGAATTCGGACTAGAAGAGCCTTCCCTTCTATAGCAGGCGTGGCCAGCCCTATCCCCAGAGAAATTCCTCCAGTAGCAGCCCTTCTACTGGAGGGCATGGCTGCTTGATGCCTCCCAGGGGTCAGCTAGATGGTGCAGCGGTTAGAGTGTGGGACCTGGCCTTAAGTTCTGCTGCAGACTTACTGGCTGTGTGACTCTGGTCAAATCACTGACCTCTCCCTGCTTCAATATCTTCATCTGTGAAATGGATCCAATAACACTTATGAAGTGTTCTGCAAACCAGGAGTTATTATGTAAATGTCGGTTATTATTATTCCTTGTTATTATTACCGCAGAGGCGCAGACATCAGTCTGGTCAGTATTTTGGGGCCTCCAAGGACAGTCTATCCTTCGCCTAATTCCTGGAAAGCCTATGCTTTGCACTGGGACTTGGTGCTTGTGAGCAAAGGCCTGAAATCCCCGAGGAAGCATGGGGGGCATCGAATGACGAGGCAAATTTGGGGGGTCCCTATTCCTGTTTCACCAATCACCCCTAGTAACCCCAACTTCTTGCCTCTGGCCCCGTCCTCCAAAAGGGCCTTTGTACAGACTTGTGCTTCTGTCTTCATGTTGTTTCTCCAGTAGAAGGGAAGCTTCCTGTGGGTAAGGACCGTGTGGCCTCAGGACCCCCGGGCCTGCTGTGTCATAGGGGCTTCAGCGCTTGGTTAATTGTTGGATTTGCACTGAGACATTGAGCTCAAGCTGAGCCAAGCCCAGATCCAACTGCCATAATCCAGTCCTCTCATTTTACAGATGAGGAAACTGAGGCTGGGAGCAACCCAGCCAGGATCACATAGGCATTGAATGGCAGAGCCAGAATTCACCAAGGTCTTCTGATTCTGAATGTCGGCCTGTGGGACCACGAGGACATGCTGGAGATCCCTGAGGGCTGTGAAGATTTCCAGCTCAGGACTGTTTCATTCACATGGGGGTCCATCTGGATTCCCTTCAGGCAAAGGACGTGACCCAAAACCTCACCCTCCTTCAGATCAAAGAGCTCTCCCCCAGCTTAGTGTGCAGATGGTAAATGTTGGCAGCCTGCCAGAAGCCCAGCCCAGGATCCTGGACCAGAGCTTGGGGGGGATATGCCTGTCTTATCTCCAGAGAGGATCAGCCACTAATCCATCAGGTCCCTAAAGAGATGATTTCTCACATCCCTGGAAGACCAGAGGAGCATTGCAAAGCCCCAGTGGCATCACAGCATGCCAATGATGCCAGGGAGAATGTGAAACATGGTCTTCCACTAATGTTCCCCAACCAGATGGCTACCCCTTCCCCATGTCTGAAGACCTAATTCAGTGTCAGTTAAAGCCAACCCCTCTCCCCAACCTGCAGCTGACTGGATACTAGGAGTGGTAGACAACAACACTTGGTTAAAGCATTTATTAAACACTTTCTGTATGCCAGGCACTGCACGAAGCACTAGAAACGCAAAGAAAGGCAAAAGGCAGGTCCCTGCCCATAAGGAGCTCCCAGTTCTGATGGGGAGATGACTCACTGGTTTGTCAGAGCTGCAGCTGTAAACGGCCTTGAGAAGCAGGTGGTGCCAGCCTCTCACTATGCAGAGAAGGAAACTGAGGCCTGGGGTGGGGCAACATTGACAAAACCACACACCTAGAAAGTAGGCAGCAGGAGCACATGCTAGCCTGGAGCCATCTCTGTCTCTGTCTCTCTGTCTCTCTATCTGTCTGTGTCTCTTTATCTCTGTTTCTCTCTGTCTCTCCCCCCGCCATCTCTCTCTCTCTCTCTCTCTCTCTCTCTCTCTCTCTCTCTCTCTCTCTCTCTCTCTCTCTCTCTCTCTCTGACTCAGACTAGGGCCAGCCCTCTCAGACCTGCATTGCCTTGGGATCAGTGGAATAGGGAATTCCATGCCATCTAGCTTAAGCAGACATCCGGGATGGAATTGGCCTTCCCCTTAGCCCTTAAATGGAGAAATCCAAGCTAGGTCAGAGCCACTCCCATCTCCCCCCAAAACGTCCTCAAGCTGCCTTGGGAATCATGGAGGCTTTCCTGGAATGGGGTTCTCTTGGTGGCCTCCTTCCACACTGAGCCTTGAGTCAAGAGTTTATAGAAGCCCGAATAGAGTAGAAGAGACCCCAAAATTGCTAGAGGGTGAAATGGGTAACCACAAAGAGGTGTGGGGGTTCATTTGCCCATTATGCCCAGGCACTCTCTGTCAGAAATGGAAAAATCTTGGGGCCCATGATTCAGGGAGCTGTGCTTCACAACACATTGTTGGTCCATCTTTCTTCAGGGTTCTTTCTGCCCTAGTATATGCTGTGTGATGGCTATAAGAGAGGCAGGGTAGTGAAGTGGGTAGCATTCTGAACTAGGAGTCAGGAATACCTGAGTGTGAAGGTGTCTGCTCCTTGCTAGGTGTATGACCATGGGGGAGTCCCTACACCTCTCTGAGACTCAATGGCTCCAAATATCAATTGTAGAAAACAGTACCTGTAGTTCCTGACAAACAGAGCTGTGGAGACAAAATTAGATCGTGCATGTTGAGTGTTTTGTACACCTTAAAGTGTGAGAATGATCATTAGAACCCATTTTTGTTGTTATTATCAGTACTACCACAGGCCAGCCCACAGGTCTCACTCCTGGGTGTTGCCCCCCACCCCCAGGATGTCACAATTGATCCCCAAGCATTTAGAAAGCATTTGTTCTGTGCCAGGCACTGCGCCAGGCAATGGATGGCATGAGCCCTGCTTGCAGGGTTCTTACAGTCTAGTGAGGGAAACACAAGTAGACCTAGAAGAACAGACCCAAAGACTATGTAGGGAGTGGCACCTACAGTGAACCCCTTGGTACTGGGGGCACCAGTCTCTAAGATCACCTTGTCTCTGTCTCTACTTTGAGGCCACCCCCAAAATGGATTTTTAATGGTACTCTGCATGACTGTGTAGACTTCTTGCAAGTCTCCCACCAGCTTCACAAATATTCTGGGTCAGATTCCCCAGTTCTTCTCCCTCCCCCTCCTCACCTGCTAGAAGGAACCCTCGATGCTCTCTCCCCATACCCTCTGCCTGGCTTTCCATGTTCCCATGTTCACACCAGCCAGGCTGCTTCCCCTAAACCCAGAGCCTTCCTCCAGGTGCTCCTCTCCCTCTCAATGCAAAACGGGCTAGAAACAGCTTTTGTGCTTGCCACAGTGCACGGCTAGCTCAGAGTGAGCTTGCAACCCACAGGAAGGCCTGGGTCTTTTCACAGACCTGTCCAGCCATGCTTCCCTCATCCTGATATGGTGATGCGGAATCAATGACTCAGCTGAGTCCTGATAGGTTTCTGGGGCTAAGCAGTCTAGGGGCTAGAAGCCCGGGCTATTTCTTTTCACACTCAACAGCCCAGACTGCTGTGCTTTGAGAATTTTTGTGTCTGCTTTTTAGAGATTTTCTGTTTGTTAGGACCTGGGTTCCCCTCCTCCCTACCCTATCCCACCACATACACACAAAGTTGCCACATTTAAGAATAGATCTTAGAAACACTGAAGAATATAGCCTGGAGGACCCCATTCACCCAGAGGATCCCCCTTCCAAATTAATTCAGAAGGTTGTCAAGTATCCTACCCAGCAGGTCCCAAGGCCCCTCAGCAGCCAGAGCCCTTTAATTCTAGGGGTAGGAATGGTTCCCTAAACCGGGAGGCACCAACTGGAAGGCTTCCTGGCCCCAATGAACTACCCTGCTATTTCTGACCCAGCCTAGACTGCCTTATCTTCTTGGGGTTGCTGCTGGAAGAGACTGGAAATAAGAGGAATGTTCTCATAAGCACTAAGAAGCAGACCTTAGAGAACATTAGAGTTCAGCTCCCCACCATTTCACAGATGAAGAAACTGAGGCCAGTCATATAAAACAACCAGCCCAGGGTTTTATGGTTAGTATTGGAGCTGAGTTGAATCTCAAAGGCCCAGGGGCTGAACTCTTTCTTCTACACTGCCCCACACTGGATTCAGTGATTGTCAGACTTGACTTGACTCCTGACTTCAGTGTGGATAGAGGGAAGTAGGGAGGGCAGGATCCTCTGGCTAGAGTGCATGTATCACTTAAAAGCAGACCAGGCCACCTGTTTCTACTTAAATTCAGAGAAGCTGGAAAGGTATCAGGGAAAGTTCATTGTTTGGAGATGAAAGCGAGTGGGGCACAGAGGTCGGGGGCTGCCCAGGTGGGTTGGAGATGTGGAAAAGAGGCAGGGGTCCTTTGTGAAAACTCAAAGGAAGATGCATTAGGGCACGGAATTTGTTGCTTTCTTTCCCCCCCCCCCCCCCGAGTCTTGGCAATCTCCTTCTAAAAACTACAGTTTTTCTTTTCTGTCTACATCTTGACCTGTGGGCTCACCAAAAACTGTAGAGTCCCAACTGCCAGAAGCAACAAGAGTCTTTAAGACCTGCCATGTGTCCTCAGTCTGGAACCCTAACTGTGACTAGGATTGAGGGCCTTTAAGGGGAAAGGCAGAGGTCATCATCCAGTGAGTTCCTAGGGTCCTAGATTCAGAGCTGGAAGGGAACTCAGAGGTCAACTAGTCCGATTGGCTCACTTTGTAGAGAAGGGAAACCAAGTCCCTTAATTAAGGGTCACACAGACAGTGAGGAGCAGGGCCAGGATGCAAACCCTGATCCTCTGACTAAACCCCACATCATTCCACTCCACCACCCCTCTTTCTTGATTCTTTAAGTATCCACCAAGTGTGTATGATGCGCCCAGCTTTGTGCTGGATACTATGAGGGATATAGAGATGGACTGACTATTGAAAAACAAACCAGAACTTTTATCCGTGACGCCAGTGAAGCCGGAGGGCTTTGTTTATCAAATCTACAGGTGGCACCAATCTGGAAGGGAGAGCTAACAGGGGCAAAGCTGATGAAGGATCAAGAAAGGTCTCAGGAAGCTAGAACTTGGGACAAAGATCTATGAACTTGTTCTAGAACTATGGGACAAAGAGAACAGAATGAGATTGAATCAAGATCAATGTAAAGTATTATACTTGGAGTCAAAAAAAATCAACTTCATGAGCCAGGGAGGTGTGACTTGGTGGTAGAATATAGGAAAAAAAAGATTAGGGTTTATAGTGGACTACAAGTGGAAAATGAGCCAGGAGTGGGACCTCATGGCCCTCACCTGTCAGGTCCCCCCAAACCTAGTCCCAGAGGACATTAAAAGAGGTGAGGATCCTGTGCACTCGGACATGGTTAGCCTACTCACTGAAGTGTTATGTTATGTCATTAGTCAATAAACATTTATTAAGTACCTACTATGTGCCAGGCACACTGGGGATAAAAAAAAAAGCATTTTGTACCATATTTAAGTAGAATCTTGACAGACTGAATTGCATCCAGAATATGGAGACCAGGAGGGACTAGAAACTCTGCCATATGAAAGCTGAAGAAACTAGGGATATTAGCTTAGAGAAGAGCTAGGGAGGGGAGGCACACGTGTGTGAGGAACATGTATGATCAGGGAACATGTGTGAGAGGGCTCATATCAGGAAGTATGACCAGAGCATACATGTGGCAGGCACACATATCTGAAAACCATGTGGCCAGTGGAATAAGTATGTGGCAAAGCACACCCCTGAAACTGGAGAGAGTGCTGGGTCTGGAGTCAGGAAGACCTGAGTTCAAATCTAGCCTCAGACACTTAATAGGTATGTGAGCCTGGACAAGTCACTTCACTTTGTTTGCCTCAGTTTCTTTATCTGCAAAATGAGATGGAGAAGGAAATGGCAAAGCACTCCAGTAACTTTGCCAAGAAAACCCCAAATGGGGTCATGGAGAGTTGGATATGCCTGAACAAGAACAATAAAATGGGCAAGCTCTACCTTGATCAGGCAACCAGCCTTACTCAAACACCAGATTTGAGCACCTTTCCCCAGGAGGGCACTTTCCTCAAGCTCTTCAACACTGAATGGAAGCCAGACATCATGAAGCACCTGCCCTGTACTGGGCACTATGCTAAGGCCTGCAGAGACAGGCCTTCCAGAGCACTTTGTCTCTCTCAGAGCTCTCAGTTCTCCCAGAGCACTTCATCTTTTTTTTAAAGAACGTTTTCATTTTTTTCTCGGTTACACGTAAAATCAATTTCAACATTCATTTCTGATAATTGTGGAGTTCTAAATTCCCTCTCTCTCTCCCCCTCCTTGAAAAGGAAAGTGCTTTGATATAGATTATAAATGTGCAGTCATGAAAAACACATTTCCATGTTAACCATGTTATAAAAGAAAACACAGACAAAAAAGAAAAAAAATAACAAAAATAGAATTAAAGATGTGCTTCAGACTTCATTAGTTCTCTCTGTAGAAGTGGAGAGCATTTTTTGTCTTGGATCATCATTTTGATCAGAGTAGCGAAATCTTTCACAGTTGATCATCTTACGCATGTTGCTGTTACTGTGTATAAAGATCTCCTGGCTCTGCTCACTTCACTTTGTAATCAGTTTGGATAAGTCTTCCCAGGTTTTTCTGAAACCATCCTGATTTTCACTCTAGGACTGTGACCCCGAACTGTGTATAGACAATGCAACAGGTTCCTGCACTCAGTGCCAGCAAAGAGTCTCTTGTAATTCCCTTCTGACCACTTGTTTGATGCCGCCCCCCCCAATCTGTGTGCTGATAGCTCCCAGTGCCGATGCCCAGCTGGTGAAGCCTCCTCTAAGCACCAGCCTTCATTGCCTGCACTGTTCCCTCTGGCCCCATCTCCACCCTGTTGAGACAGGCCTTTCCTGTCAACCTCCCAAGTTGTCTTGGGCTGGAAAATTGTTTCACTCAATTTTGGTTCTGCTGCGCCAGAACTCTATTTAAGGTGTTATTTTAAAGTTGTTTGAAAGGGAATTTGGGAGAGTTCCAAAGAACTCCTGTAACTCCATTATCTTGGCTTACACTTTGTCTTCAACATATCACATGCAGTGTTGTTTGTCATAGGTACCTGGGTAATGCATCTTCACTCCCTACTGCTGTGCAGGCTTCCTGAGGGGAATGCATGATATTTAGTTCCTAGGCTCATAGTGCTCTACAAACAGTGAGCACCTGAAATTTGTTGGATGAACACTTCGAGGAGTGATCTCATTTGATTGCCACCACAACCTGTGCAATAAGCACAGCAGATAGCATTATCCCCATTTTATAGATGGGGAAGCTGAGGTTCATCAAGGTAAAATGACTTGAAATTATATGCCAATTTCCCTAATGAATATTGATGCCAAAATTTTAAAGCCAGGAGATTACGGCAATGTATCATGAAGCCCATACACCATGATGAGACGGGATTTATATCAGGAATGCAGGGCTGGCTCAAATTTAGGAGAACTGTAAATATAATTGGCTATAGCAATAATAGGATAATGACAAGAATAATATTTAAATACTCATTTTAATTAACTTAATATTTGTAAAATATTAAGTATCGTAAATAATAAAAATACAACAATAAAAACCATAAGATTACATCAATAGATAAAAAAGAGCTTTTAATAAAATACAACACCCATTTCTATTAAAAATACTAGAAAGTGGAGGAATGGATGGAGTCTTACTTAAAATAAGTAGCACCTATCTAAAACCATGAGCAAGCATATTTGTAATGGAGATAAGATCAGAGATGAAGCAAGGATGTCCATTATCATCACTATTATTCAATATTGTATTAGAAATGCTAGCTGGAGAAATAAAACAAGAAAAAGCAATTAAAAGGTTAAAAATAGGCAAAGAGGAAACAAAACTATCATTCTTTGCAGATGATATGATGGTATGCTTGGAGACTCCTGGCAAATCAACTAAAAAACTACTTGAAATAATTAATAACATCAGCAAAGTTACAGGATTCAAAATAGGCCCACATAAATCATCGGCATTCCTAAATATTATCAACAAAGGCCAGCAGCAAGAGATAGAAAGAGAAATTCCTTTTAAAATAATTGTAGACAATGTAAAATATTTGGTAATCTACCTGCCAAAACAAACCCAGGAACTATACTAACACAATTGCAACACACTTTTCACACAAATAAAGTCAGATCTAAACAATTGGAAAAAATTTTTGTTGCTCATGGGTAGACCAAGCCAATATAATAAATCATAATTCTACCCTAATTAATTTATTTATTCAGTGCCATACCAATCAAATTACAAAAGAATTATTTTATAGAACTAGAAAAGGTAATAATAAAATTCATCTGGAATCTCAAAAGGTCAAGAATATCAAATGAACCAATGTGAGGGAGGATGACCCAACAAATGGGTAAATGATTTAGACATAAAGGTTGATATTATAAGTAAACTGGAGAAGCATGGAAAAAACTTAACTGTGAGATCTATGGATAAAGGAAGAGTTTACGACCAAACAAGAGATAGAGAGGAACATGAGAAGTGAAATGGATACGTTTGGTTATATGAAATTATAAAAGGTTTTGCACAAACGAAACCAATGCAGCCAAAATTATAAGGAAAACAGGAAATGAAGGGAAAAATTTACAGCAAGTTTCTCTGATAAACACTTCATTTTTTAAATAGGTAGCCAAGCCACATTTATAAAAATGAAAGTCATTCCCCAATTTATAAATGGTCAAAGGATTTGAACAACCACTTTTTAAGAACAATAAAACAAAGCTATCAATAGCCACATGAAAAATGCTCTAAATCACTATTAATTAGAGAAATGCAAATTAAAACAACTCTGAGGTACTACCTCACACTTGTAAGATTGATTTACATGACAGGAAAGGAAAATGATAAATGCCAGAGGGGATGTCATGAAATAGGGACACTAAAGCACTGGTGGTGGAGTTGTGAACTGGTCTAACCATTCTGGAGAGCATTTTGAAACTATACCCAAGGGGCTATAAAACTGTGCGTACTCTTTGACTCAGCAATGCCTCTACCAAGTCTGTAGCCCAAAGAGATCAAATAAAAGGGAAAAGGATCTATATGTACAAAAATATTTGTGGCAGCTCTTTTTGTGATGGCCAAGAATTGGAAATTGAGGTGATGTTCATCAGTTGGAGAATGGTTGAAGGTTGTGGTATATGATTGTAATGGAATACTATTGTACTACAAGAAATCATGAAGGAGATGTTTCAGAAAAAACCTTGGAAGACTTACATGAACTGAAGATGCTCACAATGAAATGAGAAGAACCAGCAGAACATTGCAAACACCAACAACAACATTGCAAAGATGATCAACTGTGAAAGACTTAGCTACTCTGATCAAGACAATGATCCAAGACAGTTTCAAAGGACTCATGATGAAAAATTCTGTATACCTATAGAGAAGAGAGAGAAATGATGAACTCCGAGTGAAAATTGAAGCAGACTTTCACTCTTTCTTTGTGTTAATTGATTTTTTTTTGCAACAGGGCTAAAATTAAAATATATTTTGCATAACTTCTCATATATAATTTGATATATTTTCTTGCCTTCTTAATGGTGGGGCAGGAGAGAAGGAGAGAATTTGGAACTCAAATTTAAAAAAAAATAATCTTAACTCTGTGTGTGTGTGTGTGTGTGTGTGTGTGTGTGTGTGTGTGTGTGAAGGTAATATGACTTGTCTAGGGTTACTTAATATAATAGTTTGATATCTGGGACTAGAACCTAGGTCTTCAGATGGATAGTCCAAGATTCTGTCCATTCAACTATACTGTAGTAGTGATAGGATTATACACCTTTCATCCTCCCATTCTTAGCTATTCAGACTGACCCATGCCCCAATTGCTAGGAATGCAAATACATGTATAGACAAGGGAAGTGGCATAGTTCCTGGGAGAAAATAATCAGTCTTCATAGGACCACAAATCTCCATTGTTTAAATGCTGGCAAAAGCTATAGAAAATCAGATATTATTAGCCAAGAATCATAGATTGCTATGGAACCCACTTCTATGTACTGTCTCACTGCCTTGTATCTTGGGTATCTCCCTCCCACCCTTCCCTCATTGAACCACAGATTATCAGAGGTAAAAGGGACTTCAGAGGCCACCAGCTAAACTGGTTCTTGACCAAGAGTGGCCTCCACAATGGTTTCAGAAGGTAGAAAACCAATCTTGTCTTAGATACACCTGAGATGGGTTCAAAAAGATCAAAAGGCTGTAACCTGGAGTTCCCCTTTCCCATTCACTTTGGGAGGTCTTAATAGAAGAAGTACTAATGCATCTGCATGTGAGGTTTTGTTTCAGCTCATGATACTCAGCATTTCTCTTCTCTCTCACTCCTCAACACAACTTTTATCCTTCTCTGGTCCTTTTCATCACTGAGCGGGCTGGGGAGGGGGGAGGGAGGGCACTTTAATATTTCCAGATTGAACTGGTTAATCCCAGCTCCTGCCATCATTCCAAATAAATTACACCTCCCCCAAAATGGACCCCCACCATCAGAGAGCATATTTACACGGTACCTCCCAATGATGCAAGATGGAGACAGGCTGTGCTGGCCAAGAATGTGGTGGAAAGCATCGCTCAGCAGGAGTGACGCTACTGAAGGAAGGTTGTGCGTGAGCCCATGGGGAAAGCAGTTAATTCCTTCAGGGTGGAAATGCTAGATGGGGCCTCTTCAAAGTGGGAGAGTAAGCTATGGCTGCCAGATGCAGGGGAAATGGTGACTGGGATATAGAAAAAAGGGGGGAGTGAGGGTAGAAGAAAAAAAGATGGCACCCTGCTGTGGCATTGGGTGTACTCATACACTCTGAGACTGCTAGGGCTGTTTCATCTAGACTACTAGAGAGAGTTTAATTCAGCTTCCCCATTTTGCAAATGGGAAACTCTTCCATCCCGAGGAAAAGTAGCATGGTTAGGAACACAGAGCTACTTAGAGACTGAGGCAAATGAGGCAAATTTACTGATCACCAGGACTCTTTTTTCCCAATTCGAATCCATCTTAGCACACACTTTTGACAACTTTAAAACTATTTTTGACACTAATGTGAGTTTGACTTACTATGAACAAAGAAGCAGGTCTTCATTTTCCATGAGACAGTGAATTACCCACAAGACACTATCTCTGGAATTTGGGATTCCTTTTATGTCTTGGGGGAAGGAGAAGTAGATTTCTCTTCCCAATTGTGTTCTCTTTGAGCTGATGTGAAGAAGCTTGAATTTCCTCCAACATAGCAGTTGTAAAATCACCACCACCATCAAGAAGTCGCCAGAGCCAGTGTGGTGGAAAGAGTGCTCAGGATAAAGCCACATCACCTAGTTTTCAATCTGGATTCTCCCATTTACAATCTGTGTGACCTTTAGCAAGTCATTGAACCCTTTGGGCCTCAGTGACTTTTTTTAAACTTTTATTGGCGTGCTTTGTTTTTATATTACAAACATTTACAGATTACTTCTACTTGGTGAAGACTTCTTGTAACAGTAAAATAATAATTCAATGACCTCATCTGAAAGTGCATGCAACAGCCACATCTGTAGCATCCCACATGTCTCTCTATTTGTAAAAATCTACAGAAATCTATTTTCTCTCCCTCCCACTCCCCATCCCATTGGAAAAGAAGAAAAGAAAACAAATTCTTTGTAACAAATGTACAAGGTCAAGCAAAACAAGTTGTGTTATTGGTTATATACAAAAATCTCCATGTCACGCTGCACACCCCAAATCCATCCCCTGTCTGTCTGGGGCAGAGTCTTCCCTTGTTGGCCCTCTGGATTTATGAACGATCAGTGGATTGGCCATAGTTCTTAGGGCTTTCGAAGTTGGTTCTTTTGACAGAGTTGTTACTGCATGGATTATTCTGCCCATTTCAGTATCAGCTTATAAACATCCTACAAATTGTTCATTGTTATAGTGTTGGTGTTATAGTATGAATTGTTCTTCTGGTTCTGCCCATTTCATTGTTTCTTCATCTGTCACTTGAGGAGAGAGGACTTGATGACCTCTGAGGTACCTTCCAGTTCCAGATTTCAGATTTTGGGCAGTCTTTTTACCTCTCTGGGCCTCAGTTTACTTTCCTGAAAATAAGGAAGCAGAACTCAATGGCTGCTGATGTGCCTTCCACCTTTAGATCTCAGCATCAAAGGAGATAATAGGTGTAAAGCCCTTTACAAGCCATAAAATGACATATAATATAGATTCCAATAATTATCAATATTTTCATGAGTACCAATTCCTATCATCATCATCATCATCATCATCATCATCATCATCACCTGAGAAAGGCAGTTTGGGGGAGTGAATGAAAAACAGGCCTTGGAGTCACTGTAACCTAGGTTCATGCCTAACCCTGTAACAACAATAGTGCTAGCAGCTGCCATGGAGGTGTAAGACCAACGACAAGACCAACAGCACTAGCACACAGGAGGGCTGCTAGCACAGGTTCTTTGATCTGCTTTTCCAAGGAAATCAACTTTAAGGGGTTAACAATCTTACTTTAATTAAACATATATATGTATACATATATATATGTATATATTTATAAAATTCACTTAGCTCAGGGGGAAAAGTCAGTACCCTGAACTTCAGAGCAAATACAAACAGAAATTACAAACAGAGAAAATAACACAAATCAACAGACAGGCTTCTCTCTGACCATAGCAATACACACAAAATTACCAGAGAGAGAAGCACCAACATCTGGATTTTCAAAGCTGGGGGGCTCTTTAATGGCTACCCAGAGTCTCATCTAGCCAAATAATAGTAACACTCTTCCAATGAGTGAGCCCCTAAAGCAAAATCCTAACCTCAGAACATACACACACACACACACACACACACACACACACAAGGTCAGCTCACAGAAGGCGTCACAACCATGTGACTCAAACTTATGTGACTTAAGCTTTCTTGTGACTTAAGCAGGTTATCAGTGACTCTTGATTCAATCAAAGGCAAGGTTCAATCAAAGGCACTTGATTACCTTAGTGCCGAGAAAAACTGGAACCCCAAAAGAAAAAAGAACGAAACAAAAAGTTCCACTTTGCTCACCATTACAGCCCCTTTTGTCACATGTTGGCCAGGCAGTCGTGGGCAGATTACACAGCTTTTTAGCATCCCAGACAGCTCTTTCCTACTAGAACTTGTGGTGTCAGTCAGCATCGAGAGAAGGAATGTCCTCACTGGGGAGCCCCTTGTGCCAATAGCATCATGAGTCCAAACCAAAACTCATCTCTCTATTGCTGCTCCTTACAGTACAGCAATTTAGGCATGAGGGCATTCAAAGTTTGTCTAGCTCTACCCTCTCCTTGGACAATTAAAGAAACTGAGGCTCATATAGACTAAGGGGCATGTCTGAAATCACATGACTCCAATAGCAAAGGTGAGATTTGAATTGACTATATCGTTCTTTGCATGTGCTTTGGTCTTTCCTACTCGGATGAGTTTTTCCTCCCATTAGAGGAGAAATAGTCTGTAGACAGCAGGTGGTGGTGAACTGGGTCCCTTGTTTGTTACCTCCTGCATACTCATCACCTTCTGGTTTATTTGATTGACTCTTGTGGGGATAATTTCTCTCCCTTACAAGGTTCTAAACCCTTTGAGGACAAGGGCCAGGCCTTAGGTATCATGGCAACCCTCAGGACTTGGAATGAAGCCACAGGCATTTTAGGTGCTCTTTGCCCTCTAAATGGATGCTTTTATTGACACTTCCCTCTTAGGTTCAGGGCTTTAGAAACAAAAAGAGCCTCAGAGATCACCTCAAACAGCTTCTTAATTTGGCAAATGAAGAAAATGAGGCCCAGGGAGATAAAATGGCTTCCTCAAGGTCATAATATAATCAAAAAGATGATTGCACATGAAACTGCAAATCGACTCTGTCTGACTTGCTATTCCTTTCAAACATACAACAAAGTTACCATGTATATTTCTTTTATTTTAAATGATTCAGTGAATGCCTCCACTTCCTTACCTCCAGGAATGATGTCACTTGAAACTCATTCCAAATTGATGATTGACCCCAAAAATATAAACCATCAACAGTCTTCATCATTTGTAAACTTTTCAGGCATCATGCCTGCTTAGGTTTCCCCCCAGTTAACCACCTCCTGTTGTCTGTAGACTATTTCACCTCTCAGTAGAGTAAAACCTCATCTGAATAGGAAAGACCAAAGCACATGCAAAGAAAGATATAGTCAGTTCAAATCCCACCTTTGCCATTGGAGTTATGTGACCTCAGACAGGCTTCTTAGTCTATATGAGCCTCAGTTCCTCAACTGAACAAGGGGAAGGTAGGGCTAGACATCCTCTGAAGGCCTTCATTGGGATAATCTCAAGCCTGGAACTTGCCTTAGAAGGAAAATATTGCATGAACTCATCATTTAGTGACTCACTGTCCCAAAGAGATTTGGGTGTCTCGAATCTCTTCCCTGCACAATTAAAGTGAGGTTATGTCAGAATAGTAAACTCACATGGATGTTAGCTGTTGTCACAAGGCAATCTCCTGGCATGGTGCCTTATAGGTGTTGTATACCTTATAGGTGTTGTCAGAGATGCTGCCGGTATGCGGCCTCTCTTACCTGGGGGCTCCGAGGCAAGTGGCATTGGTCCTCCCCTCCCCCAACACACAGCAACCTCATTGTCCAGATCTGTTGAACTTTCAGCCCCTTATACTGACTCCTCTCAGGCTGTGTTGCATAAGTCTTTAATAATTTCCTTGGTCTGTCTGGATTCTTTCTGTGTGCCCTTTTTGGCAGGCAGAACTTTGAAATTGCACAACGTCTATTTCAGTCCCAAACTTTTAAAGTAGCCGTGTCCAATCTTTAGCATCACTTGGCATTGCACACGGTATATCTGAGAATGTCTCCTTGTAACCTGCAGATGCATGAGTTATGATTTAACCTGACTTGTGATGTTATCAGTGCAGGGAGCAGGGACCAAATCCTCCCAGCTCTGCAACTTAGAGTCTTAGTGAGCTACCTGGGACAACAAGAGGTCAAGTGACTTGGCCAGGGTCATACAGGAATCACCTAACTCTGATCCCTGTGTAATACCACCTGCCTTTCTCCATCGTATGAGCATGAAAAAGATTTAGGGCTCGATTCCCCAGTCGGAATATGTCCTGGGCTTCTCAGCCCATTGGCTCATACAGCTCCCTCTCTCTGGATGCCCTGCTCCTGCCCCACTTTTGGCCATTTGGAATCCTAGATCTCCTTCTATGCTGAGCCCAGTTGCCTCCATTTCCATGAAGAGTCTTTGGAGCAGTGCTTGGAGCTGAAGAGCATCTTTCCTGCACCACAGGGACACAGCTGGCAGCTTGTTTGTCCCTCTCAGATGCACTCATATTGTTGGCTTGGATTCTATTCATTTGTGGGGTTACCTTATTTTCCCTGGCTAGACTGTAAGGTACTAGAGGGCAAGGTCACTTACTTGGTTTCCCTTTGATACCTGGTATGGTGCCTTATAGGTGTTGTATAAACTCAAAAATTATGATTGCATTGAATTAAGTTAAGTTAGAGCACTGGGCTAGAAATCACAAGAACAGACTTGGAGTGAGTCATTTCATCTCTCTGTGTTTCAGATTTTCCTTGTCTCCATCTTTGTCTGTCTGTGTCTCTCTGTTTGTCTGGCTATGTCTGTCTTTGTCTCTCTGTCTATCTTTCTGTCTCTTTGTGTATGTCTCTGTTCTTCTCTGTGTCTCTGTGTCTGTGTGTCTATGTCTGTGTCTCTCTGTCTCTGTCTCTCCCTTATCTCTGTCTGTCTCTGTCTCTCTGTCTCTCTCTCTCTCTGTCTTCTTAGTAATTATCTTACTCAACTCATTCATGAATTAAGAAACCAAAAATCAATGAGGGAAAGTAACTTCTCTAAAGACACAAAGGCAGTAAGTAGCCAAATTCGGATTCAAACGCAGGACTTCTGACTCTAAATCCAGAGATGCCAGCATCTGGATAATCTATCTATCTATCTATCTATCTACACACACACACACACACACACACACACACACACACACACACACATATATATACACACATATATACATATGTCTGTATATATGTATATCTGTATGTGCACATATGTATGCATGTATGTATATATGTATGTATATGTATGTATGTATATGTGAATCATAATTATCTCCATCAGAGACGTCAATCATGCCTCCCTACCACAGCCTCAGTGCCACCAAACTAGATTAAACTGTCATTGGCAGATATTCACCAACAATCACTGCCATTTCTACAGCACTTCCCATGTGGGTGACACCCGCTAAACACTTTATAATTATTGTCTCATTTGATTCTCCTAACAACCCTGCATTGTTATGACAAGTACACTCACTTTACAGATGATAAAATTAAGGCAAAAAAAGATGGAGCTAATTGTTCAGGGTCACACAGCTTGTTAGTGTCTGAGGCTAGATTTGAACTCAGGTCTTGTGACTCTTAGCTCAGTGCTTGATCCACTGCTCCATTTAGCTGCCTGATAAGATAAACAAAAGTACAGTAGGATATAGATAATATTAATAATGTGGGTTTTTTAAAATTTATATTTTCTGGTTTATTTTATTTTTTGTTTTTTTTTGGCAGGGCAATTTGGGTTAAGTGACTTGCACAAGGTCACACAGCTAGTAAATGTGTCAAGTGTCTGAGGCTGGATTTGAACTCAGGTCCTCCTGACTCCAGGGCCGGTGCTCTACTCGCTGCACCACGTAGCTGCCCCAATAATGTAGTTTTTAAGCCAACATGCAGCCAGCAGGGATCCTTATACTTGGTTGCTATCCTTTGTGCTCAAAGAGAACCAAAATTACATCAATACATCAGGGCCAAGGCACAGTTGCATCTGACTGTGGCTGATCAGACCAATCTGAGTTCAGAAGTCTCTATTGCAGGATGGACACAAATAGGCCATATGAATGTTTGGAGTGGAAATGTCTCTATATTTGCATATCTCTCTCTCTTTTTTCTTTTTGAGCTACTTCAATTCTACTTTGCTCATAGAGCACAGATCCTTCTCTGATGTGGGCATGCCATGCTGGGTGGTCCTGTGTCAGTGTCTCCTGTGTCTCCCAATAAATTCCAAAGTTCTTCATAGAGATCTTGAAAGTGTCCTTGCATTGCTTCTTCTGACTTCCATGTGATCACTTGCCTTGTGAGTTCTCTGTAAAATAGTCTTTTAGGCAAACACACTCTTGGTATTGGAACAACATGCCCAGCCCATCAGAGCTGTAGTCTCTAAATAGAGTGTGAATGTTTGGCAGTCAAGCTTGAAGAAGCATCTCAGTGTCTCGCACCTTATCCCCTTGGGTGATCTTCACAATCTTCCTAAGATAATTCAAATGGAAGCAAACCAGTTTCCTGGCATGGCTCTGGTAGACTGTCCAGGTTTCATAGGCATACAACCATGAGGTCAGCACCACGGCTCTGTAGACTTTCAGTTTGGTAGTCAGTCTAATACCTCTTCTCTCCCACACTTTCCTTCAGAACCTCCCAAACACTGAGCTAGCTCTGACAATGTGTGGGCCAACCTCATCATTTCTGTGGACATCCCTGCAAAGTACAGTGCTAAGGTAAGTGAACAGGTGAGAGTTGGGTGGCAGGTGGACCCCAAAGGTGGATGAGCAGCCCTCATACCAGAGGTGCTAATCTTCTCTGAACATCCAACACCCTAGAGATCCTCCTAGATGGTTTAGTGGCCCCTATTTCTATTTGGGTTTGACATTACTACTCCATCAAATATACTCAGCTTGTGGTCACAGGGTTTTGCTTGAGAGGACAGTGCAATGAAGACAAACCCACCCCTGTGTGAGGCAGCCCCTTCTACTCTTGCTCAGCATGCATGGCTAGCATGTCCTCAACATCAAACCTAAATCTGCCTCTTTATAATATTCCCCTATGGCTCTCAGTCATGACCCTTGAGGCCAAGCAGAAGAAGGCAAATGTCCATTTCAGCATTTCTACATTTCAGTCCATCCAGGACTTGAAGATTGACCTCATGTCCTTACTAAAAATGTATTTTTCAGACTCAACACCCTTAGTTCCTTCAGCTGATCCCCTCATGGTCTAGGTTCAAGGTCTTTCCTATCCTAGCACTTCTCTGAATGCTCCCTCTTTCCCATTGACTTTTTGGAGGCAATTGGAATTAAGTGACTTATCCAGGGTCACACGGATAGTACATGTCTGAGGCTGGATTTGAACTGAGGTTCTCCTGACTCCAGAGCCAGTGATCTATCCACTGTACCACCTACCTGTCCCTCCACTGACTTTCTTAAAATGATCCTGAAGACACTTTGGATTTGGCAGATATGAGTGTTAGAACTTTCAGACATCATCTAATTCAATTCCTTACGTAATTCATGAAATGATTCAATAATGTCCCCCCAGAGGTGGTTGGTTATCCAGCATTTGTTGAACCCTTCCTGGAACTCACTACTTTCCAAAGTTTCCCTTTTCATTTAAAGATAGTGCTGGCTAGGAAGTTTTTTTTCTTTAATGGAGTAAAACTTGCTTCTGTAACTTCGAACTTTTCTTCCCTGTTGTACCCTGTGGAGCAACGTAGAGTAAATGCATTCTCTCCTTTGTTTATTTATTTTAAGTTGGAAAAATGATAACAGGAGCAGTGGTAGTAATGACCACGATGATGACGATGACACAACATTAGATGGCAATTTTCAGGCATGCAAAGCACTTTTCCAACACCTCATGTGACTTCAGAACAAGCCAGGGACCAGGTAGCTGCAATACTATCGCCATCTTACAGATGGAAAAACTGAGGCTGAGAAGCTAAATGATTTGCCCAGGGCCATGTAATTACTAAGTGTCTAATGCAAGATTTGAATACAGATCTTCCTGACTTCGAGCCCAGGGCCCTCTTCGTTGCAACACTCGACTTGGGTCGGCAGACCTAAGCCATACCTGATCGAGACTCCTTTACAACTCCCTAACAAATGGGCATCCAACCTTCAGGAGATGGTCTCCAATCCTCCACTCAATCTGTTAACCAGTCAAGTATTTATTAAGTACCTACTGTATGCCAGGCACTGGGGGGGCTAGGTGCTTGGGCACAAAGACAAAGATGAAAAAGTCCTTGCCTTCAAGGAGCTAACACATGGAAGTGCAAAATCATAAGCACGAAAACTGACTGCACCTGTGGTGCTGGAGGGATCCTGCTCATGTCACCTTGGGTGGCAGAAGTAAGACCTGCCTGGTGCCCTGAGTCCTCGCTCAGGCCCTGCCCCTAATACCTTCTACAGAAGTGGAGCCTCATAGCTCTATACGAATGTCTTTCTCTTCTCATTCTTCTCTTGTCATTCCTCTTCCTCTCGGTCTCTTTCAGTTCCCCACTCTCCTTAACTAAGAATCTGTGCATAGTTCTCAGACTATAAATGGTGTCTACCTCCCATCCATTGCCCACCCCCCACCCCAGGCCATCCATCACACCAGCTCCGCTAGGCCACTGTACGTCCACTCAATTGCTAACATTCTCAGTTCTGTTCCATTTCTCTCTCCCTCCATTTTCCCACCATCATAGAGCTTTTCTAACTATTGTCTTAGAAAACATTTTTGTGTCTAGGAGCACTTATGCCCATTCAGCTATTTTCCAAAGTCTTTCTTATTCATTTAATTTTGATACAAAATGTTCCCAAGATTTTTTTCTAATTTGATTAATTAACCTCTTTATAGTTTGGTGGGGCTAGCATTTAAGATGGTTTGGAAAGTGTTGCCACGTTTCCCAAGGCTGGAAAGAGGCATTGGTGCCAGGTTGTGAAAGCTTTGGGAGCAGAACAGAGAGCCTTGTATTTTGTCCCAGAGGCAATGCATCCACTGAGGCTGATTGGGGGGGGGGGGGCAGGAGGAGCAGCAGTGGCGGTGGCAGCAGCGGTGGCAGCAGATGTGTTTAAGGAAAATCACTCGGGCAAGTGGAGGATGATGGATTCCAGTGGGAAGCGACTTGAGGCAAAGACACCAATTAAGAATCTCCTGCAATAACCCAGGTGGGAGGGGATGAGGCTGAACCTAGGTGATGACTGTGTGAGTAGAAAGGCTCAGAGGGGAGAAATATTGTGAGGGTAGAAAAGGCAAGATCTGGCAACAGATTGGCTACGTGGGCTGGGGGAGAGCTGAGTCAAGGCTATTGCTGGCAAAGAAATTTCTCACTGGGGAAAAAACATTATAAAGCTCATTTTCTCCTGACTCTTAGTCTGGTGCTTTAACTTAAATAAATTCAGTCCAACAAATGTTTCTTGAGCACCTCCAATCATTGGACTTCCCAGCTGCAAAGGGTCTTTAAAAGAGCATCTGGTCCTCCTGTGAGGGTAGAGAATTCCCCATCACAGGTGGTCGGCCAGTAGAGGTTACATGACCACTTGGGCTAGGTGTGTTGCAGATGGGATTCTCTTTTTTTCTGAAATGGCTTGGACTTGGTGGCCTCTGAGGTCCTTCAAGATCTCTAGTCTTCTGATTCCATGAGGTCACTCCATTTTCTGAAGCTCAGTTCCCTCCTGTTAAATGAAGGAGCTGGACTGGCTGGCCTCTGAGGACCAGCTTTTGGCCTGCTGTGTCCTCTTTTCCTTCTGTCTCTTCCTCTGGCCCTCATTGCCTCTTCGTTCACCCAAAGCAGCTCCAGGGCCCCCTGCCCTTGCCCAGTCCCCTCCTCCCACCTGCAGGGACATTCTTGAACAGGGAATAGTTCCACTTGCTGCTGGGCCCTGCAATTTGGTTTAGTTGCCCTCCTTGTCACTGTCAACTGCCCTTAGACCTGGACCAGCCCAGGAGTAAACTGAGAAGCAGGAATAATGGAGGCCATTTGAGGTGGCTGCCCACAGAGGAGGGGATGGGGACTCAGGTAGCAATACCAGATTGGAAAGACCATCACTGCTTGTACGGAAAGGATATGGTAAATGGGGCTTTTCACATGCAAGTTGAAATTAATCTGGTGTGTGTGTGTGTGTGTGTGTGTGTGTGTGTGCATGTGTGAGTCTAACAATACAAATCTCACACCTTGCACTGGTTATTCTGGTGGTATATATTTTTTTCTAGCCTCAGGGAAAGCCTGCCCAACAAAGTGTCATATTTATTGCTCCAAATCTCAAAGGAATCTCCCAGACTTAGTGTTGGGGCAGGTCACAGTGAATTAAACATTCCACACAAAATTGTTTTCTGTTAGGATTTCCTCAAGTCATGGGACTTTTTAATATGAATGGTCTCCTTTAACAGGTCTAGGACAGTGCCAAAGGGAGAGCCAACTGTTTATAGGAATGGGGTGGGGGGGGCAAGTAAACAAACACCTTTGCAGAGGTCTCTGGGAAGGATGCATGCTGCTAGGCTTACAGTAAGTACTTACTGCTTGCTGATGAGTGGGGGTCTCCTGCTGGGGACCCTGGGCTCTCCAGGACTCTGTCAATGAAGCAGCAGCTCTGACAGGTCCTACTAAGCCAGAATGGCTTGGAGGGTAGAACCTGATGCATCAACTCACATACTGCCTTAGTCAGACCTGCCTGGCAATGCTCAGAAAAGCTGAGCAGCAAAGTGGGAATTTAACCCTTTAGTTCTCACAGTTCCTCAAATCACCTGTCAAAGGATAGAGGGTAAAAAACTACCTTTGGGGGAGAAATATCACCCCCTGAAGGGAATCAACTAACCAATATCTATTGGTAGAATCTGTTTGAAGAAAATAGGAGTGATACAGAAATAAATCCGTCAATCAGCAAGCATCTCCAGCGAATGGCATCTCCTGTGGGCCAGGCACAGTATCATACCACTTCTCTGTTAACTAAGGGCCCCAGTCTCTTTACCTTGTCTAAAACACATATTAGTTGGAAGCTTCCTACTCAGTCAATCATACCTTCAATTTGGAGCTGACAAAAGAAAAGCTCAGTCAGTCACACAAATGTGCAATCAACACATATCCAAGCAGTCAATGCTGTGTTTCTAAAACAAAATGTAACATTGACTATAAAATTTTATGGAGAAAAATAGAGCTGTTTTTTTCATGTTTTATTAGACTATGTGTCATTAAAACTATGAAATGTTGGAGCAAAAAGTACCTTAGAGAACATCAGGTTGGACTGTCTCATTTTACAGTTCAGGAAACTGAGGCTGAAAAAAGAGAAATAACTAGCAAATTAATGCCAGTCTCCTGATCCTCATTCCAGTATGCTTTACTTTCAGGACTCTTATGGAATCAATGAGGAAATGGTATTTGTTGTCACAAATAAGAAAAGAGGATTGCCACCACACCAATGATGAAAACGAATGCCTTGAGTTCCAAGTCTGTGGTTCATCCCCAGGCTGTGCTATCCCCCAACTGGCATGCAGCAATAAGCTTAAGAAAATGAGGTTATACTCAAATAAAGCAAGCCATATTCATGTGCCTAAGGTGCTTTCTCAAAGCCTGAATGATCTTCAGCTGTGCTAAAGTCTCACAGGGAAAGCTGGACATCTGAACTGATCTCCATGTTTGTGGTATCTCTCCCTAGAAAATGTGAGCCCCATGAGGGCAGGAACTGTTTGTCTTTCCCTCTCCTGAACCTGTCATATTGCATAGCATACAATAAGTAATTAATTCTTGCTAATCTATTGGCTTCCTGCATCCTCTGCCAACTGAAGAACTCCATCAGAGCCAGGCTATGGTGGTACTAATCAATCAGGCAGGCAAAAAGCATTGCTTGACCAGACTAGAACCTGACATTGGACAAGTTTACTGAAGAGAGACTTTGAAAAGTGGCAAGGGGTCCAGAGACTGGCTTCTGCGGTGCCAAAGGGCCTCCAGTTCATTCCATACAAGGATGGTCGAGAGAACTGGGGATTTTAGCCAGAAGGAGATAAGGAAGGTATTACAGATAGCTTCAAGTATCTGAAATGCTGTCACATGGGAGAGGGATTAGGCTTGGTCTTTTGGGCCCCAGATTATAGAACTGGGAGCAATCAAGGGAGAAGTTACAGAGAGACAAACAGGGGAAAACTGCCTTCTACTGAGAGCTGTCCCAAAGTAGAATGGACTCCCCCTGGAGATATCTGGCCTCCCCTTAATTGGGAGTCTTCAAGCAAAGACTGGATAGCCATTTTGGGGGGGGATTCTATAGAGGGAATTCCTGACATTCCTTCCAACTCCAAGAGTCATTTGTTCTATGATTGTATAGGGGATGAGGTTACTTGCATAGGGGAAGGTCAAAGCATCTGCCAAAAACAGAAAGTCCAATGGGCCAACAGTTGACATTGGGGAAGTTCAGGGGTTGGCAACAGGTCAATAGATGTTTCATCCGGTGGATGGGGTGCAGCATCAAATATAGTGAGGATGACTCTATTCAGGAACGTGGGTCCTACCTTATCTAAAAAGAGACCAATCACACCACTAAGGACCACCTGAGAACAAAGGTGAGGTATATTATTAATCTATACTGAACAAAGAATGTATGATTGTCCTGGAAGCAGTGGGACAAAGTGAGAGGAGGAGGCACAGGATCTTTGGGGAGGCATATATCCGATGAAATGATGTTGTTTCAGGTTAGCCCACATCAGAGCAGCAGAGTGCCCCACCCCAATCTCTCCTTGACCAGGGCATTGTCCTCCAAGTATCAGTCACATATAGACTGTACACAAGCACATAGAGTCTAGGAAGCTTAATGAATAGAGTAGTGGACTTGGGGTCATCAACCAATCAATTCAGCACTGTGCTAGATCCCAGAGATAGAAAGACAAAAGCAAGATAGCCCCTATCCTCAATACCTTTATATCCTGTGAGGGGAAGCATGGCTTCAAATCCTGCCTCAAATGCATGCAAAAAGTCAAATAACCTCTCTGATTCTCTCTCTGTCTCTGTCTCTCTCTCTCTCTCTCTGTCTCTCTCTCTCTCTTCGTATATGTATATAAACACATATACGCACACACACTCACACACACACACACACACGCACACACACACACATATATATATATATATATGTATATATATTTACTAAATTCTTCCTTTATGCTCCCAGGATGAAATTAAAGATTCTTTAAAAATGTTGGTATGACCAGCAGCTAATTACTTAATCTTTTCAGACTTGTTTCTTGTTCTGTAAAATGAGGGTGATTCTTGTATTCTTTCACTCATAGAATTTTCCTGAAGAAAGGGTTTCAAAAATAGTGCTAATAACAGTCCCTCCCTGGCAGGGTTGTTATGAGGATCAAATCAGTGTAAGTCTCTTTACAAGCCTGAATTGCCATATAATCATGAACCCATTATAAGGAATGTTTCAATAGTTTCAGTATCCCCCACAGTCATCACATCATCTCTCATGACCTCATATTCATAGAAGCAGTCCCCAGTGCTCTGAATGGCATTTCTCCTCATCCTGACCTTTCAGAATACTTCTTTTCCTTTGAGGTTCAGCTAAGGGGCCCTCTCCTCCATGAAGCCTTACCTGATCCCCTTATGACAGCTGAAAGAGCTCACCTTTACCTCACATTTTTCTAAGCATTTTGTATGAATCTCTCCTCTATCTCTATTACTATCTTGTACTTTTATGCTATATATATATATATATATATATATATATATATATATATATATATATATATATATAATCTACCCCAATTCCTTTAAAAAAATATTTTCCCCCTGAGGGCAGATTGGATCCATATTCTTTGCCCCGGTGTCCATGACATGCACACATAGGAGATACTTGATAAGGATTTGTAGGATTGAATTAACTATCTCTTTATAAAGAAAAGCAGTCTAGCAGCCAGAGGTATATAGAAGTAGAAGTAACTGCCTCTTAAAGTGGTGGATTCTACGTCACTAAATGTTTAAAGTGAAGCCTGGAGCCACTGGTCACAGGTGTTCAAGAAGGCATGCTTGGTCAGGTGTGAGTTGGATTGATGACTCTGAGATCCCATCCAGCTCTAAGATCCTGGGATTCTATTGCTATGTAGACCAGAATTAATGTGCTTCTTGACAAACCATTTGTTAGTGGATCATACAAACTAATGAACAGTCAAAAAACAAACTTTCATGTCCGTTGCTTTAAATTAAGCAATTTTGTATATTCCTCCCATGGCAATTGTTGGATTTGTTATTACTCTGACACGGGCAGTGGTTCAGGCAGACAGTCCACCCAAGAGAAGCTTGACAAGCAGATGGCAGGTATCCATTCACAGGGCCTGACATTCAAGACGTGGACTCATGCCCTTGGGAGATGACGAAAGCTGACATTTGTACAGTGCTTGCAGATTTGCAAAGTCTCTTATTTGCGAATCTTGTCAGAGTCTCACTATGATCCTTTGAGGTAATTACTATCAGGATCACTGTCATCACTTTACTCATGAAGGCAACTGAGGCTCAGAGAGCTTAAATGGCTGACCTGATGTTATACATCCAGGAAGAGTAGGGGGGAAGAGATGGATTCAACCAGAAGTCTCCCTCCTCCAAGGCTAAGGATCTTCCAATTACAGAGGAACAAAGTAGAAACTCAATCCCTGGGGAATAGAAACAAACCAGAGGCCATGCAGTGCCATGGAAGACACAAAACTGGATCTGGAGTTAGGGGTCCTGAGTTCAAGGTTCTAATTTTGACTGACTACCTTGTGACTTTGACCAGATCACTTCCTCTTCTCTGCTTCTTACTTTTATCCTCTGTCAAATAAGGAATTTGGAGAAGATGGCCTCTGTACACATTACTGGTTGATGTTCTTTATCCTGTGACCTAAGGCAGTGATTCTCGTTGATTACCTCTGTCACTTTGAGGTATGTTGCTGAGTTGACCATCATCAGAGTTGTAAGAAGAACTGCTTCTGAGAGAGGTAATCCCTGAGGGGTGAGTCTGAACATTTATTACTGTTTAGTTTTGAACATGAAAAGTTGCTGTATACTTCAAGAGATATGAACCCAAGAGCTGTTGTACAATTTTGGTACAAGTATAATTTATGTGATTTTAGACAGAAGATGAAAATGTGATGAATAATCACAAGCTAAGGTAGAATGTTCAGAGAAGATGTAGAGTCTGAACCCAAAAAGCCTACAGAAGAGCCACAGAGATATGCTATAGTTTCTGTTGACAACTAAGTCTAGTTAATCAGAGGAACAGATTTGAAGCAGAGAAGTCACTTGGGAGATCAACTAGTTTGACTGACAAGCCATGCTTTGTGAGATATTAGTAAAGCACAGCAGGGATCAACTCAGTTTAGGAGGAGAAACATCTATTTAACACAGAAGCTATATTTATTAAGGAAATTTTATGGATATTTCCAAAGACATTTCCTCCAAAGGAGGAAATAATCAATTGGTATAAAAGTGTGGCTCAGGTTTACATATGGTTTGCAATTTATTATTCATTCCTTTGTTTTAATATATAAGTATCTGTGATATTATTTCTTTTGATTTGTGAAAAATGGATTTATTTAAGAATTAAAAGTATCATCATTGCCAATGGTTGCTTATATACATGGAAACACATCAGTGGGGGCTCAAGAGCTAAAGTGTGCATATCCTTTCACAACAGGTTGGCCCCTTGGACCCTGAGAGAATTTAAGCATATCTGTGCGGTGTTGTCTTTTCACTGGGAAAATAGGCCTATGGATGTGGAAATCGGGTTACAGTGAACAAGTCAGCCTAGATAATGAGAAAGTGTTCATATGTCCATGTGAGAGGAATGAAGTGCTATACAGTGGGACACCCATCACACACACACACACACACACACACACACACACACACACCTGTTACACTGGAATAAGGATACAAATCTAGGGCTTGATGACAAGAGCTATTACTGGAACTGTATTAAGAGGCCAGAGCTGGACCAGAAGCAAAGCTTAAGGATTCTAATTTTCCCACTGAGGGTCTGGCTTAGTCCCAGAACCCAAGGCATAGCTGAGCCTGCAGGTGGGGGATCAATCACCCCTGACTGTGGGGGATTTAATAGATGTAAAGACAAAGAGCCAGAAAAACTATTATAGACACAAGTTAGGAAAGGAGGATTGGGATAGAGGAGTTTAAAATGATGAGGAGATCTAGAATTTACATTAACGCTACTTCAAAGTAACATCAGCACAAATTAATCAAATCAAGCAAGCATTAATTAGGCAACTATTACAATCCAGACACAACCAAAATTAAAATAGAAGAATACTATAAGAAAAGGGACATTTCACCAGTTTATTTGGCTGCAGATCAACTCATTCCCCGCAAATAACCACTAGTATTAAAAGAGCCATACGTAAGAAAAAGAGTGGGAAGGGAGGCCCAGAGGAAAGTAGAGTTCAGGGGTTGCGGGTGGAGGGGGGATGGGTTAGGAAACATTCTAGGGGCCAGGGAATTTGCCTTTTCTGGTACAGGTAAACAGATGATCATGACTTAGGAGCTACAGGGATAGCAGACTATTGACTGATGTTTGAGAAGCACCTACTCTGATCAGTTAGGATGGATGCCCCAGATGACCAAATCTAACTGGAGTTCTGTCGTATAGTAAAAAACCTCATGATATGGTTAACTTGTGAGTGTTCTCAACACTATTCATTAGTTCATTCATACATTTAGGCATTCATTCAGTTCTAAAGAGAACATAACAAATGCCATAAAAAGCAATGAGATTTCCATGTGTTTGACCATGCTATGCATAACTTCTGATCGACTGAGGATGCTCAAACAATTCGTTCTGCTCTCCTGTTTCATTTAGACAGCAGACATGAGCAGCTATAAAGGGAGCTTTTAGGCTTAATAGGTAACATTTTCCCTGGAAAGAGAATAACCCAAAGGGATGATGAAGTAAGAAAAGAGAGGCCAGAATCTTAACAAATACCCAGAGAAAGGAGGAGTGTGTCATTCAGCATAGACTTCATGAGTGATTCAAACACTCGGGCCTCAGTCTCAATAGCTGTTGACACCTAATGCATGCTAATCTGTTTTCTATTTAAGGTAAAATTCTTGTGCTGTTCATAACGGTTATTGATGACTCATTCATTGCAGGTGAGCATGCTCATGTTGAGTTAAAAGTCTGCAAATTCCAACACCTTCTTCACTGCCTGGAGCATATCTGGCTCCTGGCGCAATGTCCGTCATCCTCTACACTGTATGCATCGCTATTGGCTAATGTAATGGACCATCCAGGGCTACAAGATCCAATGAGGCATCTGGGACTACGATGGGGTCTTATGCATTAATCCTAGGAATATGGGTTCAATTAGCCAAGAAAGATTCTGCTCAATTCTCATCTCCTAGAAGTAAGAAAATCTCAGGACAACCTCCGAAAGATGAAATGCAGAGACTTCCTATTAATGCAGTCTGTTTATGGTGTTTTTCTCTGTGCAGTTCAATAAGTATTTATTATATCACCACTCTGGAAAGACACTTGTATTTGGAATTTGGAAGATCGACTTTTGAATTTGACCTCAGACACTTGGCAACTATGAGACCAAAAGGAGAGAGCCCCAACAACCAGGGGAAGCAGAGAAGGCTTCCTCTAAGAGGTGGTTTCCCAGTGCTTTTATCTCATGTTTGTCTCTGTTTCCAAAGCACCTAGTACAGGTACACAAAAGATACTTAGTAAATGGTAGTCGAAGTGACTACTTGTCTAGCCGTCATCTGGAAGTGTGGTGCCATCCTGGGATAATGAGCAGGGTGGCCAGGGAATTGGTACTCCTTCCCATTTGTCTGCAACCCTGTGGGCTTTGGTTAATTTCTTCCTAGCTGCTCCCTTGGCTCCTTTCCTCAAGCATGATTTTTCTTTCCTTTGGCCATTGGCAAACAAAGGGAAGAGGAAGTATCCAAGTCTGCATTTCCCATCCCACTTTGGTTGTTGTTGTTGTTGTTCAGTTGTGTCTGACTCCTTGTGACTCCATGTACATCAGGCCCTTGACCTAAGGGGATCATTTTCTGATGCCATGTATTTTAATATTATCCATGGGCTTTTCTTGGTGAAGATACTAGAGCGGTTCGCCATTTCCTTCTTCAGTGCATCGCCTTTTGTCACAACTCTCCACTATGACCTGTCCATCTTGGATAACCCTGCACAGCCTAACTCATAGTTTCATTGAGCTACACAAGCCCCTCTGCCATGATAAGGCAGCCATCCAGGAGGGGATTCCAATTCTAGATAATCACAAAACAGAGGGAGGGGAGAGGAAACAAACACTGTGTTAAGTACTTTACAAATATTATCTTATTTGATCTTAACAACTCTGTGAGGTAAGCGTTGTTATGCATTTAAGGAAACTTGGGCAGATAGAGGTTAAGTGACTTGCCCAGGGTCACACAGCTATATGAATTGGGATTCAAACTCACATCCTCCTGACTCCAGGGCCACTACTCTCTCTCCCACACCACTCTAGGTGCCTCAAAAATGCTAGACCAGTTTGCCTCAAAAGCTCCAAGTCCAAGTTTCCTCTCACTGCTCTGGGAAGTTATTTTTTTAAAAAAATCAATAATTTCCTCTTTCTACAACTTTAGCCTTTCAGTCAGAGAACTTCTCTGGTGATATGCATGCCATAGTTATTAGATCTATTTTTCTCCTCCATCATAGTTTGAGGTGTTCCCCTCATATTTACCTCTGCTTCATTTGAGTACCAAAACACTTAGTAACAAGGCTTAGTAACACAAAGATTTAGTAGCATAAAGATCAACCGCAGTTACCACTCTTAAAAGACAAAAGGAAACAAAAAGCCAGCAAACTCTCAAGAAAGAGACCTCTCCAATAACATGTCTTAAAGGAAGAGAAAGGAAGGCAGAAGGGCAAAGGACAGTCAGAAGTCACCAGCCTTTACTTCATCCTTATGGGTGAGCTCCCCCCACCCCTATCACCAAGGAGACCTTCATGGCCCAGCCCTGGGGGCCTCATCACTGTAGCCTTGCTCCCACTTCCATGTGCTGATTCTCAGGGGCCTCTGCTCTGCCAATTTCTTGTTCTTCACTCTTCACTTCACAGATTGTCAGGGCTGCTGGATTCCACTTCTCATGTCACAAGTTGCTGGCCCACAATGATGTCTTGGGGCTCTCCTCTTCAAAGAAGGTCAGTAATGGACTGGCTGATCTAATTTTAGGAGAACGACTCCTCCCTCAGATGTCAGGATACATGAAGCCCCCATCACTATTTGATCTTGCTTCAGTGCCTATTGAGTGGCTTGGATCAGGAACTTCCAATGTATTTCCTCCATCTGATCAGCTGGTCTATTGTAGCTTTGCACTTTGCACTCTTTGGTTTTGCTTCTTTCATTTTCATGAATGTATATTGCATGCAAGACATAGTTTTAAATACAGGACAAACATAGATATAACACATATTCTGCTTTCAAAGGCCTTATAATCCAATAAAAGAGAAAAGACCAATGTATAAGTAACTGTGATGCCTGTACAAATGTAGTATCCTCAAGGAAGAAGGATGCATCCAGATCAAGTTCTGTCAACACTTTGTTGAGAAAGAGATCACATTTTTTGGAAGTTCACAGAAGTTTCCATGGATGGAATGGGGCCTGATTAGTACCCTAAAAGAAGGAAGTGATCTCAGCAGGTGGTGACGGGATGTAGAGCTGTGTGTGAGTCCCTTCCAGCCATGGGAAGGTCCTAAGCAAGGCATGGAGACAAGAAAGATCAGGACAAAAGTAAGGAATGGAGAGTGATCTTATGGTCTGCAATATATAATCCATGAAAGAATGATGAGCCATGCCTCTCCTTTTCTCATCATCCAAATGCTCCCTGTCATGCTTCTCCTGTCAGGATCATAGATTTACACACAAGTGCATGTTTTCTTAGCATTCTGTGTTTTTTGAATGTTCCATCAAACGTCCCTTTGAACAAAGTCTACCTTCCCATCACCACATTCCAGTTATAAATCGCTTCCAATGAAATCTCACCCTGTAAGGTTGTATTCATGTCCTTAGCTAAAGGAAGTTTGCCTTCTATTAGAATCCCCATTGACTTATTACCATATTCAGAACACTTGGATGTAGGTATCTGAGGCCATGATTATTCTTCCCAACCTTCTTTCCTATTTAATGCCTCCTTCGAATTACTGGTCATTTCCTCTTTGTCATTATTTTCATGTCATATCTGAATGTAGTTGAATCACAGAATCTCAAAGGTAGAAGGAACATCAGAGCATAACTCACTTCTATCGAATTCCATTCCACACACCTTTATAAAGCACATGTATATGGCATTGGGGACCCAAAAATTAAATCATTCTTGCCCATGAGGACTTTGTTTGAACAGGAATTCCATCTAGAGCCTTCCTGGGAAGGGATCATCTAGTCCTCATGAAAGGGCTTCTTGTGAGGGGAACCCTATTTCCCACTAAAACAATCAACTGCACATTGGAAATCTCATATCGTTGTCAAATTTTCTCAAACATTGAAGCTAAAATCTGCCTCATATATGCAGTTTGGGAGGCTGCATGGTAAGTGGAAAATCACATCAGATTTGTAGTCAGAGGACCTTCAAATCCAATGTTTGTCACTTATTACCTGTGTGATTTTGGGCAACACGTATCTCTAGGCCTAGGTTTCCTCATCCATAAAATGAAGAGATTGTGCTGCATGGCCTCTGAGGTCGCTACTAGCTCTGGAGAGTCTCCCCTATGAGCCTCTTCCCTCTGGCTCCCTCTTCCATCTGACAGCCCTTCAAAAAGCTAACCCAGTTATCAGGGCCCCACCTTGGTCTTCTACTGTCCAGGTTACCCATCCATGATTGTGTCAATGGATCTGCCTAGGACGTAATCTCTGCTATTCTCACCAGCCATGTTGGCCTTCCATCAATCCATTCTAGTTTGTCAATTTCATTTTTTGATGATGCCACCCAGAACTAAGCACAGTCCACCAGGTAAACTGACCAAGTCAGAGCACAGTGGGACTGTCAACTTTCATTCCGGTCACTGGGCACATCCCTCCTAAGACAACCTAAGACTGTCGTAGCTTTTATGTCTTCCAGCTAACACCAAGGACTCACCTTGAGTTTTCAGGCCACTCAATTCTTGAGTTTTTTTCCCAGGAGTTATCATGTAGCCACACTTCTGCCATCCTGTACTCTCATCGTGGTTTGTTTGGAAGCCTGTTGTGGCCTTGATTTTATCTCTAATTATCTTTTTAGATTTGGCTTATCATCTAGGCTGCATTTTATTTTTTTTATATTTTAGTTTGCTGACTATTGTCTACTGTCTTGTCTATACCTTTTGTGGAGTTTCACTCAGCTCCTTTAGAATATGTACTTCTGTAATTTTATCTCCTCTCTTTTCTTCCTCTTTATTTTCTCTTTTTAAATTTGGTTTTTGTTGATAGTTTCTTTTTATATCACCTTTATTTCTAAATACATCCCTCCACTCCCCTGCCCATAGAGCCATCCCTTGTAACAAATATATTAAAAGAAGGATCAAAAGCAGTTCAACAAAGTAATCAAACACAATTGTGTCTGACAGTTTAAGCAATATTCCATACCCATAGTCCCCCACTTCACAGACTAGAAGAAAGTATATTTTTTCAACTTATCTCCAGGGCCAAGCTTGGTCATTATAACTATACACTGTTTAGGTTTTTTTGGTCCTTCTCTCTATTTGCATGGTTGTTGTCATTATGTATATTATTTTCCTGGTTCTGCTTATTTCACTCTGTATCATTTCATGTCATATCCTGCCTCTCTAAAATATTCGCATTCATCATTTCTTACAACATTGCATTCATGTGCCAAAATTTGTTTAGCCATTCGCAAGTCAGTGGATGCGTATTTTGTTTCCAAGTCTTTGCTTTGACAAAATATGCTGCTATGAATAGCATGGTGTATATGGAACTATTCTGTCCTTGACCCCCTTTGGGCCATATGTCCAGCAACCTCCCCCTCTATTTGCAGATTAAAGTCATCTTAGTCAGAATTGCAAGTCTCTCAACAAAAATATTCTTCTAAGTCTTTTTCACAGGCTCTCAATCCCACAAGAGTCCATTACCCTTGTGTCTTAAACCACTGTCCAGAAAGCCAAATCCTATTTGTCGACACCATTTATGAAGGCAGATATTCATATACCATATTAGTTTTTCTTTTCCAAAGTCCCTGAATTTAATCAGA